>NW_020944476.1:0-86143 GCF_900497805.2 Vombatus ursinus | reverse complement strand
TGGAGTCAGGAGGACCTGAGTTCAAATCCAGCCTCAGACACTTGACACTTACTAGCTGTGTGACTCTGGGCAAGTCACTTAATCCCATTGCCTAGTAAAAAACAAAATTTAAAAAAAAGCAAAACAAAAACAAAACTAAACTAAACCAAACAAAAAACAAAACAAAAGGGTGGGGTAGGGTGGAGCAGAGGGGAAGTAGGATTATTGAAGCATGTCAGGGAGATAGCCTGAGTCCAGAGTCGTAGACCTGGAGGTACCTAGTTAATGAGTGCAGGGCTTTAGGGCAAAGCAGAAATGCCAAATCAATGGTGGAGTATGGCATGGCAAGGGGATGACCCCATCACGGTGCAGTCGGTCTGAAGAAATGGGCAAATAAGTGGGAAAATGAGAAAGTACATGGGAAAAGTACCAAGTCCTGGCTAAAGTTCACATATTACTAGAAAGGACAGCCTGACCAAGAAAAGACTATTTTAGAACCTTTCGGTTTTTCATTGTGGCTTTTTCATTTTTTCTAGGTTCCTGAGAAATGGCTTAAATTTATTTCTTCCCAGAATGCTACCTGCTGGTTCAGTGTAGCCCTAGGTAGGAGATCATTCATGTGCTCCAACATGCATCTTTGTTTTAGCTCATCAGTCAATTGAGTTAAGATGTTATTGACCTAAGTGTTAAACCATGTAGAAGCAGTGGGCACTCTTTATTGTTATTTTTTATTTTGTCCATGGAAACAGCAACTAAAAAATTCATTTGTAATACTTTGCAAGGAGACTTAGATGAAGCTAGTAGTATAAACTAATGGTTTTAAATATCACTAGGAAAGCCCTGTTCTGTCCCTTAAGTAAGCAAGTGGCACGTCACATCCATCAGTACCCCCGGGGGGCCTTGACGGTATTCAGCTGTTCACTGTTGGTTTGGGCTGTCACAACAGGGTAATGTGGAGCAGTGCCTAGCTGCTCAGTAATTAAACAGGAGACTTGGGTTTTTAGTTTAAAAACTTGTCACATATTATTTTGCATGGCCAGTGATGGATACTTGTCAGCCCCGTCTCATTCTCAGACAGGAGCCTAGGGTCATCATTAGCACATGACTTTGATTGTCAGGAAATGAAGTACCAGGCATTTGGAAGTATCTTTCATTGCTTCCTTGGTTGTAGTTTTCTTAATCCTAAAGAAAAAGAAAAATCCATACACAGTTTATTGCTTCCTTCACAAACTGGCAGTTCCAAAAGGTCCACTGGATGATTAAGTAATAAGAAGACAAACCCAAGACAGTGTAGATTAAAACATATCCTGGGGTCTGATGCTGCAACACCAGGCATTAGTGGTTGTTGAGCCACAGGGTATCATGAATGATGATGTATTTTTAGAAATACCATTTTCATTGCTAAGATAAAGAAATTCTTTGTCCTAAGTTTCTTTTTTTAAAGGGAACACATTTAAATGATCCAAATTATTTTATACATGTGTTTTCAAATGTCTAGAAATGCATTTGTGCATAAAATAATGAAAATCTTTCAACATTCAATAAATTAATATATTGTACCAAAGTTGATATTTTCTAGTCTCAAATTAATATTCGGTTTATTTGGCTGCGCACATAGGTTGGGCATCTCTTCTTTTCCTCTTCTCTCCCTCTTAATTAAATAAACCTTGAAGAGCACAGCATAGTCACTTTTTTTTAAATCATTTTGCTGTTGTTGTTCAGTTGTTTCAGTTGTGTGACCCCTCGTGGGGTTTTCTTGGCAAGGATATTGGAGTGGTTTGTCATTTCCTTCTCCGGCTCATTTTACAAATGAGGAAACTGAGGCAAACAAGGTAAAGTGATTTGCTCAAATCTAGGCTGGATTTGAACTCAGGAAGAATAGACTTCCTGACTCCAGGTGCAGCATTCTATCCACTGAGCCAACTAACTGCCCTATCATTTTGCTAGCTAAACAAATACACAACATCTAATGAAGACAGTACCCAAGTCAATAAGCACTCACTGTGTTTCCAGATTTAAGTTACCACAAAAGTATTCCTATGAATTTTTCATAGCATCATGGGATCATAGATTTAGAGCTGGAAAGAATCTCAGGACCTTCTTGACTAACCTTTTCATTTTACAGATGGAGAAACTGAGGCCTAGAAAGGTTAAATTACTTTCCCAAAGATTTTGGTACATATAGGACCTTCGTCTTTGGGTTATGTATGTTTAGCATGAGACCTCAGGGTCCCAGGGCATGAATACCCTATTTCACCATATAATCATCACAGATTTTATACCAATTTTTTTTTTTAGGCAATTGGGGTTAAGTGACTTGCCCAGGGTTACACAGCTAGTAAGTTTTAAATGTTTGGTCTGAGGTCAGATTTGAACTCAGGTCCTCCTGACTTCAGGGCCGATACTCTATCCACTGTGCTACCTACCTGCCTCTATGCCAAACTTTTTGCAAAAAATGGGGTGCTACCATTATGTGAAGCTTTTAAAAATTATTCCAGTATTACTGAAAAATCGTTTATTACTAAACCTTATCGCTGGCAGATGAACTGTACAGTTTAGCTAGCATGGGAAGAGGCAAGTCTTACCACATCGTGTGACTTATTCATTATATCTTCACCTGCTTGCCTGCTCCCCTTATGAGAACCTATAGCTCTGAATTGGGTTAGTGACAATACCGTTAGTACAGTGGCACTCTAAACAAACCATACAAGTTGGCTTTTGAAAATATACTGACAATGCATGTGCACTGAGAGATAAATGCATATCCATAAGCCACTGGTGAATACATTGCTGCTCTCTTTACCTTTTAAGAGGCATGATGAACAGAATTATACCATGAGCAATGAAAGGTTATAAACCAATTTTTGGATTGAAAAAACAGAGTGACGATTATGTGGTGAAATATGGTAAATTAGTGATTTTTTTTTGCTTGCATAATTCCATTTTTTTTCACAATGATTGGACCAATTCATAACTCTGTGCCTGCCTTTCTACATCTCTTCCAATACTAATTTTTTTGTTTATTGCAATCTGCCAATTTTTTTGAATATGAGATGAAACCCAGAGCTGTTTTGATTCACATTACTCTTACTATTAGTTATCTGGGTAACTGTTCATAAAGTTCTGGAGAGTTCACAATTCTTTTGAAAACTTCATATCCTTTGATCATTTCTCTTTTGGAGAATGGCTTTTATCGTAAATATGAGTTAGTTCCCTAATTGTCTTGGATATCATACTTTAATCAGATATATTTGATAAAAATTCCCCCTCCCCAAATCTGACAATTTCCCTTTCTTAGTTCATGCAAAATCTTTTCAAAACTTTAAGTAGTTGAAATTGTTTATTTTATTTTTCTAGTTTTCTCTATTAATCATTTTGTTAAGACTTCTTCCCCTTCAAAAGGCATCTCTTTTCACTGTCCTTTTTTTTTAAATTATTGACCTTTTATATTTAAGTTAAATATCCATTTAGAATTTACTGGGGTATACAACACAAATGTTGATCTAAACCTATTTTCTGTCAAACTGATAAACAATTATCCCTATAGTTCTTATCAAATAGTCTATAATTCTCTGAATAGTTTATATTATTGAATTTATTGAATACTGATCTGATTTTAATTATTTTTGCTTCTGATTATGTAGTTTATTCTACTGATTCCATTTTTTAACCCATACCAAAAACTTTTAATGATTACTGCTTTTTAATGATTACTGTCTACTAGGAGGAGATAGTGCCTTTAAGATTTAGTGAATGTCTTCAGTGAATCATTTTAGTGAATTTAGTGAATCAATCAGTCAATTGACCAGAATTTAAGTGCCTACTATGTGCCTGCAATATGCTGGGTGGAGGGTATACAAGTACAAAGAATGAAATTATTGGGGGAGCTGGGTAGCATAGTGGATAGAGTATTGGCCCTGAGTCAGGAATGCAAATCCAGCCTTAGACATTTACTAGTTGTGTGACCCTGGGCAAGTCACTTAACCTCAATTGCCTCCAAAAAAAAAAAAAAAGAATGAAATTATCCTTACTTTAAAAGAGCTTACATTCTAATGAGGAAGACACCAAGAACACGTGTAAATATATGCAGATATATATATGTATATACACATATGTGTATCTATATAAATATGTAAAGAGAATAAATACAAATAAATGCAATGTAGTTAAATACTCTGAGAGTAGAGATAACTAGCAGTTGGGGGCATCAGGAAAGGTTTTATGTAGAAGCTGGGTGCTTGAACTGCATCTTGAAGGAATAGAGTGATTTTATAGAAGGGAATTCATTTTCAGAGTAGGTGAGCCACTGCAGTGACAGAGGGATGGATGATGGAGCACTATGCCTGAAAAACAGAGAAAGGCCAGTGTGGCAAGATTTCAGAGTGTAGGAGTGGGTGGAATATGTAATACATGAGGCAGGATAGATTGGGACCAGGTTGTGAAGGGCTAGCCATTGGAGTTAACTGAATAGGGGAATAGCATAGCTCAGTCTGCTCTCAAAGAAAATCAATCACTTTTGGCAGTAGCAGAAGATGGACCAGAGGGGTGAAAAAAATTGAGGCAAGGGGACCAATGAGGAGAGTATGTTGAGAGTTAGCATACTGCCTGATGACTAGATGTGTTTCTATTTAGAGATGTATAAGGCCATTTTCTCGTAAGCTATTGCTTTTTTTCTTGCTGAGTAACCTTTCCTCATGATGACTAAATAAATCCCCTTCTATAACTGTTAAATCACCAATGAGTATCTCATTCTATTCTCCTCCTGGATCCAAAGCCCCAGATCAGCCTGGCTGGATCCCAACCAAAAACACCGTACATGTTCAATCACTTGCTAAATCTTGTCATTTCAATCTCTGCAACATCTCTTATATATGCTCCCTTCTCTCCACTCATGAAGCCAAGGTTCTAGTTCAAACCCTCATCTCCTTTTGCCTGGGTGATTACAGTAGCCTCCTAACTGGTTTTACTGGCTCAATTCTCTCATCTCTTCATCATAGATAGCTGCTTAACCTGATGTTTCTTATGCCTGAAGCTGACCATGTCACCCTCACACCCCTACAGCAGCTTCTTATTATGCTAAGGGTGGCACATAACTATTGTGTTTAGCATAGAAAGCTCTTCATGGCCTAGGCCTTTCCTATCTTTCCAGTCATATATATATTTGTCTCTTCTACATACTCTAAAATTCAGCCTTTCTGGCCTGCTTAAAGTTCTTTACACACAATGCTGTACCTCCCACCTCCATGCCTTTGCAAACCTTCTTCCTTCTCTTCTTCTTCATCTTGCTCCTCATTGCTAGGATATTCTCTCTCCTCTCCTATGTTTTATACAATCCTTTCTTTCCTTCAAGACTTGACTCACTTTCTTCAGGAGACCTTTCTCAGTCCCCACCTGCTAATATCTTCCCCTCTAAAGTTACTCTGTGTCTTCTACATTAGAATATTCTATAAACTCTTTGATGGCAGCTAGGTGGCGCAGTGGATAGAGCACCAGGCCTAGGGTCAGGCAGACTCATCTCCCCGAATTCAAATCTGACCTCAGATACTTACTAGCTGGGTGACCCTGGGCAAGTCACTTAACCCTATCTGCTACAATTTCCTCATCTGTAAAATGAGCTGGAGAAGGAAATGGCAACCCACTCCCATATCTTTCCCAAGCAAATCTGAAATGGAGTCACAAAGAGTTAGATATGACTGAAACAACTGAGCAACAATAAACTCTTTTAAGGCAAAGACTACATTAACATTTTCTTTATATTCTCGGAGCTTATGATAACACCTGGCATATAATAAGCATTTAATACATGTGTTTGGTAATTGATTGATTTTTATTGGTATTGACTGACTATGAGTAATGCATATTTCTCCTGTGATTTGTCTATGCTTGTATTTTATACTTGTATTTATTTTAAGCCCTCATCATATTTTAGTTGACTTGCTTCCAGATATTTTATGCATTTTGTTGTCATTTTGAATGGGATTTAACTTTCTATTATTTCCTCCTGGATTTTGTTATTACTATGTAGAAATGCTAATGATTTAAAGAGATTTCTTTTGTATCCTGTTATTTCACTGAAGTTATTAACAATCTCAGTTTCTTTTCTAATCACTGGGGTTTTCTGAAAAAAAACAGTCATGCTATAGAAATCACAGGTCCTAATCCCTACTATCTACCAAATCATGCAATGTCACTCAATAAATACAAGGACATATTAAGCATGCAATTTGCTAAGAGGCCAACAGAAGTTTCCCTCTTGCAGAGAGAAGACATCTTCATCCTTCTCCGTTCCATAATGAGAAATATTGAATTATCTTTGTCCCAGAATGTAAAAAACTGTAGACTTGGTACAACTCTTTGAGGTTTCTCTGCTGCTATGAGACTAGCACCATAGCTCACTTTTCTGTTCTTATATATCTAATACCAAAAAACCATCTATTTTTCCCCTTTAGTAACATGAATATCTTGGTCTGAAATAAAACATTTGTCTCACACTCTCCTGTTGCCTTGGGCTATGAACATTAGAGTCATTTACCACGCCTTTGAAATGTTCAATAGCTTTTAGAACTAAAAAAAAAAAACAGTCTCATCTAAACACCTCACTTCCTACTTTACTGAGATCAAGGCCATCTGATTTTCCCTTCCTCAAATCTCCTTCTCCACACTCAAAATTTATCTGCATCCTCATCTACCCTGGCTTTCTTCACTTTTGCTTCTGAAAAAAAAATCGTCCCTCTTCTTGGCCAAGGCTCTCCATTTTCAACCTATTCCCTTGAGCTCATCCTCTCCTATCTCCTTAGGGACCTAGCACTCTTAATTATGTCTTCTCTCTATGGTATCCTCAATCTCTCTCTCTCTCTCTCTGTCTCTGTCCCTCTCTTCTAATTCCTCTTTGTTTAAAAAAGTAAAAAAAAAATAATATTTTGGTAAAAGAAAAGCATAGGGAAGGAGTAGCGCTCAGTGGATAGAGCTATGGCCTTGGAGTTAAGAGGACCTGGGTTCAAATCTGGCCTCAGACACTTCACACTCACTAGCTGTGTGACCCTGAGCAAGTCACTTAACCCCCATTGCCTCACCAAAAAGCAAAAAGAGAGAGAGAGAGAGAAAGAAAAACATAGGGAGTGAAGTAAGGGGAACCATGAAAAAGATAACCTATAATTCCTACAATAATGTCAATGAAAAGAACAAATGCCGCTGAATCTCTGTAATTAGAGTGAACAAACTTGGTCTCAAAGAAGAGAAATGAAAATGTATGTCCCTCTCATCTTTTTAAAAGTGAGAGATTCTAGATGTGGAACATAATACATAATGTGACACTTGGCCGAGGCATGAGTTAGTTTTGTTAAACTATTTGTTTTCCTCTTTTAAAATTTTCTTTGTTACAAGGTATGATTCTGGAACAAATATATTGGAAAATGTAGGTAATATGGTAACAAAAATTATCAATAACTTTTAAATCAATTTGTGCACACACTTTGGTCTTTTATTTAAGAGAAACAAAAAGTTCTTTAGACCCAGTTATTTGATTCCGCTATCTTCCTATCTCTCTCCTTTGAATTATGCAACTTAGTGAAAGAATGGTTTGCATACCCTTTTCTAACAGCACTTGTTTACTATGTATTCTTCTATCCCTTAAAGTTTGACTTCTCCTACCCCACCCCAATTTCTGCTGAAATTGTTTCTTTGGAGGTCATTAATGACCTATTTGGCAAACCCAATGGATTTTTTTTCTTATTCACATTCAATTCAGTTCAATTAAAGAAACATTTCATTAAGTGCATGCATAATTATAGTACTTTTTAAGACAGTGGCGATACAAAGATGAACAGTATCATAGCTTGTTCTATTAAAGAACTTCCAGATTGGTATAGGGGTGTTGGGGGTTAGATAGGAAACATGAGAATCAAATCTGATGCACGCTAGAATGTGATTGGAGCCCACAGGAGAACCAGGAAAAGCCATGAAAACTTTAAGGAAGGGGTTTGCATAACAACATAACAATTCTGCGTTAGGTGATAATGACCACCTCCTTTATTGGTTCTTCTACTTCTCTGACTACTGTTCTCCTTTAGCAATGATACTTCTTTCTCCTTTTTGCCAAAGGTTATTCCACAGGGTATTATTCCATGCCCTGTTCTCTTCACTATGCCATTTCACTTGTATATGTTCACATGGTTTTGGCTAGCAGCAGAATTGGAGTCCAAAACAAAACTCCTATTCCCACCTTTTCCCAGCAATACAACACTTCATATTCATAAAGGGACATCTCTCTCCTCATTGCTATGATGCTTGTAGGCATCACTCCTCTCTTACTTCTCCTCAAATGTCACTCATCTGTCTGCCTGGGTCAATTGGGTTCTTGTTTACCTTCATTATAAAGTTATTTGCGTACAGTGGAGTAGTCTTGCACGTGATCAGTCTAAACTCCAAAGAAAAACTCTTGCTTTGTCCTATTAATGATCTTACTTTGCTTGAGCATCAACGACTAAGTTTATCTTGTGGTTACTCTCAACTTGGTCTCAATTGGTTTGGTAACTGCTTAAAGATATGATCCTACCCCTTCCAATGTCAAGTAAATCCATCTGAGTTTCCATTTCATAGATTAACCTTATATTCTCTTGTATTTCTTGAGGTAATATGTTTGCAAAAAATAATGCTACAAATTTGTTTTAATTTTTTGATGTGTTTTATTTTTACATCACCATCATTTCCCAAAATATCTTTTTACCACCCCTCTCCCAGAGAGCCATCCCTCATAACAAAGGAAAAGAGACATTTTCCATGTGCAGAGCCAAGATAGCAGAGTAAACACTCAGCTGAGCTCTCCTAACATTCCCCTCCAAACAACTTTAAAATAAGGCCTCAAATTGAATTCTAGAGTGACAGAGTCAACAAAAGGTCAGGGTGAGATATTCTTATAACCCAAGACAATTAAGGTAGTTGGAAAGAGAGAACTGTGACATGAGGGTAGAGGATGACCTGGAGCCCATTTGGATGAAATACCAGTGGTGGGCCTAGGTGGTTGCAACAGAAGCAGCAGCAGCAGCTTTGGGAACTCTCAAGTCAGAGACTATAAGGGGACCTGGCAACTGGTCAGAAAAGATTACAGATGGGGCAGCTAGGTGGTGCAGTGGATAGAGCACCGGCCCTGAAGTCAGGAGTACCTGAGTTCAAATCCAGCCTCAGACCAAACACTTGACACTTACGAACTATGTGACCCTGGGCAAGTCACTTAACCCCAATTGCCTAAAAAACAAAAACAAAAAAAAAAGAAAAGATTACAGAAGACCTTTGTGGAAGCACTGAATGCAAGACCAGATGCTATTTGACAGCTCCATTGCCTATACCTTCTGGTTCAAGAGTGGAGAGGAGTACTTTTCAGTCAAGAGGGAATGGGAGCCCAGAACAGCAATATAGCTTTTGGTCCCAAGGGAGTAAGGTTCCTGAGGGGCAGTATCACTTCTGGTTCCAAAGGATCAGGACCCTGAGGAACAATATTGTTTCTAGTCACAAGGGAGCAAGGGCCCTGAGGAACAGTATTGGTTACCCTTCCTGGGTAAGAACCAGAGTGCTGATGAGGAGAGCAGTAACCACACCTTTCCTCAGATCACACCTTGGAAGCGCTGAAAACTTCCAAGCCCTGAGGACTAGCTCAGAAAATAGTAGTGTGAAAAAGCCTGAAGCCTCAGAGAGTCTCCCTCCCTTCCTCCTGCCACACTGAGAACATAACCCAATTCTACATAAAGTTCAAATTTAAAAAAAAAATGGCGTGGACAAAAGGAGCAAACAACAACAATGAAAGAATCTGATTATAAAAATCTACTATGGTAACAGGGAAGATGAAGACACAAGCTCAGAAGAAGATAATGAAGTCAGAACAGCTATAAGCAAAACCTCAAAGGAAAAAAAAAGTGAATTAGACACAATCCCAACAAGAATTTCTGGAAAAATCTAAAAAAAAATTTTCAAAATCAAATAAGAGTGGTAAAGGAAAAAATAGGTAAAGAAATGAGAGCAAAGGAAGAAAATTGTAAAAAGACAATTAAAAGTTTGGATCCAGAGGCACAACAAATACTGAGAAAACAACACCTCAAAAAATATAATTGGCCAAATGGAAATAGAGGTACAAAAAGCTCAGCTGAAGAAAATGATTTCTTAAAATGCTCTAAATCATTATTGATTAGAGAAATGCAAATCAAAACAACTCTGAGGCACCACATCATACCTATCAGATTGGCCAACGTGACCAAACAGGGAAATGATAAATGTTGGAGAAGATGTGGGAAAATTGGAACACTAATGCATTGTTGGTGGAGTTGTGAAGTGATGCAACCATTTTGGAGAACAATTTGGAACTAAACCCAAAGGGCTATAAAATTGTGCATACCCTTTGATCCAGCAATGCCACGTGTAGGTCTGTATCCCAAAGAGATCATAGAAATGGGTAAAGGACCCACATGTACAGAAATATTTATAGCAGCTCTTTTTGTTGTGGCAAAGAATTGGAAATTGAGGAGATGCCCATCAATTGGGGAATGGCTGAATAAGTTGTGGTATATGAGTGTAATGGAATACTATTGTACTATGAGAAATGATGAGCAGATAGACTTGTATGGACTGATGCCAAGTGAAGTGAGCAGAACCAGGAGAACGTTGTACACAGTAACAGCCAGGTTATGTGATGACTAACATTGATAGACTTAGCCCTTCTCAGCAATGCAAGGATCTAAGACATCTCCAAAGGTCTCATGATGGAAAATGCTATCTACATCCAGAGAAAGAACTATGGAGTTCAAATGCAGATTGAAGCATACTATTTGCTATTTTTTTTTCTTTTGTTGTGTTTTGTTTCCTCTTTCTGGGGGTTCCTCCTATTGATTCTAATTTGTACTTACAACATGACTAATGTGAAAAGAAAAAAAAGAAAAAAGAAAATGATTTCTTAAAAATTAGAATTAGGAAAGTGGAAGGTAATGACTTCATGAGACACCAAGAAGCAGCAAAACAAAGTCAAAAGGATGACAGAGAGAGATACAGAGAGACAGAGAGAAGCTAGAGGCAGAAAAAGAAAGAGCAGATGATAGAAGAAAGAGAAGAAGAGGAAGAGAATGTATTTTGGAACTTTATAAGAGATTATCTATCAATTTAGAAGGATATTTATTTTAAAAAGTCCTTTTGACATTCAAAGCTCATAAAATCACCTTATGCTTCTCCTTTGTGAGGTTAGAAGAGATCTATTTTGCTTTGTAGCAATGTTCATTCCATTGTTTTGAGCCTACCAACATGCTTTTTCTCTTATGTCGCACTCAATTTCTTTTTGTCACTTGAATCTTCAATACTATGAAAGATTCATAATATCTTTATTTGCAGGAACTGTCTTCATTTACACAGCTCCCAACCCCTGTAGGCCTTATTATTTGGTCTTCATGAATTGTTCTGGTGGAAAACCTTTTGGAGATGAACCTCTCTCCACTTAGCAAGGCTGGTCCTCAGACAAAAGACATGCAGATCATCTCTGGAACCAGACTTGCAACCTTTGTAGCTTGATAGAACTTGAAAGAGTTTATTCTCCATTTGCATAGCCATTGATGACCCGAAGTTACCTCCACAACATGTTGAAGCATCCAAAAAGAGATTGGTTGAGAGACTTGGGTCTTAGTAGTGTCAAATATATAGTGGAAACCAAACACAGTGTGAAAAATCTTTTCTAAAAAAAAAAAATAGGTTAAATTCTGTACACAGTTTTTGAACTACTTCTTATCAAACTTCCTAGCCTCTGTTCTTAAGAGAATCACTACAGCCATACATCAGTAGGAGAATAACATTCCGAGTTCCAGCTCAGCTGCCACAGTATTATCATCGCATACTCTACTGCTCAGGACAGATGAATTTAAGCAAGTGGCTGAATTTGGATTTTGGGCTATAGTTTCCCCAGTATATCTTGAAAGTATCACAGCACCTACCTAGCTCTGCACGTGGTAGGTGCTCAATAAATTTGTTTAATTGAATTGAATTAATGCATTATGGTAATCTAAGCATCAATAGAACAGAATAGCTAACATGTTAATTTATTATTTTGAGTTCAGTGAGTAGGACCTGAGAAATGAATACTCATTAGGGAGAAGAAGGATCTGATACCTTCTTTGGATACTATTGTCATTTACCTTTAATTGAACACTAATGACATTCTAAACTGTGTGTGAAGTGGCTCTATATTTAGCCCCTGCCTTCTGATTCAAATTAACCTATACAACACAAATAAAAGGAAGATAGCAAATTATGCATTTTGGGGATAATAGGTTAGCACCCTTAAAAACTGGAAACTTTGTGCTGGAATCCTACTATACTGCCATGTATTATAGACAAGATTTACTTATAAGATAGGTTAATTCTGGACTTTGTCAGGATATTTAATTAGTGAAAAGGACTTCTTTCCTCTTGTTATCATGAGAAGTTCATGCCTTACCTTCTCTCAGTTGTTACTATTTCCTACCACCTACCCAGAAATCATTTCAATTTTTTTTGAATGACTGCAGCATCTAGCTCACTTTCTCTCTCTCCCTGATCCCCCTGCATCTCTCTGGGTATCCTCATCATCTCAACATTCATAAGAACCATCAACTCCATGATCTCTCAATTTTCTTATTCTGCATAACCAGGTCCAAACCAGAATCTTTACCTCCTGGATATCATCATCTTACTGCACTTTTTAGATTTCAAACCCAGTGCTTCCCTCCCTCACTGAGACCTCCTTTTTTATTTCTCCTATTGTGCCATACTCCTCATCAACAATCCTGAGACTTCTTTGGTATCACATGCTTTCTGCAACACTGTGGCCTACAGTTTTTTACTATTTATCATGACAGGAAAATAACAAGGAATTAAAGTATAAAACAAAGGGGAAAATTAAAAATATAAAGTTCTTAAAAGTAGCTTTGTTCTTCAGTATAAATATTGAGGTAAGGTAGACCTGGATGTTTCTACTCATTCACCCCAATCCCCAATTGATATAATGATTAAACAGGGCCCTCTTTTGAAATCTTTCTTGAGAATAAACTGGTTCAGTCTTGTCTGAATTCAATGGTAGCTTGAGCTCTCAGATTTCTAGTCAAAGCAAATTCAGTGTGGTAAGGTATAGGCTTATTAACCTTTCATGTCAAGTTCTTGAAAGGACTGGTGGATATGATTCCAGAGCCACTCTCAATGATCTTTGAAAGGTCATGATGAGAACTTCTAACCAAGATGATTCCCTTAACAGAGGCAAAATGTCCAGTTCACTTGTAACCTACTCTAACAAAAACTTGGGCCAAATAATAACTAGGAAATCCAGTGAACAACTACAGCAAATGACCTCTTCCAGCCCAAATAAAAATTTGCTGTAAGGTCTGGCTTCTCCTTCTGCTACACTTTTAGGTGTGTTGGTCAGCCCTGGTTTGTCTGAGTCGCCTTGAGTCTGAGTCACTGAACTCTTTCTCCCTGAATTAAGCATACCACAATTCAGAGTGCTGCTTCTTTAGGTCTCTCTATGACATCTCAGCACACATTGATAGGGTCTTTGGAACTCTAGAATATCCCAGGATGAGCGTTGATCACTCTTGTTGGTGCCTAAAATGCCAGCCAGCAAGAGACTATCAGCAAAGCCACCTTTAATATGGATAGACAAGTTCTTGTTCCCCTAGCACAGTCAGAGAAGGGCAAGAGAGAAATGTGTAGCTTGCTGAGCCATCCATTTGGACCTAGCATGTCCAGAACGAAGCACAATCAAGCAGAAAAGTATTGAAAGTAACATGTGAAACTTATTACACACTGAAAAGTAAGATTCATGGTTTCATGGAGAATACTTTTTTGTGTGTGTTCTGCTCTGTATATGGAGCTATTTTTTTGTTGTCTAAGTTTAATTTTTCTTAAAAGAAAAATCACAATAGTGGAAGAAATACATAGGATTGGAGAAGAGTAAATGCCTTAAGTTTCAAAGAATTTAGAAATCTATAAACTATTAGTTGAGGAGATTGATTTTGATTCCTGGTTTAAAAAATCTGGAAAAATATTATTAAAAGACTGATTAATGTTCATCTAGAAAAAGAAAGAGATGATCACAAGCAACCAAAATGGTTTCATTAAGAACACATGTTAAATTAAACTCATTTTGCTGGGGCTGTTTGTGTGTGTGTGAGACAGGTTACTACACAGATAAATAAAGAAATGCCAAGAATATGGTTTATATAAATTTCAGCTAAGGCATTTGACAATAGCTCTTATGTTATTATTTTAAAAAAAATGAAAGGATATGGACTAGACAACAATACCATTTGGTGGATTTAGAGCTGGCTAAAGGCTAAGAATAATTATTGATAAGTTGATGTTAACTTTGAAGGTATCTCACAGAGTTACCCAGGAATCTTTGCTTGGTCCTGTGCATTTTAGTATTTCAGTCCATGACTTGGATAAAGGTATAGATAATGCAGTTATGTCTCTAAAATAAAATACTAACTTTTCTTTTCTTTTAAAAAAAAGAAATCATTGGTATCTTTTGTTTTTATATCTTTCGTATTCTCACCATATTCCTCCCTCTACAGGTTCTAAGAAAGCCATTCCTTATAATAAATGAAGAAAGAAAAAGGTTATGAAAAACTAAACAATAATTTTTTTAAATTGTTGTATGCAATATTTTATACTCATGATCTCACACTTTGCAAAGAATCAAGAGGATGGGTCCTCTCATGTTCTCCTCTTTGGGGCTGTTTGGTCATGATCATTTTTCAGCACTCTTCTGTTTGGTATGTAAAGCCTCTCACAGATTGGCTGTCATCTACCTTTCAAGGTATATTATTTGCCTTTAAGAATTCTATGTTACAGTCAAATTGGCCAACTTGTTGCTTCCCACATATGACGTTTCGTCCACAAGCAAAGGTTATTCCCCATACATGGAAAACACTTCATCTTCTTTTTTGGTTCAATTTAAAAAAATATTTTAACCTAACAGAGATAATTATTTTAACTGGGTGGGATTATCAATGTAATCCCATTCTTACATTTATTTTTCTGTGTACAATTTTTCCCCACCCCTTTTAAGAAACTAAAAGCTATTGAGGGCAGGGACTCCTTTGTTTATATCTATCTATCTATCTATCTATCTATCTATCTATCTATCTATCTATCTATCTATCTATCTCCATAGAAATTAGCACAGAGCCTGTCTCATAGTCACTTAATAAATGTTAGTGGAATGGAGGAATGAGACCAGCAAACATTAAGCACCTGCTGATTCCCAGGTACTGTGATAAGTACTGGGAATACAAAGACAAAAAAATGACCTGATCCCTACTCTTAAAGTAGCTTGCATTTTATTGAGGGAGACAAAATATATTTGTATAGGATGTCCCAAAAGTGCAGTTTTTGGTTATTGAGGTTATAAATTAATGCTGTTATAGATAAGATAGCACTAAGACTTTTGGGACACTCTGTATAAGTGTAAAAAAAATGAACAGAAGATAATTAAATACAAGATATTAAGGAGGTACTAGCAGGTGGGACCATCAAATCAGGCTTTCCATATAAGATGGTACTTAAGGTGCATCTTAAAGGAAATGAGGAGGAAGTAAATTCCAGGCATGAAGATGACTAGTGAGAATAGGCACAGAGAAGAAGATAAAGTGGTTGGGGAACTGAAAGGTCAGTTTGACTGGACTATAGAAAGCAGAAATGCATAATGAGGTTGGAAGGATAGACTGGGATACCAGATTTTGAAGGGCTTAGAAAACAAAGCCAAGGGAAAAATTTGCATATGACACCAGCTAGGAGAAAAGGGCTTATGTTAGATGTCAAAGCAAATATCCACAAAGATCCTGACAAACTAAAGTATTGCACCAAATTAAATGGGACAATATTTAATAGAGATAAATATAAATTCCTACATCCTGGTTAAAAAAAAATCAGCTTCGCAAGTCCAAAATGGGGGAGCTGTGGCTAGCCTGCAGCTCATCTCAAAAAAAAAAAAAGACCCAAATGTTTTAAACTGAAAGCTGAAGTGAGTCAGCAGTGTGCCATGGCTTAACCTGGTCTTAGCCTGAAATAAGGGTGAGATAGGGGGGACTAAGCTGGTGACAGTCCTGGTATTATCTGTCCCTATCAGATCACATTGGAACCACATCATATATAGAACACGTGTGTGTGTGTGTGTGTGTGTGTGTGTGTGTGTATTAGAGAATGTCTAATTTCAAAGCTAGTGAATGGCTTTGAAATCATGCTATATGTGTATTAGTTAAATTGAATTTTGTGTATTAAAGACATATTTAACTTTGTAAACAGAAGACTTAGGGGGCAAATGATAGCTATTTTCAAGTTTGTAAAGGGCTGTATTTTCAAGTATTTAAAGGGCTGTTAGAAGAAAACTTAGACTTGTCCTCTTTGACCTCAGAAGGCAGAACTAGGAGCAATGAGTGAGAATTACAGAAGGGCAAAATGATATAAGGAAAACATCCTATATGAAATCCAGCAGATTACTTCAGAATGTAGTAGGTTCCTCCTCAGTTGAGGATTACAAGCACAACTGGATGAACACTTTTTGGGTAGGTTGTAGAGTGGACTCTTGTTCGGGTATTGGTTGGACCAGATGACCTCAGAAGGTCCTTCTAACTCTGAGATCCTATGATTCCAAAACCTTGGTTTGTGGTGGAAGTGAGTTGAAGAGTGGTGGTGAAGAGAATGTAGCTTGAGGTTGGACTTTTCCTATTTGGTCTTTAAAGATTCTTTCCCATAGGTTTCAAGCTTGACAGCTGAGAATTTATAGCTATCTACCACCCATGAGGCCCCAGTGATTATGTACCCTGAAAAATCTTATTATCATCCTTGCCTCTCTGAATTAGGAATCTTCTTAATGTGGCTTCCAAAGGTTGTTTTTCTGTGCAGCCAATCATATATTGACTTGGCAGATACCTTTTTTCTTTAAATCTTCCTGGAGATGCTTAGTGACTATAACTTGAAATTTCTTATTCTCCTTTGTATCCTGGTGTATTTTTTTAAAGGATATTTACTAGTGAGTTGCTATTTCAGGTTCTGACTTTTTGGGTGGTTTGACTTTTTCACCTATTTTCCTGGACTGCCATTTGGGCATCCTTCTCCCTGAAGGCCAACTTCCTGTTTCCAGGATACTTCTGCCTCTCAGGTCATTGGTAAAGCTGTGATAACAGTCACACATGTGGATCAAAGAATATTTATACCTTTAACTTTATAGGCTGTCTAATTATTTCAATAGCGTACCATTACTTAAGATGTTTTTGAAATTCATCTTTTGAAATTGCATTTAAAACTAATTTATAAATAACATATGAATTCACTTTCTTTATTTTATAGTCATACTCTAAATTATTTTTAATTTTGTTGATATATTTTGTTTTTATATGACTTTCATTTTCAAATATATCCCTCTCTCTTTTTTACTCGACTATTTTTCAAAATAGAAGGGGAAAAAGAAATTTAGCAAAACTAATGCATCGAGTCTACCAGTATATTCAATGTTTTTTATTCATGTTTCAAAACTGCAAAGAAGGGAGGGAAGCACATGCTATCTTTAACACAAGTTTGATCATTATATTACATAATGTTCACTTTGTGGCATAATTCTTACTCTTTTTATTTACATTGTCATAGTGATTGTGCATGTTTTTTTCTTGGCTCTACTTACTTCATTTTGCATTAGCCTTCCCATGCTTCACTACATAGTTCATATTCATTGCTTTTTATGGAACAATATTCCATTACATACACATGCCACAATTTATTTTTTGATTCCCTAGTCAATGGGGATCATGTTAGTTTCACATTCTTGGTGTTTACAAAAAGTACTGCTATAAGCATTTTGGTGTATATGGGAACTTTCATTCTATCTTTGATCACCTTGAATGTCTATCAGTGGGATCTTTGATGCATTGTTCGCCTAATTTACCAAATGTGGCTTTGGATAACTTTGGGTTATTTTCAAAATCTACCCTCAAAAGAAGGATATTTTGCATCAATAAAGCTGTTCAAAAGAATTCATCATAAGTTCTGAAAGCAATCGTAAATTCTGGAGAAAACTAGAAGTGACTTTTATTTAGCAAAAAAGGCTGTGTGTTGCCTTGTTTAAATTAAAAGTGGAAATTTCTAGCTCTCTAATCTCTATTTTTCAAAGTAATCTATAGCTTTAGAGAGATGGTGAAATCCACTATCAATTCTTTCCTTCCTCCCTCACTCCCTCCCTCCCTACCTTCCTTCCATCCTTCTTTCTGTCCTTCCTTCCATTCTTCCTTTCTTTTGTCCTTCCTTCTCTCCTTCTTTCCCTCCTTCTATATCCTTTCCTCCCTTCCTCTCACCCAGGCTGGAAGTGCACAGGCTAATCACAGGCTGGATTCCATCAGTCATCAGCATATGAGCTTGGTTATATCAGCATATATCTGCTTGGTTTCTGACCTGGGCCAATTTTCTCCTCCTTTGGCACCCTGATGTCTCCATCCCAGAGCTCATTATATTAATGCCAAATTGAGTATAGTCCCCTGATCAGTATAGCTCACTGTAGCTCAGAACTCCAGGCCTCAGTTTCTATTAGCCTCAGCCTCCTGGTGACAGGGATTATAGATGTTTACCACAACTCTTAGCTCAATCATTATTTTAAGGTTGTTTTTTTTTCATAGCTCTTCACTCTACACACTTTGTGCATAAGCCCCTAAACTACTGAGTAGTAAATGGAAGGGGAGGGAGAGAGCGAGGAAAAGGTATTTCTGGCCAAAGGCCATATTTATATACAATTAATTAATCCAGGCAACAGAGCCTAGTCAATAGAAGGTCTTTCTTAAAATCTTGAAGTCCTGAGTTCATATACAAGCAATGTGACCAGGGACAAGTCATTTAGCCTGTCTGTGTAATGGGCAACATTCTAAGACTATGTATTATAGATGAGTTGTTTATCAGCATTGTTGGAGAAAAATGAACTAGAAATTCTATACGTTACTAAAATCATAGATTTGGACCTAGCCTATTCCCCCACCGCCACCTCCACTCCACCCCAAATCAAGCATTGTGTTGGGTACTGGGGGAGATAGAACATGTGAATCAGTAGTTTCTGTCCTCAAAGAGCTTACAGGCTAACTAAGGATATAAGGCATAAATACACATGTGATTATAGAACATTGTTGTAGCACTGATAAGAAATGCAATTCAGAGAAGGGAAAGTTCTGTGTGAGCTAGACTATGGTGAGAATAGAGGTGGGCATTAAAAGATGAGTAAGATTTGTATAGACTTCAAACTATGGGTCACTGGTAATGGTTAGTCTTACGCTACTCTGAAGAAACCTGTGGTAGACTGTTTGAGTTTTAATATATGGACTGCATGTAACAGCAAAAACAGCAACATTTATACAATGTTTACTATTTGCCAGGCATTGTGCTAAGTGCTTTAAAATTATTATCTCATTTGATCTTTACAACAGACCTGGAATGTAGGTGCTATTATTATTATTCTCATTTTACAAATGAGTAAACTGAAACAAACAGAGGTTAAGTGACTCACCCAAGGTCACAGAGCTAGCAAATGTATGAGGCCACATTTGAACTCAGCTCTCTTCCTGAGCACTTCCAGGTCCAGTACTCTATCCATGGTACTGCCAAATTGCATGGATATGTATATATATATATATATATATATATATATATATATTAATAATATATATGTATACGTATATGTGTATGTATGTGCATGTGTGTATATAGTGTATGTGTGTGTATATATATACATATATATTGTGTATGTGTGTATATATGTATATATATAAAGATCCAATTGCATATTTATATATGTATATACATACCCATATGGAAAACCTAAAACCTAACCTTTTTACTAATCAGCAGCCAGGATCTCCCCAACTACAGAAAGAACTAGATTCAGGGCTTTAAAAAGATACAAACAATTAAATTGTCCTCATATTGAGGAAATTCATCAAACATTTATTAGCACCTATTGTGTACAGAATGCTATGCTACCTGCTAGAGGAGATACAAAGTTTAGAAAAGACACAGACAAGTTAAGGAAATTAATGTGACCTTAGCATTCATTAAAAAAGGATTAGTGCCCAAGAGTAAGTATATAATATTCCCATTGTGCTCCAGTCAGGGTTTTGTTTAATTCTGAGCACCATATCTTAGGAGGAGAATTGGTCAACCAGAGATTATCTATATGAGAGCAAGGTGTTGAGGTCATATGAAGCTCAACAAAAGGAACTGCGGAAGTATAACCTGTGAAAGAAAAGACGTGTATGTGGGGGGGGGGCGGCATAATGTCATGATAGTATTTGACGGGCTATTATGTAGAAGAAGTCTTGGCCCTAGGAGGCAGAGTTAGATGGAATAGATAGAAGCTACTTCTAGAGGAGTCAATTTAGTTTTAATGTAAAAAAAATATTTTTCTTAATAATTGCACAGGGGAAGCTAGGTGGCTCAGTGGACAGAGAGCCAGGTCTGGAATCAGTAAGACCGGAGTTCAAATCTAGACTTAGGCACTTACTAGCTGTGTAACTTTGGGTAAGTCACTTAACCTCTTTTTACTCATTCTGGGAATAAAGGGAGAACCCAGGCCTTTAGAGCTTGGGAAAAAAAACACTTCATTTTAAAGTCAGAAGAACACTTTGTTAGGATTTCTCATCTATACCACCTATTCACTTCCTTCTACTTTCCATTCCCACCATCTTTCTACCTCTTGAACCAAGGAGACCAACAAAATAAAACCTGGTCGTTTCAGATATTGGAAGATCATGGCAAGCTGGATAATTTTGCACAGACATAAAAAATATCCACATCTGCTGCAGTTTTGTGTTGCATAATTGATTTAATCTCTAATTTTAGAGGAACGTTGACCTCTTTTTTTGCTGGACTCTGCATACATTTCTCTAGGGCAAAAACTGTCCTACTTTTTCCTCCCTGGTATCTGTTTAATGCTAGGCCATTTTTTTCCAATACTGTAAACTACCCTCCGTGAAATAAATGAAATCACAGTTGGAATACAGCTTACTGTACAGACTTATCACCACAAGATAAGGGCTACACCAAACACATTTACTTTAACGTTCCCCCTCCTCTCTGTTCCCCTTCTTTCTGCTCTAGCAACATCTTCATATTGGCTGAGAGAACCCATTAGTCGTTCTGCTGATAGTATAAATGCTATTACCTACACAGAGGGACAGAGTGGCTTAATGGGTTAAACCACACGCTGGAAATTCATAGGCTGTGAGTTCTAATCCTTGATCTCTTATTCACTTGCTGTGTGACCCTAGGCAGATTCACTTAACATCTCCGTCTCTGCTGTCTATCCCCTATACCTGCAACATGTGGATTAAAATACTGACCTATTTGACTATGCCATGCCTTTGAGGCTCTCCAAAACCATGCAATGAGATTGAAATATTTACAAATAACACCTAGAGGGTTTATTAGTTAGCTTAGTAGCAATTGGTTGGTAATAATTTTATAATTATAATTTCTTTACACTCAATAGTTAGATCCATCAAAATGACTACTCATATAGATTAGATAACTCTTAAGATTTCCATTGGACTTGGAAGCCCTGTTCTAAGAGGGCTCATTTATAACATTCTGTCATAAGAGGTGGCTCTCTGAGAGAAGCAGAGATCTAATGGAAACTTAGGCAATGTAAAATCAAAAGATATCAATTAAAAAAAACAAATTTGAGGGGGGAAAGACTAGAAAATTTCTGTGATGCCTTATACCTTTATTATTCTGTTGTTCTTACTATGAAATAGAAGACTTTGCACTAGGATATTTAAATTGCAACTTAGATGATATGATAAAATAAATCTTTTTCTTGTAAAGAAGGTATAATATACATATATAAATCTATAATTGTTCTCAAATTTATCCTTCTTATCTCAATAGTCATAAATCTAGAAAGTTAGCTTTCTTGCTGGACTTTTCTGTATCTATTTTCTTTTTTTTTTCGGCAATTGGGGTTAAGTGACTTGCCCAGGGTCACACAGCTAGTAAGTGTCAAGTGTTTGGTCTGAGGCTGGATTTGAACTCAGGTCCTCCTGACTTCAGGGCCAGTGCTCTATCTACTGCACCACCTAGCTGCCCCTCTGTATGTATTTTCAATCCATTGTGTATGCTGACTTTATTTCTCCTTCTCTCCTTACTGCACTTCCTTCTTACTCCCCATTACTTCCTTATTCAATTTCAGTGAAACTATGTCTATACCACCAGGTACAAAAGGATAGGAAAATATCTCCAGAAAGAAATAATCCTCCTTGAACTTATTCTTTCTGCCAGTCTTGGCAAGGATGTGAATTCTTCAGATAAATCTCATAAAACTTCTCTATTCTTGCCTGTAAAATGGAGGATGACTGTTGTCAATTTCTTTTCTTTCTTAATATTTATTTAGTTAGTTTTAGTTTTCAACATTCACCTTTACAAAATTTTGAGTTTTAAATTTTCTCCCCCTCCTTCCTCTTCTCCCTCCCCAAGATGGTGTTCAATCTGATATAAGCCATACATGTACAGTCACATTAAACATATTTCCACATTAGTCATGTGCTGTTGTCAATTTCTGCCAGGGAGTTGTGGTGTCGGTATTAATGGATTGTGTTTATACCATATTATATTGTTTTTATACTTGTATTTCCAATGATTAGTACAATGTCTAGCACACAGTAGGTGCTTTAAAACCCTTGTTAAATGAATGAATCAGTGTTAGGCTCAGAAAAGAAAACATTCCTTAAAAAATATGGAATTTGTCTACTTGGTAGAACCATTGGATATGTTTCAGCAGTCCAAAAATTTCATCCACATAATGTAGAAAGTTGTACTTTGAGCCTGTATGTATTAAGTTTGTATCTGATCTGTGAAATTTGGCATTTGTAAAATAGCTCACACTTCCAGGTTATATTTATGTGAGACCTTTGGGAAAACCATATATGCCTTCCCCACATTGTAATTTCTGTTTATATGGAGCAAGAGAAGATGTTAAAGATATAACAAGTGGAAACTTCAATCGAGTCCAGTAAATCAGGAGATATTGATATGCAGAAAGAAAAGCACTTTTAAAAGTTGAGGACAAAAAGGGAAAACCAGTTAGTTGTACACATGTGCACATAGGTTCCTCTCCTATTCAAGAAGTCTATTGACATGTATACATATATTATGCATATGCATGTATACCTACACCAAGTATTATAAATTATATACAAATAACACATTTGTACATTATATAGGTTGTGTATATGCATATATGTATGTATTTATACATATGTATATATGTATACACACATTACACACACACATATATATATATATATACTCTGTATATATACACACACATATATATAATCACACAATAACTTGGTTAAAATGTTGCTTAGTAAATTTTTTTACCAAGCTCACTTGAATGAGCAAATCTAAATATTTGTAATTAGCTCATTCATTGTGTAGTTATAGGTTTCTGTATGTTATATACACATATGATATACATATATATAATATGTTATATAATATACATATGTGTATAATT
The DNA here is from genome assembly GCF_900497805.2 of Vombatus ursinus. NCBI lineage: Eukaryota > Metazoa > Chordata > Mammalia > Diprotodontia > Vombatidae > Vombatus > Vombatus ursinus. The sequence goes on along the minus strand of NW_020944476.1, from coordinate 62,619 downwards.
TAGTGCATGTTACAGTAACTCATCTACATAGTCTAATATATTCACTTGCCTTTGCCTTCTTGAAAGTCTAACATAATCCTTAAACTTCAAATGAAGTTATTGGAAAACTTTTCTTTTTAAACAGGTAATTTTTCTGAGCCCTTACAGAAAGGAAAAACCCTTTTGATCCAGCTTCAAGCCTCTGCAGGAGTCTACTGCGATCGTTTGGATGGAATTAATATTGCTCCGGGAACTATTGGTAGGAATATGTGTTTATGTCTTTTTAAATTAAGTAAATAGCACGTAGAAAGGTATCTGGCATACTCATGTAATGTGCTGGCTTTGAAATCAGAATATCCTGTGTTAACCGCCTCTGACACATATTGGTTATGCGACCCTGGATAAGTCACTAAACCTCTCAGTGTCCCAGACAAGTCTTTAAGATTATTAATCTGGCACTGATCTTCATTGGTAGAGGCAGTTGCTCTGCAGTCATCCATTTGGATTAAAATTACATCAAATCCAAATATAAACGTGTTGCATTTACATACTTGTGTGTGTGGGAAGCAGGAAGGAGACTTGCTGTGAATCTGCTCTTATGCATGCCTACTAGACAATTTTGGGTGGATTTTTATTAGTTGTGAGATCTTTCTAGTTGATCATATTGCAGTAAAACAGTATAGGCAGCCAGTACATTTGCTGATGCTATAATGATAGATCCAACTAAAAAAGATGTCATAGAAAAAAAATACAACCTAAAATGGCTTCTCGGTTACATATATTGTATCCTACAAATATTTCAGTTTTAAATGGAATTTTTAATTCGGTTTTAAAAGGAATAATGAACTTTCCCCCTCTGATTGTACTAAGTTCTGCCTCCTCCTTGGTTTGGGTGATTCTATATTGGATAATGAAGATGGTCAGAGAATTGCTTTCTTATTTCTCAGGGTCCCTCCAAGGACTCTTAACACCATTAAGCATTAGATCATCTCTACCTGTTGGTTCTAGAAAATGTGATAATTTGTTTTCTCTGAATGCATAGCTGATAATGCCACATGATCTATCAATCAATTTCTCTTTCTATCATCTATTTCTATATTATCCATATCTATATAATCACACTCATGATGTCATTGTTTTTCTTCAAAAATAAAGGATGAACATGAACAAAAACAACTATCACCTCTTTCTATATCATCGTTATCTTTCTATCATCTATTTCTATATTATCTACATCTTTATCTAAATATTTCTATATCTATCATTTATATAGAGCATTTATTTCTCTATTCTATATCTATTATCTATTTCTCTATCATCTCTCTGTTTTACTCTGTTTCTATATCTCTGTCTGTCTGTCTGTCTGTCCCTTTGGCCAGCTCTGATGTTTTTTGATTTCACACAGGTTTATATTTAATCATAATTGCAACCAGTGCAAGTGTATTATTCTTGTTGTTCTTAGAAAGCCTATAAATTACATAATTTTAAAAAAACATATCTTAAATATTCATTCATTTAGTCAGTCAATAAACATTTATTAAGTGCCTATTGCATGGCAGTCACTGTGCTAAGCACTGTGGCTAAAATTTTTAAAAAGAGACAAAAGACATTCCTTGTCCTAGAGAATCTAAAAATCTGACGGGGAAGAAAATGCATAAAAAGAAACTGAAAAGTGGAGGGGTGGAGGAAGGGAAGGGAGAGTGAGTACCATGGGTAGGGGAATGACAATGTCCTATAACCAGGTGGGAAGTGATGAGGTGTCTGCCTGGGCTCCCTCCTTAAATAAAGGATCTGGGGGGAGTTCTCTGATATCCAACTTCCACCATCTCCAATCAAAGGTCATGCTCTGAATGCAGGTTTTGGGCAGTATCCAATACATTCTAGATTCTCAGTTAAACCTCAGAAAAGCCCTCTTTGGAGGTTAGTTCATTAGAATAATGAGAAACAATGATATTATTGGATTGGTGAAGTTTATTCAGTTAGTGTCATCATCAGCCTTCTAATTTTCAAGAAATACTTATTGAGCACCTAATATGTTTGAAGAATAGTGTCAGGTATTATAGGGATAGAAAGATGGTGATGAGATATAACCTTAAGGATCTCATAATTGAGTTTCTCTCAAGTCTTTGTGGTACTAGAATGAAATGAACAAAGAAATAGTAGGGTTTTGTCCTCCTATCATGCTGGGTCCATAATTATCTACCATGAAGCAAGTAAAATTGCAACATAAATGACAGATTTAGCTTCTCTTAATCTTCATTAATAAGGATGTTCAAAGAAATAGTGCATTAATGGATTATTTGAAATGTTGGACTAATTCAGGATTAAACAATAAGCTTTTTTTTCTATTTTGCTTATAAAAAGCAAAAGCTTTTTTTGTTGCTTTAAATCTTCCAAAAATATGTTAGTCCACTTTCTTGCATCATGAAGCCAATTCTCATTATGTAAAAGCCCATAGATGTAGAAAGCATATGAGACTGAAAAAAATCTGTGATAACATATGTAGAAAGTATATGAGATTGAAAAAAAAATTCGTAATAATACAGGCTATACTCTGGAAGTCCTCTCCTTTTCTGTCTTCTCCTCCCCCTCCTCCCCTTCTCCTACCCTCCCACTCTTTTCTCCTTCCTTTCCCCTCCCCTCACCTCTTCTCTGTCTCCTTTTCTGTCTTATTTTTTACCTCTCTTCCTCTCTTCTCCTTTTCCTCTAGTCAGTCCCCCCTTTCTTTCCTCTTTTCTAATTTCTCTTTTCCTTTTCCCTGTCTCCCTCCCTCCCTTTCTTTCTTTATCTTTCCTCTTTTCCTTATCCTCCAAAAAACAAAAACAAAACCAAAAACAAAACTAATATCAACTTTTAAAATTGGCCTTTTCTTATAAATCACAATGAAGAAAAAAATCCTACCATTTAGAGTTCTATTCGTTTAGGTTCTAGTTCATTGAGGTTTTGTTTTACTTGCTAATTAGTAAACATTCTTTAAGTGCTTGTATCAAGCCAGATGTTGTAGGAGACAGAAAGTGGACAAATTATACAAATAAGGTTTTTTTTGGCCCTCTTTTTCTTAGGAAAGTCATTGCTGAGAATTGTGGGTTCTGGAGAATTGAGAATTATGTTTAAAATGGAGCTTGGCACTTTATGTGTGTGCAGAAAGAAAGACTTGAAGGAATATAGCTGGACTGCATCAAGCAAATCTCTGTTAAGACTTTAACCCTTTTGTCTGATGAGAATTATATTTTGAAACCAAGGACCTAAAGATGTAGTCTTTGATAAGTCTAACAGAACAAAAGATTAATGTGAATTACTGGAAACAAAACCAATGACACTAAATCCCTCTCCTCTAGGAAGCAAAATGCACTCCACCCTGGCCCTGCTCCCACTCCATACATACTAAATAACATAAAATACCCCAACAACAAATTTGTATATTAAGGGCAGTGATTTCAGTGGTATTCTAGTAGACAATTCTTTAAATATGATATCTTTCTCTACAGATTTTACTGACCTCCTTGATTTCCTTTAAGTCCCAACTAAAATCCCATCTTTTACTGGAAGTCTTCCCCAACCCCTCTTAATTCTAGTGCCTTCCCTCTTATCATGTATAAAGTTTGCTTTGTATATATTTGTTTGCATGTTATCTCCCGCATTAGATTGTAAGCTCCTTGAGGGCAGTGACTGCCTTTTGCCTCTTTTTATATTCCCACTGCTTAACACAGTGCCTGGCACATAGTAGGTGTTTTAAAAATGTTTATTGACTTACTGATTATAGATTTTTTTCTTTTTTATTAATTTATTTTTAGTTTTCAACATTCACATCCTCAAGATTTTGAGTTCTAAATTTTCTCCCCACCACTCCAAGATGGTGCATTCTGAATACCCCTTTCCCCAATCTGCTCTCCCTTCTGTCACCCCCCTCCTTCTCTTATTCCCTTTTCCTTCTATTTTCCTGTAGGGCAGGATAGATTTCTAAACCCCTTTGCCTGTATATCTTATTTCTTAGTTGTATGTAAAAACTATTTTTCCAAATTCTCTCCCTTCCTCCCTCCCCACCCACCCTCATTGAGAAGGCAAGCGATTCAATATAGGTTATACATGTGTAGTCATGCAAAACACTTCCATAATAGTCATGTTGTGAAAGACTAACTGTATTTCCTCATCCTATCCCACCCCCTGTTTATTCTATTCTCTCCTTTGACCCTGTCCCTCCTCAAAAGTGTTTGTTTGTGATTATCCCCTCCCCCAATCTGACATCCCTTTTATCATCCCTCCTCTTTTATCCCTTTCCCCCCTACTTTCCTGTAGGGTAAGATGGATTTCCATACCCAATTGAGTGTGTATGTTATTCCCTCCTTAAGCCAAATCCAATGAGATTTCCCTCTCACCTCATTTCTCACAGAGGGTGGAGGGATCCAGTGACTGATCAGAGGGGGATTGCAGCTCTGATGTTTTTTGATTTCCCACAGGTTTATATTTAATCATAATTGCAACCAATGCAAGTGTATTATTCTTGTTGTTCTTAGAAAGCCTTTAAATTACATAATTTAAAAAAAACATATCTGATCAGTGAATTCTTTCAGTTTCTATTTTACGCTCTGGTTCGAGAATATCAGGACAGTTTACCTTGATAATTTCTTGAAAGATGATGTCTAGGCTCTTTTTCTTGATCATAGCTTCCAAGTAGTTTAATAATTTTTAAATTATCTTTCTTGGATCTATTTTCCAGGTCAGTTGTTTTTTGAATGAGATATTTCATATTGTATTCTATTTTTTTTTCATTCTTTTGGTTTTGTTTCATAATGTCTTGATTTTTCATAGAGTCATTAGCTTCCATTTGCTCCATTCTAATTTTTAAGGAATTATTTTCTTCAGTGAGATTTTGGACCTTCTTTTCCATTTGGCCAATTCTGCTGTATAAGGCATTCTTCTCCTCATTGGCTTTTTGGACCTCTTTTGCCATTTGGCCTAGTCTATTTTTTTAAGGTGTTATTTTCTTCAATATTTTCTAGGTTCTCCTTTAGCAAACTATTGACTCTTTTTCATGATTTTCTTGCATCACTCTCATTTCTCTTCCCAATTTTTTTCTACTTCTCTTACTTGCTTTTCAAAATTCTTTTTGAGCTCTTCCATGGCCTGAGACCAATTCATCTTTTTCTTGGAGGCTTTGGATGTAGGAGCTTTGACTCTATTGTCTTCTTCTGGTTGTATGTTTTGATCTTTTTTGTCAGCAAAGTATGATTCTATAGTCTGAGATTCTTTCCCACTATTTGCTCATGTTCCCAGCCAATTACTTGACTTTTAAACTCTTTATTAAGGTAGGGTTCTGCTTGCTTCAGGGGTTTTGTGCAGCTGTTTTCAGAGATACTTCTAGGGACCTGACATTTTCAGTTCTTCCAAGGTCATATGATCAAAGAAGAGGTGTTACTCCTTTCCTGGCCTGTGCTCTCATGTATGAGTGACAACAAGCACTCTTTTCTGCCTTGGAAATGTAAGAAGAGTTCACTCTCCACCATCTCCACAAGGGCTGCCTTGCCAGTGCCCCTCCTGCCCCAGGATTGCCACCCAGGACTATGACTCAGATCCAAGCAGAGGCAAAGCAAGAGAATCCTGCTTCAGTGCCAGCAAAGAGATCTCTGCAATCCCCCTCTGATCAGTCACTGGATCCCTCGACCCTCTGTGGGCTGAGAGCTCTAGAAGCAGCCGCTGCTGCTGTGACCACTGCCCCATGGCTGCACAATGACTGGGGCCAGACTGTGCTCCTCTCTCACCCAGGTCCAACAGACCTTTCCCACTGACCTTGTAAGTTGTCTTTGACAACTATGTGGGTTGAGAAGTCTGGAAACTGTCACAGTTACCTGTGATTCAGTTTCCTGAGGCCTGCTCTGAGTTTGCTGTGGCCCAGTCTTTGCCTGCACAGTACATTCTGCATTACACTCCTTTCCCAGCCAGGCAAAACAGACGTTTCCCTTCAAGCATCCAGCCTTGGGCTGGAAATTTGTTTCACTTTGGCTTTTTGTGGATTCTGCTGCTATAGAATTTGTTTAGAGGCATTTTTACAAGTATTTGGAAGGGTTTGGGGGAGAGCTCAAGAAAGTAACTGCTTTTACTCTGCCATCTTGGCTCCACACCCATTGAGTATAGATTTATTTCTAAGCTTTGCATCATCTTTGTATTATATAAAATTTCATTTTCCTTACATGGCCCACAGCTTACCAATATCATTGCCACTTGGGTACACTTGGGACAATATAAAGGTATTTAGAGCATCCACATTGATCTTAGCAGATTAAATGTAAACTTTTCAACATCTGTTATATACTTTTTTTTTACCATTATCCTTTTTTTGCATTCTAACTTCTTTAGTGATCTTCTTTTGCTATGCTTATTAATTTCCTGTGCATGTCTTCTACTTGCTCCAGGGGTTTATGGGAAGGTACAACTTCATAGTGCATACCCCAGGAAGGCCTGGACGCATCTTGGAGCTGATATTGCCTCAGGAAATGAGAGGTGAGAGGTTGTTTGGCTCCATATGTATGCTTGTTATTTATACTGCTTCACCTTAATGCAAAGTTCATTTTTAAATGAAATCACCTTCAGGAACATTTATTTATGAAAGATCAGTAAATTAGAGTTTGGAGGAATTCCTTTAGAGACATGTATTTTAGAGTTATACAATAAAACCTTACCAGTTCAAGGTAAATAGGAGTTAGCCTGTCTGAATTAGTGAAAAGTATGAATTATAGACAAATTTAGAGAAAAATTAATTTTATTACTTAGAAACACATAGAGTTACTTGAATTAGGCTAAAACTGTTATTTAGTAAGGATTCTTAGAGGGCTTGCTTGAATGAAAATATAAATGCTTTATACTTAGCAAATTAATTTTATGTAAATTGTGCTACCAAACTAACTTTTTTGGTCTAATTTTCCTTATTTGTAAAATGAGAGCATTCCACTCAATGACCTCTAAAATCTCTTCCACCTCCAAATCTATGGTACTAGTTGAAAAATCATTTATTGTTTAAAGTAGTGTAGATATTCTCCTACAATTTTATTTACAATAAGGGTTTGCTTGCAATTCTTTTCTCTCTGATTCTTCCTCCCCCCCTCATAGATTATGTTATAGTGAATTTTACTTTCACCCTAGTATTAATTAGTGCCAACTCAGAATTCATGTCATTTCCTATAGCAGGGATATTTCTTGTGGAGACTAATGTTTAGTTAGAAAAATTTTCACTTGAACTTTTGTAAATATCATGCCTGCACAACCAGAGAAAGAAGAAAAAGACATCCTGGGACAAAATAAATTTCCTTTGGTGGTACTATCAGTAGAGATGGTAAAGTATGGAATAGGGTCAATTTTTCTTGCTAGATGATTTTAATTTTGAACATCCTGAGTTAAGGGGCTGGTCTAGGTAGGACTATCTGACAGATTACTGTAAACACAGGACTATAGCTCAAAGAAGATATCAGGGCTGGAGATAATAGATTTCAATCAATCAATCAATAAACATTTATTAAGTACCTACTATGTGCTTAATTTGCAATGCTAAGCACTGGCCATATAAAAAGAAGCCAAAGACAGTCTCTGATTTCAATGGGCTTACAATCTAATGAGGGAAACAACATGAAAACAAATACATACAAACAAGCTATATACCAGATAAATAAGACATAATTAACAGAGAGACAGTTAAGAGGGACAGAGGAAAATTTTTAGTAAAAGATGAGATTTTAGTTGGGACTTAAAAGAAGCTAGAGGGGTTAGTAGGTAGAGCAGAGGAGGGATAGTGTTCCAAGCCTGGGAGACAGCCAGAGAAGATTCCTGGAGCTGAGAAATAGAGTGTCTTGTTCATGGAATGACCAGGAAGCCAGCGTCACTGGATCAAAGAGTATGTGTTGGGGAGTAAAGTGTAAAAAGATTGGAAAGGTAGGAGGGGGATAGGTTATAAAGGGCTTTGAATACCAAACTGAGCATTTTGTATTTGCTCCTGGGGACTATAGGAAGCCACTGAAGTTTATTGAGTGGGGTGGTGGTGTTGGTGGCACAATCAGATTTGTGCTTTAGGAAAATCACTTTAGTGACTGAATGGAAAATGGATTGGAGTGGAGAGGAACTTGAGGCAAGGAGACCCATCTGCAAGCTATTACAATAGTCTAGAGGTAAGGTGACAAGGGCCACCACAATGGTGGCAGTGCCAGAGGAGAAAAAGGAGGGTTTTTTTTTTTTTAGAGATATTGCAAAGGTGAAATTGATTGGGCTTGGCAATAGATTTGATATGGAAGGTGAAAAATAATGAGAGATACAAGATGAATCTTAAGATATGAGAACATGGGACTGGGAGAAGGTGTTGCCCTCTACAGTAAATAGGAAAGGTGGTAGGTGTGGAGGGTTTAGGAGGAAAGATATTGAACTCCAGTTTGGACCTGGTGAGTTTATGATGTCTCCTGGACATCTAGTTTGACAAGTCTGAAAAGCTGTTGGAGATATGTGATCTAAAGTAAGCAGAAAGATTGGGGTAGGTAAGGTAGATTTGAGAATCATCAGCCCATATCAGTCTCCCTGTGTTTTGAATGATTTTACTTGTTGCTTTTATCAATAACTATTGCATTGTATTTCTGCTTGACTGTTTTGTGTATGAAGGTTGACTTTGATATTTAGCTATGTTGTAGGCTACCAGAGGGCAAGATCTGTGTAAGCGTGTGTATGTGTGTGTGTGTGTGTGTTGTGTGTGTGTGTGTATTCCCTTAAATGTTTAGCATAGGCAATAGTCTGCCAATTTAAAAAAAAAACAAACAACCAAACCCTCCTAAAACACAACAAAAACCCAAAACAAAACTAATAAAAAATTTAGCTAAATGTCAAACTGATTTTTTCATTTAAAACCAGAATTTTATAGTAACAATAATAATAACAAACATTTATTTAGTAAGAGCTATATGAGCATTTGTTATGATGAAGATGATGTGCCAGGCACTGTGTTAAGTGCTTTAAAATTATTATCTTATTTGATCTTCATGACAATTCTGGAAGGTAGGTTATATTATTATCCCCATTTTATAGATGAGGAAATTGAGGTAAACAGATTAAGTGACTTTCCCAGAGTAATACAACTAGTATGTATATGAGGCCAGATTTGAGCATCAATTCTTCCTGACTCCAGGCCCAGCTCCCTATTCACTGTGCCACCTACCTGCCCATTCAGGTTTTAGGATCTTCTGAATACCTCTAGATATATTGGTATAAGAATGTTACTACTATTTGTTGTCTGTAAGTTTGTTGCTCCATTTTGAATGGAGACACGAGGTGGGACAATTAGTGGAATCTTAAGCAATCTGAGACCAGACATTCTGTAAGGTCAGGGACTGTGTCATTTAAAATTTGTATTTTTCTTAAGCATTTAGCACAGTGCTCCTTACATTGTAGGTGAGCACTAAAGGTTTCTGTTGATGTTATTGGGCTTTCAATAAATTGGAATGAGATTGGCAAATGATTGGCTACAGAAGAAAAATACCAAATCTCTTGTAAAGTCACAAGTTACTCATCCCATAACCATCTTTTCTTAGGAGAAAAAAAAGTCCCAGGCCCAGAACAGCCTAAAGCCTGGGGTTACAGCCAGCCATTATCATTTAGCTTTAGCAGAATTTTAGTTCAGTTAACAAGACAGTTTAAAGTGTGTGTGTTTATATATGTGTGTCTCATACATGGCTTTAAAAGATGTTTAAAGGTGATTTAGGAAGCATACAATCATGTTCCCTTAACAGTTTGGAGATACATTTTCCTTCAGCTGTGTAATGTATTAATGGCAAGAGAATGGAAAATGTGCTGATATTTTGTTTATCTTTTTAAAAAGTTATCTTTCAGGAGAGTTCCACTGTGATTATTCATATTTTCCTCCCTTTCTTTTCCCATCTGGTTCTCATTTTTGGTTACAATTATGGTCACAAACAACTCTTCATCTTTCTGGTTTTATATTCAGAACAATTGAGGTCTCTTTTCTCCCCTGTATGATGCTCATTAACATCAATCAGAGATACTGCATGCATCAAGGATTGGAACAATCATTAAGCCAGGATTCTTTGAAACAGTAGAGGTGGAAAACTGGGGGAGTAAGAGTATAATCAGGTGACATAGATATTATGCTATGGGAGTAAAGCAAAGACTAATATTTGGATGGCATCCACCCATTCATCCATTTCTTTAAGAAACATTTATAATAATGATGATGATGATGGTTTGTATTTATTCATCACCTACTATGTGTGAGGTCCCATAGTTTATAGGCAAACTTTAGAAATATAAAGATGAAAAATGATATATTCCTTGCCTTTAAAGACCTTTCAATCTACTAAGGTATAGGACATATACATAAATAAATATATTTTAAACTGTATATATGACTTAAATACAGTCATTAGTAAGTGCATAGGAGCAATCTTATATTTAATCACAGAAGCAACTGGTAATTTAACAGGCAGAACTGGAAATGGATCCCTAGCTATTTGTGACAAATTATAGATAAGGATTTGATTGTATGAAGGAAAAAGAGAATGAGTAAGTGGTTGGAGTAACTAGGTGAAAGCTGAGGGTTTATGAGAGGGCTGGGGCAAGGGGAATGGGGTGTTGTTCAGGTGTCTATCCTTAGGTGATTGGAGGATATATTGCAGTTCTTCAGGTAGGGATCCCCAGAGGGTTCAGATCACCTTCCCTAGCCTATGTGAGCAGATGAAATTAAGAATACACTACGTTCTTTTTATGACTGCCTATAGAATGTAAACTCTACGACGGTGGACACTGTTTCATTTCTTTGTATCCCCAGTACCTAGAACCATTGTGTCTGGCTAACAAGAGGTGCCTAAAAATGCCTACTGGTGGATAGTTTGATTAATTATATCTATCCTCAAATTGTTTTTGGCCCTTAGCCTTGACTTCCTCCCCTTTTGCACTGTGGACAATAGGATCATAGACTTTAGAGATGGAAGGGACCGTCGAGTTCATCAAATTCATTTTCTATATTTTAAAGCTAAAGAAACTGAGTCTCAAGGAGTTGAAGCAACTCACCCAAAGTCACAGGAAATGATAACAGAGACAGGATTTAATCCCAGGTTCTCTGACTCCAAATTCAGTGCTTTTTTCACCCATCTTTCACCTGATACCATGGTTATTTGTGTGCAGGTTTTATCTTCCTTCTCCCTTTGGAATGTACCCCAAGACATTCACTATCAAAGAGGAAGGAATCAGTAGATAACTCAAAGGGAAACTTAAGGGAAAGTTACATTCTTCATGTAGCTTTCTTTTACATTTGGAATTCACTTTTCAATGTCTTCAGTCCATACCCCACATGACTTCAAGGTGAATAGGAATGGTTGCAGATGGATACCAGTTTGCTTTTCTTTCAGGGCTAGTGTAACCCAAGAGGCATCCTGATTCTCTGATCTATTCCTTCTTTTCTTTAATTATCTGTATGAGTACTACTGCAGTGTGCTGCCAACCTAGGCAGAACATGCTTCTATTTTCCTTCACTTCTCCTCCCCTGCAAGTGGTTGGGCAGAGTTGCTTGTTGCCACAGAAAAATGGGGTGAGGCATGGACAGAATGTAACTGGGCAGAAACTATAACAGAAATAAGGAAATTTCTCAATGGACCTCAGTACAGGCCAGCGGGATAGGTTATGCCACATTGCCAGAGCAAGGCAGGAGATGAGAGAAGGAGGAGCTGAGTGAGCAGGTTACAAATTAGGGATTACTCTTCTCTGCTCTTAATTCATCAGATTGTTACTTTGTTAAGCTTCTTGGTGTTATCCTGTAGAGATAGCTTTGAGTTTTTGTAAATAATTCCTATTTTGGGGAGTTTTTGAGAGTCATTAGGTACTAGAGAAAATATTTAGTCCTCTATCTTGTTGGTCATTTAACCTGGAATCACAATACTAGATTGTATATAATAAAAATCTACTAGAAGTCTTCCATCAATAGGGAGCCTACTAGCTACCAAAGCATCCTATTCTAGTTTTGGACAGATCCAATTGTCAGGAAGTTTTTTTTGTTTTGTTTTGTTTTGTTTTTTAATTGAGAGGCAATGTGCCTCTATAATGTCTACCCATTGTTTCCACCTCTTCCCTTAGAGGACAAACAGAAAAATTGTAATGATTCTTTCACATGATAATTTTTCAGATACTCGAAGACAAATGCTTCAATCTACCAAAAAGCCATTATCACTTTTTTTTTCAACTTTGCATTTGGCATGGTCTCAGTCCCCTTACCATTCTAGTTACTCTTCTCTGAATGCATTTCAACTTAACACTGTTCTTCCTAAAATGAAACTACCAAAACTAACCCTTAAACTCCTAGTGTAGTCTGAGGGTTATCATGGTCAAGGGGGCAGGTTATGGAAGGATTTAAATGCCAAACAGAGAATTTTATATTTGATCCTGGAGGTGATAAAGAGCTACTGGAGTTTATGCACTAGGATGGGACTTAGTCAGATCTGCATTTCAGGAAGATGAGTTTTACAACTGAGTGATAGGTGGACTAGAGTGGGGGAAAACTTAAGAAGACCAACCAGCAGGCTATTGAAGTAATCCAGATGTAAGATGGTATGGGTCTTAGTAGGTGGTGGTAAGAGTGTCAGATAAGAGAAGAGGGCATATAAAATAGATGTCACAAAGATAGAGATGACAGGACTGGGCAAGGATTAGACATGGGGATGGATGAAGAAGAGAGGGAATTGTTGAGGATGATATGTAGGTGGCAAGCCCAGGCAATAAGGAGGATGGTGATATATACCACTGTAATGGGCAAGTTAGGAAGAGGCCACAACTATTAATGCAGCTGAAGAAACTTTCAGCTTTGGGGGCTACCTTGCCATATTATTGAACTGATACTGAGCTTAGATTTCACTAAAAACAACACAGCTTTGCTACTCTATTGTCTAGCTAGGCCTACTCCAGCCTGTTCTTATGTAATTAGTATTTTGAACTTAATTGTATGACTTTATATTTATTTCTACTGAATTTCAGTTGCTGAATTCGGCCAATGATTCCATCTTTGGCCACTGATATCCTTTTGAATCATGAGTCTGTCATCCAAAATATTAGCTGTCCCTCCTAGATTTGTATCATATGTGTGTGTGTGTGTGTGTGGGGGTGGGTGGGTGTGTGGGTGTGTAAAACATACATCCATCTAACTGCATATCATAATTTTGGCAACAATCAATAGCATTTACAAAGCATTTTAAAGTTTACTAAGTGTTTTTCATATTATCTCATTTGAAAAACAAAGCAAAACCCAAAACAAAACCCTGTGAAGTAGGTGCTGTTATTAACCCCACTTTTACAGATGAGGAAAGTGAGCCTGAGAAAAGTTAAATTATTTGCTCAGGGTCACATAGCTAGAAAGCATCTGAGGCAGGATTTGAATTCAGTTTTTCCTGACTCCACTATTCCCCTCACTGCCACAAACAAACAAATAAACAAATGAACAAATGAATAATGAGTGGATAGATAGATAAAAATACAAAAGTAGGAGATCAGAAGGTTAGGGAAAGAGATTTAAGCTTAATATTTTGATTTCTATAGAGTCATTTGCATAGAAGTATTAACAAGATTGAAACTCTGGTAGTGATTGGAATTGCCATAGAGAGTTTATAGAGTAATAAGAAGGCCAACGACAGGGCCTTCTGGTAATTCCCAAACTTAAGAAAAGCGGAACCATTGCATTCAAACATGTTAGAAACATCTTTGACCAAGATCAAAACAATCAAACAAAAAAAAGTGTTTTATTAATTGTTTCTGTGTCTCTGCCAGCATATAGAATTGTACTTCATGCATTGTAGTCACCTAATAGGTGGTTATTGAATTAATGAATCAAGAATGAATGAATGAATGCTCTTTAATGTAGTAAAGTTTCTTTCCGAACTCCCAAACAATATAAAAAGCAACAAACACAGGGAAAAAAAGGGAAGGTGAGTTCCGGACCTCCCCTCTTTAAAATTCATTTCCCTCTTTGTTAGTAAAGTACTTGTTCATTTGTTTCCTATTTAGGACAGGGACTCTAGATACAAGCTGTGATTTCAACATTACATGCCATCAGAATGAGAAAATAAGGCTCCATCTGAAAGAATTTTACTTAATTAAACCATCTGTCAACCAAAGAAAAATGGTGCTATTGAAAACTGTGATGTAATTCAATTTAACTTAGTGCAACAAACATTTAGTAAACACCTGCTGTGTACAAGGAACTATATGAGGCACTTCATAGAACCTAGCTCATTTTAACTATGCTCTCCTTTTCTTTATACTTTATGCAATTGGGAAAACTTTTTTAAGAGGGAGGGGAATGAACTTGTCTTTTTTTTCCCCTTAGTCACCCAAAGTGTAATTGATTTGAAAGATTGAGTATACTTTTACTTTCCTGCAATTTTGATGGCCCTTGATGTAATAGTATATTTTATACTGACACTAGTCTTTCCTGATGTAGCTTCTACCTATCTGACCACTTATTCTAAATCTCCTTTGTTCACTAATCATCCATATCCTGCCACCTAACTGTGACTATTCCTTGAGGTTCTCATTTGGCATTCTTCTTTTCTATTTCAAATAGATTTCAGGGAGTCTGTGAATTTCGATGGGAAAAATGTCATTACTTTTTTTTAAACCAACCTCTAACTGAACTTTAGCATCTCCATCAATTATTTAAAGATCATTATTCTGAGAAGGCTTCCATAGGTTTCACTAGACTGCCAAAGGCTACATTATACATGTTTTTTAAAGAAACCCTGCTCTATACTGTCTTGCTTGGTAAACTCTCATGGGTTATATGTCTCCTATTTCTATACATCCAGTCCCAGATGTCTTCTGAGCTTCATTCCCATATCCCCAATTGCCTATTAGAAATTGGATGTCCTGGAGACGTCTCAAACTCAATATGTCCAAAATTGAACTTATCTCTCTCCCTCTCAGTTCCCCAGGCTCATAGCTTTGGCATTATTCTCAACTCCTAACTCTCTTTTATCCCACATACCCAATCACTTGCCAAATCTTGACATCTCTATCTTCCCAGAATCTCACAAATCTAATTCTCTGCTCACACAGCCCCTACCTAAATTCAATCCTTCATCACCATTACCATTCACTCGTTTCAGTCATATCTGACTCCATTTGGAGTTTTCTTGGCAAAGATATCATGGTGATTTGCCATTTCCTTCTTCCATTCACTTTACAGATGAGGAAACTGAGTCAAACATGGTTAAGATACTTGCCCAAGGTCACACAACTAGTAATTGTCTAAGGTCAGATTTGAACTCAGGAAGAGGAGTCTTCCTGACTCCAGGCTTGGCACTCTATCCACTATATCACCTAGATGCCCCTAATTTAAAAATTAGCTAACAAAAACATTTATGATCTCTCCCAATTCTTCCCTACCATTGGAAAAAAAATAAAAGAAAAACAAAATCTCTTAACAAATATGCATAGTTGATCAAAACAAATTTCTGCATTGGTTATATGCAAAACTGTATATCTCATTCTGCATATTGAAGCCATCACTTCTCATTCAGATAGCATTCTTCATTATCAACACTCTGGAATCATGGTCAGTTATTGAATTAATCAGAAATCTCAAGTATTTTAAGTCTTGTCCCTTTTTAAAAAAAAAAATGTTGTTTCTTGGATTCCATGTGTTAAGTTGCTCCCTTTACCTGACAAGTCCATTCTACATACTGCTGTCAAAGTAATTTTCCTTAAGCACAGATCAAACCATGTGATTTCCCTACTCATTTAACCCCAGTGGCTTTCTATTGCTTCTAGAACAAAATATAAACTCTATTTTGCTTTAAAAACCCTTCACAACTTGACTGTAACCTATTTTTTCTAGTCTCATTATATAATCCTTCCCTCCAGTGTTTTCCTATCCAGCCAAAATGGCCTTCACACTTTTCCTCACATTTGACACTTTATCTCTAGTCCTCATACTTTTGTACTAATTATGCCACACACCTGAAATGTATTACTTCCTTATCCCTGCTTGATAGAATCCTTTACTCCCTTTAAAATGAGGCTCAAGTACCATCTTCTACATTAAGTCTTTCATAATTTCCTTGTTTGCTGATTTCCTCCCTGCTAAACTACCTGGTTCTGGAGAAGGAAATGGCAATCCACTCTAGTTATCTATACCAAGAAAATCCCAAATAGGCCATGAAGAGGTGGACATGACTAAGAAATGCCCAAACAACAACAAACTATTTAGTGTTTAACTACTTTGCTTATATTTGTATTTATTCACTTTATATATATTCATATATGAGTATATATGTGTATGTATTTTTGTCTCCTACAGTAGAATATAAGCTTCTCATAAGTAGGTATTGAGCCATTCTTTGTACTTCTATCTCCAGTGCCTAGAAGAGTGCCTGGCATATATTAGGCACTTAATAAATGCATATTGATTGATTAGTTCTACTCCACTGCTTATTTACTTACTCCTTACTTACAGGATTCTAGTGGAGGATGCAGTAGATTGGAGACCGCAAGACAAGATTGTATTGAGTTCTTCATCTTATGAACCTCATGAAGCAGAAATCCTCACTGTAAAGGAAGTCATGGGTCAAAATGTTAGAATCCATGAGTGCCTCAGTCACCGACACCTTGGTAAGGACTTTGACAAGGAAGAAATCAATGAACCTTTGTGACTGTATCCTTTAGCTTGCTGAAAGGATTATGTGGTTCAATAAATTATATTGCAGACTGACCTCAGAGACAATGAATTCTAATCTTAGCTCTGCTATCAAATCATATGAAGATTCATTATCTGGGTTGATAAATGCCATTGCTTCCCTGGCAGTGATGAAAGTCATAAGATCTAGATGGTGAAGATGTGAGAGATCATCTAGCTCAATTATCTCACTTTATAGAGGAAGAAACTAAGGCACAGTGGGATTAAATAATTTCCCCAAAGTCACAAAAGGCATAAATAGCAGGTAAAAAAAATTAATACCTTACATTTGTATATTGCTATTTTTTAAGTTTTTTTTGAAATACTGCAAAATATATTTCCTCATTTGAGTCTCACAATAATCCTATGATTTAGAAGGATAAAGAATATTTTACTTATGGTGAAATAGAACAAAGGGAGATTAAATGATTTGCCCAAGATTTCACATTTAATAAGTGGCAGAGTCAGTCTTCAAACCCGGATTTTTTATGCTTCATGAAAGACATTTCCCATGATTCTGTTAATTTTGCTATTTCTTATGAACATTTATATTTGTAAGGTAAATATTGGTATTTTCAGTAATGCGAAGCTAAGAAGCTGGGGGAAAAAATCCAAAAAACCAAAAAACTTTTCCAAGGTTCAAATAGAAGTTCTGTAGCCAAACCAGAATTCAACACCCAACCCCTAACTTTCCAGTTCATTTTTCGGGCAGTGAATCATAAACAGAATGTTATAAATTTTTACCTACCTCTCATCATGATGAAACTGATTCTTGCGAAATATGCTTGTATAAAAGACATCTTGTTTATTGAAATGTGAATACGTTTTATTATAAAATTAATGAATTCAATACTATTCAATAACCATTTATTGAAACAACTGTGCAAAGGAAAGGAGGTCCATACCTCCTTTGAGAAGTGCTATGAGAAATTTGAGGAGAAATGTAGAATCACTCCATGGAAATCAATCAGTCAAGCATTTATTAAGCACTCATTATGTGCCAGGTAATGTTCTAAGTGCTAGGGATATTGTTGTTCATCCTTCATTTTGAAGAGGACCAGTGACATCATGGGGTGATGTCTTGACTTGCTTGTGAATTAGATTTAAGTGAGGCAGAGTTTTGCAAAGTTGTCAGCCTCACTCTCTCTTCTAGAGTCATCAAGGTCCAGTGGCAGGACAAAAGTCAAGATGACTGGCCGTGGCCCAAGATGCAGTGGATGACATTGGTGTCTTCGATGTTTGACCAAATTCTAAGTGCTCCACAGCATTTGCTTCAGCAGCTTTCATGGCCTTTGGAACAGATTGTTCTCATCTGCCTATTCTACAAGGGGAGATCTTCACATGGTTGGGATAGACATTCCCCCAACTCACCAATGGGTTTGAGGCCTGTCTGTCAACCTGGTTTAGCTTGTCTACCTACATGGTTTTGCTGGCCTGATTCATCTTCCTGAGTTCAAGTCTGGCCTTAGATACTTACTATTTGTGTGACCCTGGGCAAGTCACTTAACCCTGTTTGCCTCAGTTTATCTTTGCCAAGAAAACCCCAAATGAGGTCACAAAGAGTTGGACACAACAGAAAAAACTAAACAACAGCTAGGGAAATAAAGACAAAAACAAAAATGAAATCTATCTTCACCGCTCAGGTGCTTATGTTCTACTGAAGAAAAAATATACACACTGACAAAGAAATACAAACTATACTCAAAATAAATGCAATGTAAATTTTATTGGGGGGGGAGGGATGACTGACAATTGAGAGAATCAAGAAAGGCCTCATGTAGGCACTGGCATTTGAGCTAAACCTTGGAGGGGGGATTCCAAGATGTAGAGGTGAAGGAGGGAGAAAACTCCAGTCATGAGATGGCAGTGCATGCAAAATGCCACGGAAGTCCAATGCCACTGCGTAAGTAGGCCAGCGCATAAATTCTATAAGAGGGAGTAATGTGAAGTAAGTCAGGGGAGAGAGCTTAGAGCTCTATAGTGAAGGGCTTTAAATGCTAGACCAAAGAGTTTGTATTTTAACCTAGGGGCAATAGGACATTAGGCAATGAACATTTTCACTAGCTGCCAATCCCTAATATTCCTAATATTCTTGTGTGAATACAAATAAAAGAAGAAATAAAAAGGCCCTGATTCAGGAAAACAAAAAGTCAGCCATTAGGTACAATGAATAACTACTGTAACTACTGTCATCAAGTAAAGGAGTGATAGAAACATTTCTCTCCTTGTGAATAAAGAAGAATATGGCTTGTTACTGGAGTGTGCAAGCTTAAGTTGTTTCTCCTAATTCATGGTATGGAGGTTTTTTGTCAGTCTTTTTTTTTTTTTAAGAGTAAGAAAAAAAAAAAGATAATTACATACCAAGTCCTGTTGCTAAGTTCCCCTGTGTAATGAAAATTTGTCCACAGCCTAAGTTAAGTCAACAAGCATTTGTTAAGCACCTACTATGTGCCAGGCACTGTGCTAAGTGCTGGAGATACAAAGAAAGGGGAAAACAATCTCTGCCTTTAAGGTGATTACAATTTAATGAGGGGATACAGTATGCGAACAACTACGTAGAAACAAGACAAATACAGGGAAAATTGGAGGTGATCTTAGAAGGAAGACACTAACATTAAGGAGGACTGGGAAAGAAAGGCTTCTTGTTGAAGAAGATGGGATTTTAGCTGAGTATTGAAGGAAGTCAAGGAAACCAAGAGACAGAGATAAGAAGGGAGAGAATTCCAGGCAAGGGGGCCACCCAGTGAAAACACACAGAGTGGAGATGGAGTGTCTTTTGCAAGGAACAACAAAGAAGCCAGAAATTGTTTCATTTCAGCTTTGTGGAGACCTTGCTTGGGGAGCAGTAGGCTTGCTGGTCTATTGAATGCACAAGAGGATTCTGCTCTCTGTTCAAATTTAACGCTTGTTTTCTTTTTACGGCTATAAATAGTGTAATATGTACTAGTGTTGTCACTGGCCTAGTTGATCTGGTATTCCTCATTTCCATGAAAGTGGTCAGTTGACAGTGTACAAGCAAAGTCTGATGTCTAGAGCTGATATACTTAAAGGAAGGAGGATGGGGACCCCACTAATTGGCTAGCTCTGCCCTGGTTTCTGGACTCCAGTTGTCAGTGACAGTACCTACCTTATTGAGAACAAATGAATTCTTGCTCTAACACACTCACTCTGATCCCAAAGAGAGACAAGTGAGCGGCCTTTTCATTTCTCAGTTGATGCTGGTGGAGAATGCCTGAGGAAAAGCGAGCCTTAATGTGGGTAGAACTTCTGAGGGGGAGAAGTGTTTTCATTTGTCAGTTTCACTGGGTCCCCAGCTGGTGATTTCCGAAATGGACTTTAAAATTGTATTATCACCCCTTGTCCCCTCTGCCACAGGAAGTTCCCATTCAATGGAAGATGGCAGGCACATTTCTCTGGCTGCTGAGGTGGGCCTCCTGACTCGAAATATAAAAATCCAGCCTGATGTTCCATGTGGTGGAAGAATGGTTGTGGGGTCCTTCCAAAAGCCTAATGGAGAAGAATTTTCAGGTATGTGAAATTGCAGTGGTTCAGTAATTCTAGTCACAGACTAAACTCTTACTAGGAACAGAATTTTGAGTTTCCTCATCTGGACAGTGATGGGGCTAGACTCCATGATGCCTAGGATCTCATCCAGATCAGCAATTTTATGATTTCATTATCTTAATCTGTGTCCATTTATCAGTTTTCTGATAAATGTTAAAGCAATATGGCTGAGAACAAAAAAGACATGCATTCTTAGCTCAGAGAAAGTATCTTCCTAGAGAGGCACCATGGTATTGGTGGCACCATGGTATTGGTGGAAAGAATGCTGGCTTTTGGGTCAGAGGTTGGTATTGTTGAGTCATTTCAGTCATGTCCGGCTCTTCATGACCCCATTCGGGATTTTTCTGGCAAAGAAATTGGAGAAGTTTTCAGTTTCCTTCTCTAGTTCATTTTACAGATGAAGAACTGAGGCAAACAGGATTAAGTTACTTGTCCGGGATCACACAGCTTTCAAGTGTTGGAGGCTGGATTTGAACTAAGAAAGATGAGACTGCCTGACTCCAGGCCTAGCACTCTATCCACTGTACCTCCTAGCTGCCCTTGAGTCACAGGACCCAAGTGCAAATTCTGCCTCTTTCAATCACTACCTGTATGACCTTAGGTAAATCACTATACCTCTCTGACTCTCATTTTCCTTATTTGTAAAATGGGGGCGATGGTGGACTAGTTGGCCTCTAAAGTCCCTTCCACTCTAAATCTATGGTCCTATGAGCTTTGATTGACTTCATTGTGCAGTTTCTTCAGACTTGCAGATAACTTGAACCCTCCATGGTTTCTTTGTATTCTGCTGTTTCCCCTGGCTCTTCCAGTGTCAGTGATGGCATGTTTAGAGTGTCAGTTGTCAATAAAATGTTTTTTTTTTTTTTGCAAATTGTTTTATTTAAAGATTGATTTCACTTATTTTTAGGCACAGTCCTGGAAGTTCCCTTTCAGGTCATTGATGCAGAATATCATTTAATCTTTTGTTGCCTTTTAGTCATAAGTCATTGATTAGAAATCTCCATTCTAGAGGTTAGATTCTCCCTCCAATGGTTTTTGGTGTTGGCCTATCTGATGAATTTTTAACCATGTGTAGGATATGATCCAGGGCCCATTCCTAACCAAATAATCCACTTATGTATTTAGGTTCAGTGGGTGGTTGAGGCTGATCTTTGGTTTGTAGATGGACAATCCTTTGCTTAATTCAACCTAGAAAAACAATGAATGTGTACTTTGTAGCATTCTAAAACAAAGGTTATATACTAGGAAAAATCAGGAATGATTGTCATAGCAAAATATTGCTTTCTTTTGTGCTATCTGATTAAATACCTGCAGAATTGGATAAATGTCCATTATTTTGTAATAATAGCTAGTATGTATATAGAGCATTAAGGCTTTAAAAGCACTTTATAAATGTTATCTCATTTAATCTTTACATTAATTCTGAGAGGTAGATGCTATTATCACCCACATTTCATAGATGAGGAAACTGAGACTGAGATGGATTAAGTGACTTGCTCAAGGTCACACCCTCTATGGATCAGATGAAGAAACTGAGACTGAGATAGATTAAGCGACTTGCTCGAGGTCACACCCTGTATGGATCAGGGGCTGGATTTGAGCTCAGATCTACCTGATTCCAAGTTTAGCAGTATATCCACTGTGTTATCTAGTCATTTGTGATGGTTTAAATTGATCCCTGTCTTGATAGTTGTTTCTGATCTGAAATAGTGCTTTTTTTGCTACTTTTGTCAATGATCTGTTATAGTTAAAGTGAAAAATAATCACATTTGTGATTATTTGTGAACATTTGTGAATATCAGAAAAATCACCTTAATGAGGAAGGGAAGATAGAAAAGTCTGATTTGGAAAGACAAATACGACTTGTTGGTATACAGGAAGAGGTGAAGTGGAAAGGAAGAAAGAGAAATCTTCTCCTAAATGCTTGCTTAGGATGGTTTTCCTAGCCCCTTTCCAAACCCTCATTGAACTGGGAGCATATGTAAATAATTCCAGGTTCTGAGTTAGGAGTATCAGGAGTTTCATCCAGAAGCCTATGAGTCATTGAGCTAAACAATTTGCTGTAAGTGCATTTTCCAAAAAGAGAAAGAGCAAAGTGGCTGTGCGCAAAATCATAGCTTAATTCTTGCTTCAGATCCCTGAGAGGATTAACAATTTGCTGGGGACTATTTTCAGCTCTTGTTTCATACACACCCAAATAAAATAAACCTAACAGTAAAACTTCACTGATTTCTTCAAAAAAGTGAATTTTTACTGCAAAATTGAGACCCTAGGCATACGCTAATCATTATAAAAAGACCAAAATCCTTTGATTAAAAAAAACACAATTTTTTAATTCCTTCTACTGAAGTTGAAAAGAGGTATATTCTGCAGCCTTTTCAGTAATGTGTGGCTTACTATGATTTTAAGAAAAAATGGGGAAAAAATTTCTCTTGATCTTTAGGGAAATTTTAACAATGGGTTTAATATATCTTAACCAGTTAATCAACAAATACTTATTAAGGATCTAGTTGTCATCCACATTCGAGTAAGTCCCAGCATCTTGGCACAAGTGTATTTGTGTACACCATTTTCTACCTTCTCTGTTTGCCTCAGTTTCCTCAGCTGTAAAATGGGAATCACAATAGCATCCACCTCACAGGGTTGTCATGAGAATCAAATGAGATAATGCTTGTAAACTAATTAGCACAGTGCCTGGCACATAGTAGGTGCTTAATAAATGCTTATTTCCTTGTTTCCTCCCTTTCCTTCTCCAATGTTTCTCAAAGCATATTAGCAATGTAGTCATCTTATGTATTCATTCAGTATCTCTTTCAGTCAATAGAACTGGAGACAAAGTTTATCATGTCTCCCTCTCCTCCTTTCCATTACATGAGGTCAACTCCCTAAGGTATAGTCTTGAATTACCCAACACAGTCAGGTCCAGGACTTAGCTCTTCCAAGGCCATTTGGTGTAATGGAAAGAGTCCAGATGTGAAGTCAGAAGACCTGGCTTTCCAGTCTAATTCTAACACTGTATAACCTTAAGTAAATCACTTCTATTTTCTGAGCCTCAGTGTCTTTAAATTTAAAATGGGAGTAATAAATAATACCTTCACTGCCTACTTCAAAGTGTGTTCAATTCAATTCAATTCAATAAGCATGTGCTGAGTAGCTACACTATAGCTACAGAACTGTAAATAATCCCTGTCCTCAATGAGATTATGTTCTACTGGGAAGGATAAGGTCAGGAGTGCTTTGTAAACCTTGAGGGACTGTAGAATTTGGAATCTTTATTATCTACATCTGTTCTAGGACTCTAGCCGGGACCTATGGACAAGTGCATGCATTACTAAAGACCCTTCCACTCCTCCCTTGTTGGGCGATTTATGAAACCTTTAACCAGCTTTTCTAACACACTTGATTGTTCAGGTTTTGCCAGTAAGAATTATCGTGTTGTACCTGACAATAGTCTTTTTTCAGTTTTCAGTAAAATTATTTATTTTCTGCTGATTTTAAATCCAACTTCCCCTATACTTTTGAGGGTGGGGGCGCTGAAACAATGTCTATTCTATTTCAGGTACCCTTCAGCTCTCAAATGTGGAAATCCAGAACTTTGGGTCTTTGCTGTATCCGTCTATTGAATTCAATAATGTATCTTTGGGATCCTGGATCGTCTCTTCTGCTGTGCACCAGAGCTGTGGAGGGGGTATTCGTGTATATTCCAGCAAAAGCATCTTCTTATATGATAACATTTTGTTTGACACCATTGGCCATGGTATTGATCTAGAGGGTCAAAACCACTCTCTCATCAAGAACCTCATTGTCCTGACTAGGCAGCCGCAAAGAGCAATGGACTGGGTGACAGGAATCAAGTTGAACCAGGTAAAGGATGTCAACCTCATTGGGAATGCTGTAGCAGGATCAGAAAGAATTGGCTTCCATATCAGGGGCCATAGTTGTTTGGTGGCTGAAAATCCTTGGGTTGGAAATGTGGTCCATTCGAGCCTTCATGGACTCCATCTCTATAAGGGAGATGGACTATACAACTGTACTGGTATCTCTGGTTTCCTTTCATACAAGAACTTTGATTATGGGGCCATGTTCCATGCAGAAAGCAACTTGGAGATAGATAATGTGATTCTGGTGGACAATGTTGTTGGTCTTCTTCCATTAATATATACATCATCTACCAAACAGTGTTCCTTAAAGAAGAAACAGATAGTTCTCAGGAATTCTATCATTGTGGCCACTAGCTCTTCTTTTGATTGCATAGAAGACAGAATTAAACCTCTTTCTGCTGACTTCACATCAAGGGATCGAGCCCCAAGTAATCCCAGAGGGGGTCGGGTTGGAATATTGTGGCCTGGATTCACTGTGGAACCAAACCAACGGCCTCAAGATGCATGGCACAAAGTGAGGAATTATCCTTCTGTCTCAGGGATCATGGAGCTTGATGGTTAGTTGACCATGTGGATTCACTTCAGCCGCTTGGCACAAACATTTGGGTTCACTGGGTTCTCCCTCCTTAAATAACTGGTAAAAGCATGGTCAGTGCAATGAAATCTAATCTAATCAGTAGCTTGCCTCAATCCTTCTGCCAGGATGCTAGTAAAATAAATAAATAGTGACAGAGTTCTTATGTTCAAATGCTTTTATTGTTTCCAAGCTAGCTTCATAACTATTTTCTCATTTGTCCTTTACAACAACTTTGCAAGATAGGTTGGGCAAATGGAACGACCTCCATTTTGCAAATAAGGACACAAAGACATCAACTTAACTCACTTGCCTGAGGTCAGAAAGACAGTCATTGGTGAGACTGGGCCTAGAATCCAGGTCACTTAACTTCTTCTACTCCTGTGTTCTTTTTCTTGGTCTAATGGGCAGATCTTTTTGTATTTTTTTTTTTTGCTACTGACTCACTTCAAAAATATTTAATTTCTTTATTGCTTGGTTTGCCCATCTGTAAAATAAATGAGTCAAGTCTTTGAAGAAAATGATTGCCACATGAAAACATCAATTATTCTATTTCTGAGAGTAGTAAGAAAGACACATTGGAGTATTCTGATTTCTCTCAAAAACTAAGTCCAGGGCTAGAAGTAGCTATTGTTTCAGTAAATTGAGATTGTGGAAACCTTCTTGTGGCCAATAGGCCACAAGTTGGCATCTAGGTAGATAGAGAGTAGGGTGTGGAGTAATGAAGACTGGAGGTCAAATCCTACCTCAGACACTGTGTGACCCAAAACAAGTCACTTAATCTCTCTCAGCTTCAATTTTCTCATTGTAAGCATTAAAATCATGTATGTAAAGTACTGTGAAAACCTTAAAGCATTACATAAATGCTAGATGTTATTATCATCAGCATTATTGTCTTTCACTTCATAAATGAGGCCCAGAAAAGGGAAGTAACTTGTGGATGGTTACATAGGTAGTGACTAGCAGAACTGAGATTTGAATGTAGGTAATGTGACTCCAGAGGTAGTGCTCAATCTTCTGTACCATAAAGGTTTACATAGAGTAATACTGAGCTATGGAACAATAAAAAGCCATCATGATCACAAAACGCTGGCTTGGTCCTCTTGTGGTTGATGGCTCTCATATGGTCCATGTCTTATTTGTCCATTTCAGGAGTCACCTTTTCTGACTTTGTGAAGAGCTGCTATAGCAATGACCTGGATGTCTGCATTCTGCCCAATCCTGATAGCACTGGCATCATGCCCCCAATCACAGCAGAAAGGACAAAGATGCTCAAGGTCAAAGATCAGAACAAGTTCTACTTCTCCTTGCCTAGGCTCAGGTACTACTTTCAGTCTGTGCAAATGAAGTGATAATTGCCCAATCACATTTGATTAGCACTAGACACCTCTCCAAATCCCTAAATATTTCAGAGGGAATACCATTATATTAGTAAGTTGTTCTGTTTAAAAAACCCAATCTAATATTTGTTAGTTTGGACCCCTCAACCTCGACTTAGAATGGTTAGGTATTTACTATGCCACCACTCCGACTCCAATCTTCATTACCAAATTAGCCTTTTATATAGAGGAGCATTTATAAAACAGTGTGAAGATATGTGCTGAGTATCTACTACTGCACTGATCGACAGAGCTTTGTTCAAACCAAAAATTTAAATCCAGACATGCAACAGGAAATCATCTTCTTATGTTGATTATATTAACTAGATAACTCCTTAGATGCAATCATGTGACCACTTCTTTAAGGTAGCTATCTTTCTTCCAGATATTTTCTGAAAGACTGAGGGAAAAAAAATTGTCACAGAGTTCCATCCCTTAAGGCAAAATAAGCTATTGTCAGTCTGAAGGACCATTATTTGGGCGTGGTCATTAGGTGGGTACAAGGCTGCCTACTTATGCCTTTGAAACATTATTCAGAGTGTGGTTTGAACAGACGTTGAACATATCATATTCCATTATTTGGCCAGTCCTTTCCTCCATGCACTAGCTCTGATGGTTTCCCACATGGCTATGAAGCAACCATAGTATGGAGGATAGAGAACTTGCTTTAGAAATCCTATGTTCATATTTGACCTTTGGCACTTACTAGCTGTGTGACATTGAACAAATCACTTAACTTCTTAGTGCCCCAGGGAAATCTCTAAGACTTGAGATTTCAGGGTAGATGCCTGATACAGATTGGTAGAGGAAGCTTCTCTACTGGTTGTTCTTTACCAATGAAATCACAGGTTCAGTTAAAAAAAAAAGAAAAGGAAAGAAGAGGAGAGGAAAAGAAAAGAAAAAAAAGGAATGGAGAGAAGAGAAGGAAGAGATGAAAAACCCCACTGAGACTTCTGCTTGGTGATGTCAATTTAGAATTTAGCACTGGGGAAAGAAATTATTCTTTTCATTTCCTTTAATGTGGGAATTGAAAAGGAAGAATCACAAGGAGAGTATTCTACTTCTAACTGGGAAATCAATGTCCTTATGGTTGGTGTGAGTCATTTTAAACTCTTGAAGATGGTTAGAATCAATGAGTGAAATTGCATATTTATAATATGTATAATAACACTTTCCCCTTTTTCCTGTGTTTGGACTAACTACCGCATTTATGTGAAAAGCAATTGGTCATAATAGATAGAAAGTTGTCTTCAGAACCAGGAAGACCTGGATTTGAGTCCTCCTGCCTCTAACACTTCATGGGTGTGTGACCCTAAGCAAGTCACTAGACTTCTCAGTGATCTAGTCTTCTTGCTAAGACTATAGGTTGCAGAGTAGATATCTCTACTCTACTTTGGATCCCAAAGACATAGTTTTTCAAGAACCAGATCCTAAGTGGAGTAGGTGTGTGACCATGGGTAAGTGACAATCTCTGTGCACTTTAATGCAATCATGCAAAATGGAGATACTATAATCATATTTATGCTTCTTAAATGACAGGATTGGGATGAGAGAGAAAAAAAAAACTTTGCAAACCTTAATACTATCAGGCATTTAGGCTATTATACAATTATAATGGTGTTTTAAGGTTGTTTATTATTATGATAATAATAATATACATTGGCAGATAGAGTTTCCATATCTGAGAATTTCCTATGTCAATGATACCGCAGGTCTAATCCCTATACCTTATTTCCTATTGAATTTAGATAGTGGTGAATTAAAAAATACTTTATAATTTATTTGATTTTATATCATATATGTGGTTGGAACTATTGTACAATAATAAGCACCAAATCAAAATAAATATTGTAAATTCTCTATTTTCCCATGTTCTTAAAAAATGAATACTCTATTATAAGCACTTTTGTATATGCATAGTGTGATAATAATGGATATTCACTGCTTAACTTGAGATACTATAAGGGCCAGAAGTACCTTCAGAATCATGAATAAAAGTTAAATTATTTTTCTAAGACTTTTAGTGCAGGAGTTCTTGACCTTTGTTTAAAACACCCCTTTGACAGTGTGGAGAAGCCGATGTACCCCAGAATCATCTTTCTAAATGCAAATAAATAAAACATATACGATTATATAGGAAATAAATTATGTTGAAATACTGCTTTGAGATTTTTTTAAATAACTCATAGACCTGATGTTAAGAATCCCTTGCATTAGTATTAAGTGTATTTTGTCATATCCTAATTTTTAAAATTTGGTCTTTCATATAAATATGTGGTAATTCTCAACCAGAATATGTAAAGGAGATGACCTTGCTTATGGCAGAAAACATAAAGTTTAGAATATTTTCTAAAGCTAAAGTAACGTCTGCCATAGATATAACAATGGTATCCTTCTGATTTTTTTTTTCAAAATGACAACACTAATATGAGATTTCCTCTATTCTTTTCATTAAACGACACATTTTCTTCTTATCTACTACCATAGGAAGGAAACAGGGGAAATGGTCTGTCCTGAATTGGACTGTGAAAGTCCAATAAAGTATCTCTTCAAAGACCTAGATGGCAGTGCCCTGGATCTGCCACCACCAATTTCTGTTTTTCCAAAATCCAAGTCAGAATGGGTTGCATCCTGCTTCAACACAGGTCAGTCACATCTTAAGACAAGCCTAGGACATTACTATTGGGGGGAAATGTGTGTATATATGAAAAAGAGAGGTCAGACAATCTGCATGCTAACAAAATCAAACAAAATTAAACTAAGCTAATAAAAAACTTGAGGAAGGGAATTAGGAGCAGACTTTTCCATTCCACTAGCAAGTTATTCTGCCTACTAGACAGGTACTCGATGTGCATAAGAGGAAGTGCAAAGTAGTATAATAGCCACAGAAGGCATTTTTGTTATTGTTTGTTATGCTTTATTCCAAGTTTAAGAACTATACTCATGAATAATGTTCCATATTTATTTACAGAGAAAGGTGATGTAAATAAACCACATTCCTGCTTCTGCTTTGCCACTGATTAAGGGCAAAGTCTCTACCTGCATATTTTACCTCTAGTTGCCTTGAGTAATGAAACAAGCCCCTTGTTTGTTTTTTCTTCCTTCTACTTTTTGGTAGCATGCCATTTGTCAAAATATTAAAATTTCTCTATTCTCTAACATATAACAAAAAAATAGGAATTTTTGTTCCAAGGGAAAATTTAGATGAGCTAGATAGGGTAGGGAGGGTGTTGGAGGAAAATGGAAGCTTTGGCTGATGACACATACTCTATGCCTCAAATTAAAAAAAAAAGAAAAAAAATTAAGCTAATAATTGCTGATTTAGATATGGTAAGAACTAGACCTGTGATTTAATTGGTATGGGGAAATTCTAGATGAGGAAATTCCTTCTACCAATGCAAATAGGCAATCTATAGTCATCAAAACTTGTCTAGAGTGCAGAGGCATAAAGTGAGTCATTCAGGGTCACTCAGTGTATGTCAGAAATATAATTTGAAGACAAGTCTTCTTGGTTCTAAGCCCAGCTCTCTATCCATTCCATACCACGCTGGTTCTTAATATTGCATTAATGCTTAACAAAAATGTTTCCTAATATCCTAATTTTCCCTAGTTATCATAATAATAAACAACCTTAAAACACCATTATAATTGTATAATAGCCTCAATGCCTGATAGTATTAAGGTTTGCAAAGTTTTTCTTCTCTCTCATCCCAATCCTGTCATTTAAGAAGCATAAATATGATTATAGTATCTCCATTTTGCATGATTGCATTAAAGTGCACAGAGATTGTCACTTACCCATGGTCACACACCTACTCCACTTAGGATCTGGTTCTTGAAAAACTATATCTTTGGGATCCAAATCAAGAATTCTTCCTCTTCCTCTATAATGCCTCTCAATGAAAAGGAAAGCTACACTCAATTTTGCAAAATTTCCATATTTGTTCATTGTAATAATAGGAAAAAAAACAGATAATAAACCTTTCTCTACTCTGCTAACTCTCTTTTACAGTTAAAACTACCCTAACTGAGGTAGGATTTCTTACTTGATTCACCTTTATTGCACTCACCAGAAACTCCATTCTCTTTGTGAAATACTTCTTGGATATCTCTTGTGAGAGAAAGATATCATTACCACACTGGAGGTCTTATGAAGGACTGTTGCTTCAAATCAAAAATAAAAGATTGGGTTGACAAAAAAGAAAATAAAGCTGGCATTGACCTGTCAGCCCAGGGAATGATGAAGAGTTTTGTGAGTGAATAATGGTAAAGCCCAAGTATCGTTGGGGGTGGATGCTCTAAATGCTTAGAGTCTGGAGTGGCTACTATTTTCTGCACTGTTTGCTGTTATACGTGGAAATGTATCTTTAAAAAAAAAAAGATGTCTAGGCTTCTATTTTTCCCATTTATCCTGGGAATGACAGTGCGATGGTATTATAAAATGGAAGAGTGGAAAAGGGAGGGGGTAAGGAATGAGAGGGGAAAATGAAGAGAGGAAACGGTTGTTAGAAAATTTGTCTGCCAATATCTGTGTGTGCAGAGGTCTTTTTTTTTCTAGCTAGAGGGGGAAATACCATTCTCTTTTCCCAAGCAATTATAGGCCCCAAAGATTGAAACTTGGTATATAGCTCTTTAATCTCAGCAGATATTTATGGTTAAACATTAGACTTTTAGGATTCCAGATGTCAGGGTATTAAAATATAAAGGCATAGTGGAGTCTCAGAAAATATTAGAATCTTTGGGATATGTGAGTGCAAGTGTTTTTATCCCAAGCAGAGACAGATAAAGCTTTCAGTACCACTTTGTAAATTCCAAAGTGAACTTTTTTCTATACCTTATTTTCTCCCTCCCTCTGACTTGCCTTGACTTCAAATGGAGTGGAAGCATAACAATCTGTGATCACATTCTGAAAGGGTACATACTGTGAGTCAGAAGGATTTCCATGCTTGATTTGTAAAGGAGGATGTGGAAGGACACATAATCCATGGGAGCAATTTCCATTTCTTTTCTTGTATTGCAGTGGTTAATTTAAAAGGTTCCATACCTTTAGAAACATGTTCTTTCTCTTTCTTTCTCTTCCTCTTTTGTCCCCTTCTTAACTCTTCCTCTTTCCTTCCTGTCTTCATCATCTCTTCTCCCTCTTTATCATAATAATTTTGTTCTCATCCTTGGGCTCCTCATCTTCATTCTCTTTGTCCTCATCCTCTTTGTCCTCTTTCTCCTTGTCTTTCTCAGTCTCCTCATCTGAGCTGTTGTAGTCCTTCTCATTCTTCTTCCCCACCTTTCTCCCCCTTCTATAATATTATAATGTATAATAACATGTATGCATATGTATATAGATAGATAGGTAGATAGACATTATATAATATTCATATAGCACAAAACAGGTGAGGACTTTGGGCAATTGTTGTTAAGTTGCTTTGTTCAGTATGAGCAACTTAACAGGATGATTGTGCTTTGATCATATCCTCATTAATTGATAAACATACACAACTAAAATGGATAATTTTCCCCTTCAAAAAAAAACTATTATGGAGGCTAAATTATTTATTGGGACTATATTCATTGATCAAATTAACTCATTAATGTTACCAGGTCTCTACTTCACTTTATGACAAAAGAATTAACAACTAGGAACTTTGAAAAACAAAGCAGAAAAAGATATATCTTCCCCCTAAAAAAATGCACCACATTTGACTATATGGACACAGTGAAACCATAGCTACATCAATGTGTGCATAATGAATAGACTATTATTCAGTCAATACAATTCTCTAAGATGCTTCAGTAATTGATGTAGACTGTGGCATGTGTGATTCTGTCATAATGAAAGGTGTAAATTATAAAAAATGCTTGATTTGGTTGAGTTGGTTGTGTTATGATCCTTTTATTTCATGAGAAGAGATGTTGTCTATATATGTATTTATACATTTTTCATCTTTCATGACCTAATGAAAAAAAATTGCTAGGAAAACTGGAAAGCAGTTTGGCAGAAACTAGGTATAGACCAACATCTCACACTTTATACCAAGATAAGGTCAAAATGGGTACATGATTTAAACATAAAGAGTTAAATAAGCAAATTAAGAGAACACGTAAATTTTACATATGGGATCTATGGATAAGGGAAGAATTTATGACTAAACAAGACATAGAAAGGATCACAGGAAGTAAAATGAATAATTTTGTTTACATTAAATTTAAAAGTTTTTGCACAAAGAAAACCAATACATCCAAGATTAGAAGGAAAGCAGGAAACTAGGGAAAAATATAGCAAGTTTCTCTGACAAAGGCCTCATTCCTCAAATATATATAAGGAACTGAGTCAAATGTATAAAAATACAAGTCATTCCCCAGTTGACAAATAGTTAAAGGATATGACCATGCAATTTTCAGAAGAAGGAATCAAAGCTATCTATAGCCAAAAATGAAAAAAAAAATGTGCTGCTAAATTACTAGTGATTAGAAAAATGCAAATTAAAACAACTCTGAGATACCACCTCACACCTATTAGATTGGCTAGCATGATAGAAAAAGAAAATGAAAAATGTTGGAGGGTATGTGAAAAAATAGGAATAACAATGTACTAAAGTCACATAATTTCTCAGTGCAACTCTCTAAGATTATTATTTACAAAGAAAAGTTTGAATCTTCATTGGGAGAGGTAGTTTCCTCAACCTAGAATTCCCTCCATCAGTGAATTCACAGGTCTAGTCCTTATCCCCTATCTCTATCCAAATTGAAATCCACTTTGGTTGGATCACTTCACAGTTCCACCAATAACACACCACAATGACATTTTCCCCATTGCTACTCTAACACTGTCCTGATTGTTTTTTCTTCTTTGCCTATGAAGTTAAACCTCAGAGTTGTAATAATTGTATGTCTCTTACTATTAGTGGTTTGTTTTGGAACATATTTTTATGTAGTTTTTCATCATTTGTAATTTTTATTTTAATAATTATTTGTTCCTGTTCTTTGACCTCTCACTTATCAGGGAATAGCAATTTACGTGATAAATTTATATCATTTTCTATGTTTTGGAAATCAGACTTTTACTGGTGACATCTGATGAAAATATTTCTTTCATATTCTACAACATCTATCATTCTCTCTTCACTGACCTTTCTTGTACAAAAGCTATTTATTTTTATTTTTTGCAGTTACAATTGTTTATATCAATAATTTATATAATCTCCTCTAACTTTTGCTTAAAAATTCTTTCCCAGGGCAGCTAGGTGGCACAGTAGATAGAGCTCCAGCTTTGGAGTCAGGAGGATGTGAGTTCAAATCCAGTTTTGGACACATGACACTTACTAGCTGTGTGAACCTGGGCAAGTCACTTAACCCTGTTTGCCTCACCAAAAAGCAAAAAAAAAAAAAAATTCTATCCCTACCTAAAGTTGTAAAAAGTCTCTGATCTCATTTCTTTATAATTTTTTCTTACTAATGGCATGGCCTTTTACATTTAACTAACATACAGATTTTGAATTTTACTATGGTATACGGTATGAGATATTGGCTTAATATCAATTCTTTTTGTCAAAATCTGAGTGCTTCCTGTAGTAATTTGTATTCTGTATTAGTAAAACTGTTTTTCATCACTCCTTTTTTCTTGCTCATTTAGTCTGTTCTTTTTTCTCTTTATTTTTTGTGCAGCACTAAATAGTTTTGATGATAACTGTTCTTTGTAGCAGAGTTTGAAGGCCTTTTAATTCATGTTCTTTTAAAATTTTCTTTGAAAGTCCAGACATTTTGTTCTTCCAAGTGAACTATAATATTAATTTGTCTGGTTCTTAAAAGAACCTCAACAGAGATGTGATAGGTATAGTACTAGATCTATGACTTCATTTAAGAAGTATTATTTATATTATTTTGGTATGGCCCAAACATGAACAGCGACTATCTCTCTAAATATTTGTTTCCTTCATTTCTACAAAGTGTTTCACCTTTAAAAAAAAAAGATTTCTATTTTTTCTTAGTATAGTATCAAAATGTTGATGACTTAATTTACTATATATTTATTTTTTCATTGATCATATCTCTTTTCCACATCCCTCTCTCCCAGCTCTGAACACTGGAGAAAACAAAGATAAAGAAAAACACAAAACTCTTATAACAAATGTGCATAGTCAAGCAAAACAAATTCATACCTGACTGTGCCCAAAATTGTGTTTCTCTTTCTAAGTATTTAGTCTATTACCTCTCTGTCAGTAGGTTGGTAGCATTTCTTCATAATTGTTACTCTGGCATCATGGTTGATCATTGCATTGATTAGAGTTCTTAAGTCTTTTAATATTGTTCATTTTTAGAATGTTTTTGTTTTAGTATGTGAATTGTTCTGATTCTTCTTGTTTCACTCTGCATCAGTTCATTCAGGTATTCACAAATTTCTCTGAAGCTGATCCTTTCATCATTTCTTGTTGTACAATAGTATTGGCATTCCTCTCCTCTCTTTTCCTCTCCTCTACCTCTCTCTCCTCTTCTCTCTCTTTCTTTCCCCTTCTCTGTGTCTGTCTCTCTATCTATATCTCTGTGTCTCTGTCTCTGCCTCTGTCTCTCTGTCTTTGTCTCTGTCTCTCTGTCTCTTTGTGTGTGTGTGTGTGTGTCTCTATGTTTCCCCTTTTGCTTTTCCTCTTTTTAAACCAGTACCAGATCATTTTGATGATGAATGCTTTGTAGAATAGTTTGAGATCTGGTAAGACAATTCCCTCATCCTGTCCAATTCTTTTCATTATTTTTTCTTGATATTCTTGACTGTTTACCCCTTTACATGAATTTCATTATTATTTTCCCTTCATTTCTCTAAAGTAACCCATTGGTTTGGTTGGTATAACACCGAATAAGTAAATTTATTTAGGAATTATCGCCATTTTCTTGTATGGCCTTGCCCTCCCCATGAGTACTTACTATTTCTCTAGTAATTTAGGTCTGTTTTTATATGTTTAAAAGGCGTTTTGTAAATTTATTTTGTTTGTGTAATTTATGTCTATATTTTGGTAGGTAGACTTCTAAGTATTTTATACATTCTGTAGTTATTTTAAAATGGAATTTCTCCTTTCTATATCTTCCTGATTTTTTAAAATAAAACACAGTAATGCTGATGATTTATATGTGTCATTGTTTATAATTGTCTCCTCGAAAATTTTTCTTCACTTGACTTCTGTGATTGTATATAGAGTGAGACAGTATAAAGAAGACCTAGGTTTTGTTCTAATTTATCTAATAATCTACTAACTACTACTATGCTATTAACTTTCTTCCTTAGCTCCTGCTCTTGGAATCACTCTTGGTTTCCTTGAGGACAACTCAAATATCACATCTTTTGAGAAGTGTTCTTTTGTCCCACCCAGCTGCCAGTATCTTTCCCTCTAAGGTTAACTTGTGTCTACTCTGTATACTTCCGGTGTGTATCTATTTATTTACATGTTATTCCTCATTTGAATATAAGCTCCTTGAGAGCAGGGCTGCTTTTCTTTTTTCTTTATATACTTAGTACCTAGCACATATTAAATGCTTAATAAATTCTTGTTGATTAACTGGTCTTTGAGCCTCAGTGTCCGTATAGATAAAATGATAGATAAAAATAGATAAACTAATCTCCAAGGTCTCTTTCAGTTCTAAAATTCTGTGTTTCTTCTCATCAATGTCCTCTTCCAGTTGTATCTTCTTCCTTCCATCTTATAACTGCAGCCAGTCCTCTACTATTCACTCTGTGTCTCCTGACTCATTTCTCCCCATGTTTCCTTTTCTTAACAGAGCTCATTCATTCTTATTTCAATGTTGATGACAAACAAATCCACAGCAGTAACTCTGATTTCTCAGTTGAACTCTAACTGCTGAGAAGACATTATCAGTGAGTTCTGCCATTACCTCAGAATCAGCATGCCTAAATCCAAACTTATTTGCCCCTAATAAAAAACTGACTTATTTTTCTTTTCACTCCTCAGTTTTTGTCAATAGAATCACCACTCTCCTAGACTTTCAGACTCAAAAATTTTGCCATCTTTGGTTCCTTCCTCTCTTTGCTCTTGCAAATTTATTCAATCAACAAATCATGTTGATCCAACCTTTATTGTAACTGTCATCACCTCAATGCTGAACTGTTTCAATAGGATTGTTGTTCAATCTCTCTGCCTCTCCTTCAATTTATCTGAATTCTGCCAGCAGACAAATCTTCCAAAAATGGCACTCTGATAATTCCAGCTTCCTCCACAAGAACATACAAGGGTTACCTGTTGTCAACTGTGTCAAATGTATACATATTATTCTAATCTGACTCCCCTTTTCCTAGATAGCTCTCACAAATGCAAACCCTCTGTTCTTGTAAAACTCAGTCTATTATATTTCCCACATGCTTCAAGTTCATTCTTGGCACTTTGATTTCCTCTTTATGTTTTCCTTTTCTTTCCCCTCTTCCTTCCCCTCATCCTATTTCTATTTGCAAGTGCTAATCTGAAAATTTTGTTCCAAAAAGAAAGGTTCTTTTATGCCTTAAAAAATATTAGAGGCAAGTTTTTGGATTTTTTTTTCAGTAAGCACCTATGGCATGTCACTCAAGGCAATACTCTAATCTAATGAATCTTCAAAGTCTATCTTCTGCTCTCTCTGATTTTATTACTTCATTTCAATTCAATTCAATTAAACAAATCTTGGTTGATCACTTAGTATGTGCAAAGTTACTTTGATACCTTAATGGCTCTGTAATCTCATCAATAAGGGTACTCTCTCCAATTGTTCAGATCACAATCCATTTGTACCTGCTCATTCTGTGCTACTTTTGTCCACATTCTTCAATAAAACTTCTACCCCTTGTGCTTGGGGGTTTCCTCTAGAACTAGATCCCTTGACATTTTATAGATATCATTGAAACGTACAAGGCTGTCTATTGATTATCTCACGATCTTGATCCAGACCCACTTATCTCCTTTTCCAGTCATACATCTTTTTGAGGATATCCTTTCTAGCACTATCCTAGTGCAGTTATTCTTTGATAATATTCTGCAACTTACTCATATTTACTGTGCATTATTCCCTTGCCTTGTGGGTATTCTGAAAATTTAATGCTTGATAGGGCATTCCATGATATGGAACCATAGAGCATCCCTGGAAGATAATGGATGTTAGAAAGATTGTCATTTTTTTTTTCCATTAGAAGGTGACTCCTGGGAAATTCGCTGTTGGTGATCATATTCTGAAGTTTAACCTTCATTTGCATCAGCAAGTGTTGTTGGAAGGTATTAGGAAAGTAGAAATGCAAAATCTGTAATATGTAAATTGTCCTTTGTTAGACAGAGCTGCTGCTTAATAGTCTCTGTTTGGTCTGAAGCATGAGAGTTCACTTGCCTTCTGATCCAGCTTCCCAAAGTACAGATTGCCCTTAAAATTTGGTTCTCTAGGTAATTCATGGATAATTAGTACATCCCTAGATGACATGCTTCTTCAGCAGCTGGAGCTCAATAATAGCACTTATTATTTGATAACCATCTGATTCTTTAGCCCCAAAGTTACCAATAGACATCCCACCCTAAAACTTTGCTGTTAACCCAGCACCTGCTGCTCACTGCCCCATAGGGCCATTCTGAGGTTGAAGTGATGATGTTCAGATAGCTGGATTGAGTTATGGCATGCCATGAATGAACCATGTGGAATGTGTTTTTGCTATGGATTCCCATGATTGAAGGCAGATGTTATATCCCCTGAAGTTCACCTTCCCTGACTCTTTGTAGTACAAGATGTCCTATGATATGATACAGAGCTAGTTAGAGAAAATTATTTTCAGGATTCTAATATCCTTTATCCATGAGACCTGATCAGACTAACAGAATCATAATAAGATCATGATGGATTGTATTCTGGTGATATTATATTTCTAGAGTGATGCATATCTGTGACCTTTCCATGCCATTTTCATGTGTTACCCTGCAAAGATTGAATAACAACATGGCTTCACTTCATTAATTGTAGAAGATGTCAGAGTCCTATTCAGTTGAATGATATGAACAACCCATATCACGGAATAAGAAGCCTTAAGTTGTTAAAGGACTTCTGGAAGCAGCCAAACTTGCTGAGTAGCCACCAGAGCTGGTCTCAGTGATATTAGTGAATAGAGCATAAAAATAGGGATTCTGCTTCCCTCCCCTTTCTTTGATCTGATATACAGCAAAGGTGAGATTTGCTGTATTGTTCTGTTGATTTTTAAAGTAGCATATTCAGAACCTGGAAATTGGCAATGGAAGGCAGGGAGGTGTTGGAGTAGTTAGTTTCCTTCCAATTCAAGTCAATAAGTAGTAAGTGCCCACCACATGTCATGCATGATCTAGATGCTAGGGATACACAGATGAAAAAAATGACATAATCTTTTTCTTCAAGTAACTTATAATAAGAGATATATTTATTCTTTTTTTTTTAGCTAGATCTTTGATTTTATTGGTGCTGGGAACTCCCAATGAGGAAACTTCCCCTACCAATTCAGATCAAGAATTATTGGGCAACTTATACCAAAGAAAAGACGACCCAGAAAGAAAGTGGCCTGTCCTAGGAACAGGCTTACCTAGGAGGCAAGCTCACAGATAGGGATAGGTAGGGAAGATGTGCATCTCCAACCAGATTCCCCAATACGTCAGAGGGTCATCGATGGGCTTCAAAGTCAGCAAGAAGAGGGAACCTGAGGAGCAGGAATCAACACTTGAGTATATACATGGAGTTCTGATTCAGCAGACAATTAAAAGAATTTACCACTGCACAGTATCCTGAGTCATCATGCCCTAAAGTAAATATTTAGATATCTGAACATGCTTTGAAGTGGAGTGGAGGATTCCTCTATCACACATGCCCAGAAGCAAGACCATCCCAAGTGTTCATGCACTTGATTGGAATGCTAATTGAGCATGCTTCAAGGGGGCCATACATATTTTTTTAAATCTGTGTAGGATTCTTGGGGTCAGTAGTGGTAATGTTGATAACTTTGAATGTCTTTGGTCATGACTTCCCACCTTTATGCTTCAATCAAATCTTCAATAAATGTCCCTCTTGTCATGAGGAGTAGAAAGGCATTTTTCACTGCTTGATTTCCAGTATTTGATTATCCTGTGGATATTAATTTGACCAAGTGGCAAAAAAGATATTAATGAATACATATATGACTGGAAGAAGAGGGCTGATCATGTGGGAATGAAAGAGAACAAACGAACAGTCCGAGCAATAGCTACATGGAGATCCTACATGAAGAATGTTCAAAGAACCAGAAGAATGGGGTGAATACTCAATGGAGGGTTTTTGGAAAGGCAAGAATTACGCTGGGTGGGAAGTCACTGAATGTTAGTCTGAATGTAAAAGGAGTGCCATCACCGATGAGATCATAGATCCATCAAAGTGTCAAAGTTGCAATTTGTCTAAGCATAAACTTTAAACACAACCTGTTCTAAGGACTCACTCTTAATTTCCAAAGAGTTAATGAGACAAACATTAAGGCATCCCAGGCAGTACATACTCCTGGGACTCTGGTGCCTAGTAACAATGCTTAGTGAGACAAAGGTGAACTTTATTATAAAGCACAATGGAGCTCATTTCCCTTGATTTTATCAGGCATATCTGTGGCCCACCCAAATTGCTGAGTGTTAGCTTGCAAAAAGCTTCAAGGAGGGAACACTGTGCTTTGCAGCAATTAATTTTGCAGAGAAAGCAGTCTGCTTAAAGATGCCTGCAGCACTCACTAAAATGGGGGTTGTTTTTCAAGGCCACCGGAGCCGGCCGGCAGTTGGCTAAGGCTGGCTCATCAACAAAACAACAATGTTAAAATATGGGCTTGTGGATTTTGCAAAAGGAGGGACAAAAGGAGTAATGAATTGTTCTCACCTGCTAGGACTGGGTGCAGACTGTAACTGTTTAGCCCCCCAGCACAACCCTGCAAGGGTTAAAATGACAGAGATATTAGTTGGTGACGGGTAAGATTGTTGGTTTGAAGCTCTCGGCAATACACAGACTGTTATTTACCGGACTTGGTCGATTTACTTCTTAATGCAATAATGACCTGTGAAATGAAACGTGAGCTAGACAATTGTTCCTCATTGTTTCCAGTAAAACATCTTTTCATACCCCATTAAACCACCATTAATTCCATATGAAAGAGAGTCACGCACAAGCACCCGATGGTCTCTTTCTTTCTCTTTCCAAATTCCTTGCCCCCACGCATGTTGTGTCTCCCCCTCCTTCCCTTTTCTTCCTCCTCCCCTACCTTTATTTCTGCTCCTCTCGTCTCTCCCTTTTGCTGGCTGCCCCTCTTAACATAACTGCTAATGACTGACATATGGAATATGGACGCAGGGGGTGTGTGGTGAGAAGTGCCTGCGCAGTGCATGCTGGGTGACAGTCACCATTTCCTCCAAAACTGGGGCACAGTTTTGATTGCTGATCATCAGACTGGCTTTTAGCTTGCTTTGGAGATAAAAATAGACATAGAACCAAAAAATGAAAGAAGAATATTTGCTTACATATGAAAGGGTCAGGGTAAATAGTTGTAGGTTAATAAAAAGTCCCGAATGCTTATGGTAACTTCATAGATTTAGTTTACATGCAGTATGCAGTGATGCTATGCTGCTGCTTCTGCTACTGTTACTTCTGCTATTGCTTCCTTGAAGTCTCAGTGCATAAAGATTAGAGTCCTTCTATTTCAATTACTCCTACTATTTATATAAGAGCCTAATTGATGTCAAAAGTATTCTTTTCCTTCTCAAATTTTCCTAATAGCCCTTTGGATCTCTCTTTTGTCCTTTCACTTTCACCTTTTATCATACTTAACTGTGCTATACACATCCACGGTGCACACACCCTTAACTTATTAGGCTGTAAGTTACTTGAGGCATTATGAAAAATTCTCCTGGTTCTGCTCATTTCACTTTGCATGAATTTGTATGGGTCTTCCCAAGTTTTTTCTGAAAGCATCCTGCTCATCATTTCTTATTAGCACAATAGTATTCCATGACAATCACAGATCATAACTTGTTCAGGCATTCCCCATTGATGGACATCCCCTCAGTTTCCAATTTTTTGTTACCACAAAAAAGCTGCTAGAAATATTTTGTTATTGGTATAAATGATTATGTTAATAGTTTTCATTATGTTCCCATCCCTGCATTTCTCGTATAAATTCCACTTGATCAGAAGTATAATCTTTGTAATATATTGTTGAAGTCTCCTACCTGCTATTTTATTTAAGGTTTTTGCGTTCATATTCATTAATGAAATTGGTTTATAATTTTCTTCATCTGTTTTTGCTCTTTCTGTTTTTGATATTAGTACTATATTTGCTTCATAAAAGGAGTTTGGTAGGGCTCATTCTTTGCCTATTATTCCAAATAATTATTTAATATTGGAATTAGTTGATCTTTTAATGTTTGGTAGAATTCACTTGTAAATTCATCTAGTCTTGATGCTTTTTTTTCCTTAAGAAGCTCATTTATGACCTATTCTATTTCTTTTTCTAAAATAGGTTTATTTAGATATTCTATTTCTTCTCCTGTTAATCTTTACAATTTATATTTTTGTAAATATTTTTCCATTTCATTTAAATTATTAAATTTATTGGCATATGAGCAAAATGACTCCATGTAATTGCTTTGATTTAATATTCATTAGTGGTATGTTCACCCTTTTCATTTTTAATAATAGTGATTTGGTTTTCTTCTCTTTTTTTAAATCATATTAATAAATGGTTAATTGATTTTACTGTTTTTTTCCATAAAAACAACCCCTAATCTTATTTATTAATTCAATGGTTTTCTTATGCTTAATTTTATTAATCTGACCTTCAAGTTTTAGAATTTCCAATTTGGTATTTATTTAATTGGGGATTTTTAACTTATTCTTTTTCTAGTTTTTTTTTAAGTTGTATTTCCAATTCATTGGTCTAATCTCTCTCTATTTTATTCATACAAGCATTGAGAGATATAAAATTTCCTCTGGTTACTGCTTTTGCTATATCCCATAGGTTTTGATACGTTGTCTCCTTACTTATATTCTCTTTAACGAAATTATTGTTTGTTTCTATGATTTGTTCTTTAACCCACTCATTCGTTAAGATTAGCTTGTTTAGTCTCCAACTGGCTTTTAATTTGTGTTTCTGTGCTTATTGAATTTAATTTTTATTGCATTGTGATCTGAAAAGGATGCATTTAATATTTCTTTTTCTGAATTTAGTTATAAAGTTTTATGCCTTAATATGTGGTCAGTTTTTGGAAAGGTACCATGTGCCACTGAGAAAAAGGTATATTCCTTTCTATTCTCATTCAATTCTCTCTGATATCTATCATATCTAGCTTATTTAAGATCGTATTCACCTTCTTGACTTCTTTCTTACTTAGTTTTTTGTTAGATTTGTCTAGTTCTGAGAGGGAAAGGTTAAAGTCTCCCATTATCATAGTTTTACTATTTCCTTATCTATTTCCACTTGTAACTCATTTAACTTTTCCTTTAAAAATTTAGATGCTAAAGCATTTGGTACATATATGTTTACTAAAGATATTGTTTCATTGTCTATGATACCTTTTATCATAATGTAGTTTCCCTGTTTATCTCCTTTAATTAAATCCATTTTAGCTTTAACTTTTCTGAGATCATGATTGCTACCTCTGCTTTTTTTAAACATCATCTGATGCATAATAAATTCTACTTCAGCCCTTTATTTTAACTCTGTGCATATCCCTTATGTTTAAATACTTTTTGTAAACACCATATTGTCAGGTTCTGATTTTTAATCCATTCTATTATCCATTTCTGTTTTAAAGGTAAGTTCATCTCATTCACATTCAAAGTTATAATTATAAGTTGTGTATTTCTCTCCATCCTATTTTCCTCAATATTTGTCTTTCTCACCCTCTGTTTTTACTCTATTCCCTCCTCACACATCTAATTTACTTCTAGCCACTACCTCCCTAATCCTCACCCTTTTAAAGTATCCCTCCCTTATCCTCACCCCTTGCCCTCCTGTTCCTTAATTTACCCACTCCTCTGTGTTCCTCCTTTATTCTCTCCTTTCACTCTCCTACTTACCCTCCTATTTCTTTACAAATTTAGAAGACTTTTATACCCTTCTAGATATATATGTTATTTCCTCTTTTGTTATCCTGAGTGTAGCTGTACAGTATTTAATTTTTTTTCCTGTTGCTTATAGTATTTTCTTCTTAACCTGGGAACTTTGAAACTTGACCATAATATTCCTGAAAGTTTTCATCTTAGAAACTCTTTGAGGTGGTAATTGATAGATTTTTTTTTCTATTTCAATTTTACCCTTCTCATTCTATTACTTAGGGCAATTTTCCTTAATAATTCTTATACTATCATATCTAGACCCTTTTTTGAAAATTATGACTTTCAAGTAGTCCAATGATTCTTCTATTGCTCTCCTCAATCTGTTCTCCAGATCAGTTGTTTTTCTAATGAGATATTTCACACTTTTATATTTTTTCATTCTTTTTATTTTATTTTGTTATCATTGGGTTCCCCTTGCCTAATTCTGTTTTTTTAAGGACTTTTTTTTCTCCTTAAAAATTTGGATCTCTTTTTTCCAATTGGTTGAATTTTTTCACAATTTTCTTGATTTTCTTGGATTACTCTTATTTCCTCCCGAATTTTCACTCAATCTCTCTCATTTGATTTTTAGTTTTTTTAAAACTCTTTCAAGAACTCTTTTGGAGGGTTTGTGACCATTTGACATTTTTCTTTGAAATAGGAATGGTTTTTTGTTTGTTTGTTTTAGTTTCACTATATTTTTCTGAATATGAACCAAATCTTCTCTGTCCACATAGTAGTTATCTATGGTTGGGTTCTTTCTCCTTTGTTACTCATTATTGTTTTTCTTAGTGGCTTATTATTATTGTCAGGTTCTAGTCCCCAGGTGTGGGGGATAATGCCTCAGGCTTCAGGTTTCATGTAGCATTGTGTTCTAAGCTCTGTCTGGGAGTTCAACTTCTGGCATTCCTCTGCACTCCTGAACCATAGCTAGGGCCCATGGTCAGAAGATCACTGCAAATATTCTTGCTCCCTGCAGTCCCTCTTCCTAGCTGCAAACTTCAGTTTACCCCTCTGCCCTGGAACCAAACCAAAACCAGGGATTTGTCTCTCCTGCAAGTGCCCACAGCTAGCAGGGCCCCTGACCCTCTGCTGCTTCACTCACTGTGAGTGCTCACTCCTCCTTACTCACAGCCA
Source organism: Vombatus ursinus (assembly GCF_900497805.2). Taxonomy (NCBI): domain Eukaryota; kingdom Metazoa; phylum Chordata; class Mammalia; order Diprotodontia; family Vombatidae; genus Vombatus; species Vombatus ursinus. The sequence continues at coordinate 18,342 of NW_020944476.1, read as the reverse complement.
CAGCTTGGGGCTGTGTCTGGTCAACACACCTGTGCTTGCAATACAACAACCATGGAGGGTCCTTCAGTTTTCCACTGCTCAGCTATTTGACCCCCACTCTGTCCCTGAAGTGAAAGTTTCTGTAGTGGAGGCTTCCTATTGCCCCCAGGGCTTATTATTTGTTGATTCTACAGAGTCTGCCCAGAGGTGTTTGCACTTCAATTGAGCTAGACCTCTATCCCTGGAGGCTAGGTTTTCCTAAGGTCCTCCCAAGTTGTCTTGAGAGCACAACTGCTTTACCTCAACTTTTAATTATTTCTGTTGCTCAAAATTCCCTTTGAGGCAATATTTTTTATCATGTTTGTGGAAGAAATTTGGAGAGCCTGGTGTTTCCTGCCTTACTCTGCCATCTTTCCAGAATCATTTCCACTGTCATGAGACATTTGGAAGTCATTTTCTACATCTAATAACTGAGGCCCTTGGAATTAAAATGATTCCCCCAAAGTCACCGAAGTTATCAGTAATGGAGATAGGACAAGACTATAATTCTCTTCATTTTCACACTGATATTCTATCCCTTAAATCAAGCTGCTTTTTTTTTCAATAAAAATATGATTAAAAAAGAAATCTGTGAAGTAATTAGTGAACTAAATAAATGACTGACATTTAAAATACGATATCTTTTTAAAAATGGTGAAAGTAAACGGAAGAATCACTTTGTCATTCAAGATAAAGCAATACATTCTATAAAATATTGTAGTTAAGTGTTAGAAAGAAAAGTTTGTTCTCTGTGAAGACTGTCCCTAACCATCCCAGCTACAAGTACTGTCTTATTCTTCTGAACTCCTATACAAGTTTTTGTCTATGCCAGTCATTTAGCCCTTAACCTATTGCTCTACATTATTCTTTTTCATGTGTATGTCTTAATTATAATCTTCAAGAGGGCAAGGGTCATTCTTTTACTTTGAATCCTCCATAGAACTTTCAATTCAATTCAATAAATATTAATTAAGTTTCTACTGTATATAGAGCCCTGTGCAATGCACTTGTGCATAGAAAGCTGGGTACATCTGGAGTTCTCTGTTCCATTTTAGGAAGAACTTTAATAAATGAAGTTATGGTCAGAGCAGGGAAATTTGAATAGGAAGAGAGCCTTAAAGTCAAATGTCAAATGAGCATTTGTTGAAGAAGCTTGGGGATGTCCAGCCTTGATAAGGTAAGACTTAGGGAAGAAAAGATATCTCCAAATATTTGAAAAGTTATCATGTGGAAGGAAAATTTGAGTAATTCTGTATCTTACCTACTGGTGGTAGTTCTATAATCAATGAGTGGAAGTTATGAGAAGGAAAATTCCAGAGCTGTATAAAAAACAGTTTTTATTACTAGAGCAAGCCAAAGAAAGAAGGGGCTGCTTTGTGTAATAATAACTTCCTATTATTGGAAGTGTTTAAACAGAGACTTTTAATCTCTTATGATGTGGACAGAATTTATCTGCTAGGTAGGGAATTCAACCAGCTGACCTCTAAAGTTTCTTCCAACTCTCATGATTCGATGAAATGTTTAACTCAGGTGATCCAAGGGGGAAAGTGTTTCATGGGGATTTGGGGGTTTAGGGGGGAATGGAATATGAAAGATAAACTAAATACTTCACCTGGGAAGCACTAGGAAACATTTGTTTTTTAACACTTCCATTGAGATCCTAGGTCTTGAAATTCAACATAAAGTATTCATGCCATTAGCAAAATTAACTGAGTGATTGATTTCAACACCTATTTAGTCTTTTAAATACAGCATAGCTAGATGAATATAAATGTATACTTTTAAGAGGTCTCAAAGTTTAGGAGTATTTGCCTTTACTTGCCCTGGAGTAAATAAAAATGCTGATGAAAGGTAGATATATATTTCTTAGATGGCTTTAAATTTTATTCCCCACCCCCACCCCACCCCCATTTGTTGATGGAGAATTGGTCAAAGAAAAAATTCCATTAAAATTCACTAAAGTTTTCTTACATCTGAATAAGAGCCTTTGGGAATCTTGTTTCCTATAAGCAATATACTACAGTACCAGAAATATGATAAGCTCATGAAAAGGAGGGATGGTATCATTTATAATTACTAATGATAATAATAATAATAATATTTGTATCCTCAGTGCCTAGCACAGTGCCTGGCCATAGTCAATGCATAATAAATACTTGATTTATTGATACATGCTATAAAAATCCTCAGTGAGTTATGATCCCTGGCAATAGGGACTAGACTGAATTAAGTAGGACCTTAGTTTTCAGATCAATCTGTACCAGTGTGGTTTTTTTTTAAGTTTGAAGTGAACCTCATTGGAGCTTGGTAAAATATCACTGAAATGTGGGAAATGTAGCACTGTGTCTGAGTAGAGAGAAGACCAATCTGGCTGGACTGCACAGAGTAAGAAGGGGAATAATAAATAAGAAAGCTGGAAAGGCAGGTTGTCATTAATTTATGAAGGGCTTTTAAATGCCAAACAGAGGAATTTATATTTGATCCTAAAATCAAGAGGGATCCATCCACTGAAGTTTATTGGGTGAGGGAGAGATGTGGTCAGACCCACTTTAGGAAAATCAGTTGTGGGAAGGATATATTTGAGTGACGAGATGCTTGAGACAATTAGGAACCTATTGCAGTAGTCTAGGTGAGAGAATGTGATTAACAGTATGAACTAGAATGATAGCTGTGTGACTAGAAAGTAGGGTTGTATTTGAGAGATGTTGTGAATGTATAAAACACAAGATTTAGCAACTGGATGGATATGAAGAGCTAAAGAGAATGAGATATTGAGGATAACCACCCCATCCCAAATTCTGCATGTAGGAAGATGCAACAGTTCAGCTCTTTAGGTTTTGATGAATCTAAAGTATTCTAAATAGAGAAACAACTGTGATTTTATTTATAAGTTCCTGGTCCATCAATATGTCACTTATCCTAGCCTTCAAAGTAATGACAGAATTGGAGCCAGTGCTTACACTTATTCTAGATGATCCAGGAGAATGTTGCCTTTTTATGTCAAATTATAATAACGAACCTTGAGGAATTAAAAAATTGGCCACCATTGCAAGGATCTTGAGTTCTGTAATATACGAAGTAAAAAGCTAGGTGTTAAGCTAGCTTTTTTTTTTTTGCCTTTGCATTCCTGATACATGATACAGTCACTTAATAAATGTTTCTTGAATCAAATCAAAATGAATCAAGAAGTTGCTCTTCTCTCCTCTTTCATACATGATCTTTGGCAATGTAATGCTAACTTTAGTCCTACACAGTTGTTTCTGTTTATTCTGTACATTGTATCAAGGATAGGGAATATTTGATTTCTTCATTACCAAAAATCAAAACCAAACTGAACTAAAAATCATGACCTTTGTGTCATTTCTTAAACATAACTGAAACTAGAGTGAGGTGATTAAGGATTTGATTTGGAGTGCCAAAATTTAGAAAGCACTGACATTTCAACTCATTCAGCGGGTAAAAACAACTGAATTTATCATCTAATTAGCAGAAATATGTGGTTAGTAGGAAGTTCCTCCCCACCATCCTATGCACCCAATGTAAGATTTCTTTCCACAGGCTTTCCCTATCCAACAGTGGCCTCCTCTATAAAAAGTTTTCCAATGACCTTAGATTGTTCTGGGATCTCTGTTCATGTGGGCTAGCGTCCTCACCAGCTGCATTTGTCTTAAAACATTGAAGAGCTTCTTATTACTTGATTCAGGGGGGTTTTTTTTGTTGTGTGCCCTGGGGCCCACAATTGTTAGTCACATTTCTGTTCTTAAGTACTTAAATTCAAATTGGCCATAACAGAAATAAGAATGAAATAAAACCAAAATGTGTGTCTTCCATTTATAATTCACTTTTTCCCAAAACAATGTTTATAGATATTATCACACTGAGTCTTATCAAACTTAAATGTCGTTTTCATGTTTATTTTTACTTGATTATATCTACATGTGTAGTTGTTGGCATTTCATGTGAATAGGGCCTAGAAAATTAAATCATTTTCCTTGAGACATTATTTATTTATAGATTAGATGGTAGATGATAAATGTTATTGAAGAATGATGGTGATATACCATGTAATTGTCTCATTCAGCTAAAGCCCAAACTACCAAAAGCAAGCACTCTCTATTAATGCACTGAATAAGCTCTTATGTAGGCCCTGTGAGCGTGATTTCAGAGGTATTTCCTGAAATGGAAGAATTGAAAATTTACGTGAACTCTTTAAGAATATTACTTGTTGTTTGTGTGTTTGCTTTTTATAGAATCAGAGACTGTCTGAACTGGAAGGAAAATTTGAGGTCATCCAGGTTATCTGGTTTCTAGCCAAGTGCTAGTGGCCTGGCAGAAGATCTCACATAACCCCGGGAATCTGGGCAACAGCATTGGTTAGGAGACTGGCCACTAAGTGCTAATGCTTGATAAATTGTCTTGTGCTTTTCTTGTATAAAATAGAGAAAGTGTGGGCTTAATAATAGTATCATTAGATGGATTTGGAACTGGCTGAATGGTCAGACTCAATGAGTAGTCATTAATGGTTCAATATCAACTTGGCAGGAGGTCTCTGGTATAGTACCACGTGGATCTGTGTTTGGCCTTCTGCCAAGTAACATTTTTTTATCAATGACTTGGATAATGGCATCGACAATAGCTTTATCACATTTGCAGATGGCACAAATCTGGGAGAAATATTTACTACAATACACAAGAAAAATAGTATCCCAAAGTATCTTTCTAGCCTAGGACACATTGTATTATCTAATAAGGGGAACTTTAATGGGGGGTAAATATTAATATTTATACTTTGGTTCAAGAAATTAACTTCCCACTTACAACATGGGGAAAGCAGAGGTAGAAGTTTATCTAAAAAAACTAGGTGTTTATGGGGATAGCAGGTTAACATGAGTCAGTACATGGTGACTAAAAACTAATGGGAAGTTCTTACACTATGTTCAGAGTCATAGCTTCAAGTAATATGAAGGGATAAGCTAGCTGTTCTCTTTCCTCCTCTGGTCACATCTGTAATATAATTTGAAAGGCATTCAGAGAAAGGTAAAGGGCCTTGAGTTCATGCTATACAAGACTCAGTTGAAAGAACTGGAGATGTTTACCCTGGAAAAGGGTAGATGAAGGTATATGTGATTGCGGGAAGGGAAGGGAAGGGAATGGTATGAGTAATCATGATAGGTGTTTTCAAGTATTTGACTGGCAGAATGAGGAGCAATTTGGTAAATGGAGGTTAAATGTCAGGAAAAAGTTGTAACAATTAGAGATGTTCAAAAGTGGGAGGTTGTCGGTTCCCCCTCTTTCTTTTCGATCCCCCCCCAAAACCCATTGGAGGTCTTTAAGCAGAAAGGGTGAATGATTACCTGTTGAGTATATTACAGTAGGCAAGTAGGTGGCTCAGTGGAAGGAGTACTGGGCTTGGAATCAGGAAGACCTGAGTTCAAATCCAGCCCCAGACACTTACTAGGTGTGTGACCCTGGGCAAGTCATTTAACCTCCATTTGCTTCAATCCACTGGAGAAGGAAATGGAAAACTACTCCAGTATCTTTGCCACAAAAAACTCATGGACAGTATTGGCATGGTATGATCTATGGGGTCACAAAGAGTTGGACACATCTGATTGACTGACTACAATATGAAATAGGGAATGTTTTCACACATTCCTTAGATTCCTTAGACTAGATGGCTACCAAGATTTCTTCCAACTCTAAAATTGTTTTGATTGTGAATTGTTTTTGCTATGCTTTAACTACATTTTTTGAAATGTAGCAATTAGAATTATTAATTTGAGTAAACCAATAGTAAAAATGAATGCTATCAAGAAAGACAATATATTAAATCAATCATTGATAATGAAATGATATAAATAGTGAGAATATAGTCAGCAAATAATAAGCTCTTGATGAACATATGTATATATATGTATAAATATATATGTACACACATATGCATAGTTTCTCTTAATAAAAATTCATTGAAATAGGTAAATGGGTAAATAACTTGGTAACCGTTTATGTTCTCTCAGTCACCTTTTGTTTTTGTTATTGAAGTCCTAGATTTTCTTCAGCCTTCAGTATTTTGGTCTTCTTCAAATACCATGTGAATTAAATTCCTTAACGCCCTCATAACTATGCCATCTCAGCATGGATCACTGTTATTATATCACTTGGTCTAGTCCAGCAATTTTCATATCTTTGTTCTCTTTAGTGCCATTTCTACCTTCTCTAAAGACATATTCATGATTAATATCAGAGTCCAAGTGTGGAATTCCACTATCTTTGATGGTGAAAAGACCTTGATTCTCTAGAGCTAAACATTGCCTTAAAATCTTCATTCCTGTAAAGGATTCTGTCATGTATACATCAGAATTATGTAAGATTCTTTGAAATATATAGCAAGATAATCAGTTTGGTGACCTTCTGATCATTAATATCATGGATGGCATAAAATAAGAAGTATACACTCCAAAAAAAGTAGGCCATGGCAGAGATTTGACTCATGGTCAAACAATCAGTAAACATTGAGTAGGAGCATATTCCATGTCTAGCCTGGTGTTAGTCACTAAATATACAAAGACAAAAGAGAAATAGTTCCTGCCTCCAAGGAGCTAACATGTCATTCATAGGGAAAATATATACATGTATAGGTAGATACTAAATAAATCTAAGGTACTTAGAGGCGAAAGGAGAACAGGCATTGGCTACTGGAAGAATCAGGAAAGGCCATGGAGAAATTGTCACTTGAGCTGAGTCTTGAAAAAACCTGTGTCCAGGTTGAAGAAGGAGTCCACATAGATGAAGTCTTTCAAATGATTCTCTTTATAGATAATATTATGCTGATTGCATAAAACCTGAAACATTGCAGCATTTCCTGGATGACATCAATAGCTAGGTAACAGAGTTTATCTATCCAGGAAAAAAGCCAAAACCAAAACCAAAAAAGAAGTAGATGAAGGAGGTTTGTTGTCCAGATTGTGATATGCAATAGGATGGGTGGACTTGATAGGGAAGGAGGGAGAGAGAGGAAGAAAGGAAGAGACAGAGAGAGAGACAGAGACGGAGAGGCAGAGAGAGAGAGAGAAACAGAGAGAGAGAGAGAGACTGGATCCATAATTGAAAATGAAAAGGAAAATAGGCTATATTGCCTTCAATAAATTATGATTCTCCTATACAGCACTAAACTTCTCTCTATAACAAAGGCCTAACTTTTTAATACCAATATTATACTTCCAGTGTTTTCATATAATGAGGAATCATAGACCACCATATTCTCTAAAATTAAAAGTATCACTCAGAGAAAAATGGAGAGGCCCAGGGTATGTAAGATCAGTCTGTAGAACAGAACAAATATGAAACTATGAAGAACTAGATTAAGGGATTTCATTAAAGATATTTACAATTAAAAAGCAAAGATGGACTGGTCATATCAAGAGGGGAAGGGAAAACTTATGTATAGTCCATATACTTTTTGCATATCCTTGTCATTTAAAGAGAAACCGAGGGAGGACTCTACAATGTTGGATCTACTCCCATTCCCCTTTCTCAAATTTGTGGGAAGGCAGGAACAAGATCACAGATAACCAATAGGAAGAATAATTGTGATATGCATCACTGCAGAAAATTGACATTCAATGAGTTCAAAGATCCATTTGAATATTAAATATAACATACTATATATCCTATCAATTAATGTATCTGAATTTATTGTATTTATCATTTCTTGCAAGTCAGTAATATTCTACTATGTTCATATACTACCTTCATTTTTTAGTTATCCCCAATAAATAGACATCTATTATTATTTCTTCTTCAGATACCATGTGAATTAAATTCCTTAAAGCCCTCATAACTATGCCATCTCAGCATGGATTGCTGTTATTCATACTTGGTCTAGTCCAGCTACCTTTCACATCTTTGTTCTCTTTAGTGCCATTTTTATTTCTCACACACACTCAAAATGATACTATACATATTGTGGTTTATATGGAGTCTTTTTTGTCACTGACTTTATTTGAATATTTTAATATATCTACCATCCCTGGATCAAAGGGTATGGACATTTTAATAACTTTATTTGTATAATTGCAAATTTCTTTCTAGAATAGTGTGGGCATAGCTCCACTAAGAATGCATTAGTGTGCCCATTTTTCCACACCTCCTTCAGCACTACTTCCCATTTTTGGTCATCTTTGCCTATTTGTTGGATATGAGGTGAACCTCAGTATTATTTTGATGTACATTTCTCATTATTGATGATTTGAAGTGTTCTTTCATTGCTATTAAGTAATCTGCAATTCTTCTTTTGAGAGCTACTTATTCATATCCTTTAAACATGTATCTGTTGTTGAGTGGTTTTTGGTTGTAAATATTTCTATTAGTTCCATATATGTGTTAAATATCAGATCTTATAAGAGATATTTGGTACTTTTTCCAGTTGACTGCTTCCCTTTTTAGTGTAATTCCTGTAATTAGTTCACTTAGAAGCTTTTATATTTCATGTAATTAAAATAATCTTCTTTATGATCAACTCTATCCCATTTTGGTCAACATACCCATACCTGTGAAAGTTATATGTTTGCCTTCTCTTCTAATTTTTTATGGTATGAACTTTAATAGGTTATATATTCATTTGGAATTTATTGTGATGTATAGTATAAGAATTGGTCTAACCCTAATTTCTGTCAGATTGCTTTCCAGTTTTTCCAGCAATTCTTGTCAAATAAAGAATTCTTTCCTGGGTGATTTAGTTGAAAGGAATATATAAATCAATGGGTTATTGAATTTGATTAATTATGATTCTTAGCCTAGTTATGACACTGATCTACTTTCTATTTGTTAACCATTATTAGATTGTTTTGATGATTATTCCTCTGTAATATATTATAAAATCTGGAATTGTTATTATACCTTCATTCCTACCTTTTTAATGTTTTTCTTTTCATTCTAGATTTTTGTTCCTCCAAATGAATTTTGTTATTATTTTATGTAGCTCTCTAAGATATCCCTTTGGAAATTTGATTGACATATCTCTAGATTTATAAATTTATTATACTAGCATTGTAATTTTATTTATTAGAATTTCTAAGGCATGAGCCCTGAATATCCATGCATTTATTTAAATTGTTCTTTACTTAAGGTGCTTTTTATAATGATATCTTTACAGATATTGAGTGTGTTTTGATGTTCCCAATATATTATATATTTTGTAGATATTTTAAAGAGAAATTACCTTTGTCTTATTTCTTGTTGGATTTTGTTCTGCTGTGAAGAAATGCTATTAAGTTTTATGGACTTATTTTGTAACTTGCTACATTATTGATTGTCTCAGTTGTGTTTTTAAATTGATTACTTAGATTTTCTAAATAAATTATCAACCAATAAGTAAATAAGAGCATTTCATCCCCTCTTTGCCTATTTCTATGCCTTCAGGTTCTTTCTTTTGCCTTATTTATATCACCAGCTTTTCTAGGACTATAACAGATAACAGTGCTGAAAGGTAGCAACCATGCTTTACTCATATTTATTGGGAATGCCTCTAGTGTAGCCCTGTTGTATATAATGTTAGCTTTTGGTTTCATATGGATACTCTTTATCATATTTTGAAAATAGGTCCTTCTAGATCTGTGCTTAGTAAGATTTTTATATAAATGAGAGCTACATTTGACAAAAGCTTTTTCTAGATCTACGGATGATATTTCCTTTAAAAAATGATTATATCAATTGTTTTTCTGGTGTTTCACTATTCTTTTATTCCTAATAGAAATCAACTTGATCATAAGGAATTTTTTCCCTCATGAATTACTATAGTCTTTTCAGAAAGATTTTATATGATTTTGGAGTCAGTATTCAATAATGCTATTAGTCTATAGTTCTCTTTCTATATTTTATCCTCCCTTGACTTAGGTATTAGGACTATATTTGTCTCATAAAAGGAGCTTGGTAAAAAGTTCTTTCTCAATTTTTAAGAACAATTGTTAACAATTTAAATTTTTAATAAGATTAATCAAATTCTAATGTAAATATATTAGTTTCTTTTGCTGATATTGAATTAAGATCTTTATTTGATAATCTGTTCATTTGAGTATTTTGTATTTTATAATCAGTTCTTAATTTCTTTTGAATTATCAGTTGCATTGGCATATAACTGTGTATATTAGATTACAGTAAGTCTCTTTATTTCTTCTCTGTTTCTTGTAGTGTGTCATTGCTCAATTGTGTATTTCTATGTGTTTCTTAGTAGATAAGCTCACAGATATTTTATGTATACTGTAGTTATTTTAAATGGATTTTAGTTTTCTATCCCTGATGAGTTTCTTAGTAACATTCAGAAAGACTGCTACTTTTGAATGCTGATTTTTATCTTGCTACTTTACTGAATTTATTAATGGTTTCAATTATTTTTCATTGAATCTCTAGTCTTTTCCATGTAAAATGTCATGTCATCTACAAATAGCAACATCTTTCCTCTTTTCCTATGCCTTGTACCTCAACTTCTTTTTCATGTCTTATTGCTGTAGACATTTATGGCACTATACTAAATAATAACAATGACAATTGATATCCTTGCTCTATACGTGATCTTATTGGAAAGGTCTCAACCAATTTCTCCATTATAGATAATTTGATAGAATTAGATAGATAATTTGATAGTTTACTTTTTTAAGGAAAGTTATTTGTTCTATGCTTTCTCATGTTTTCATATGAATAGGTATTACTTTATGAAAAGCTTTTTTTGTGAATTTATTGATATAGTCATGTGAGTTTTATTTTTCATTATTAACATAGTCTCTTATATTTACATTTTTCTAATGTCACACTAGTTTTACATTCCTAGTAAAAACCAATCTTTTAATAGAAAATTACACTGAATATTTTCCTATAGCCTCATTGCTAATCTTTTATTCAATATTTTTCCATCAACTTTTATTTTTTTTTATTTTGCAATGAATGTATTTATTTAGTATTTTATTTTCCCTATATCCATGGAAAAACAATTTTTAACATTTGTTTTTAAAGTTTCGAGCTCCAAATTTCTTCCCTTCCTCCCTACCCTCCTCCATCAAGAAGACAAGCAATTTGATATACATGTGTAGTCATGTAAAATATTTTCATAATAGTCATGTTAGGGAAAGAAAACATAGGCAAAAAAAAAATTCAAGAAAAATAAAGAAAGTAAAAAAGTATGTTTCAATCTGTATTCAGACACCATCAGTTTTTTCTCTGGGGATGGATAGCATTCTTCATCGTAAGTCCTTCAGAGTTATCTTGGATCATTGCATTGCTGAAAATAGCTCTTTTGCCCTCCATAACATCATATTCCAAACCCTCTGATCCTTTAAGCTGCTAAATTTTATGTTATCCTAACTGTGGCTCAATGATACTTGAATTGTTTCTTTCTGGCTGCTTGCAATATTTTCTCCTTGACCTGGGAGATCTGGAATTTGGCTACAATATTCCCGGGAGTTTTCCTTTTGTGATCTCTTTCAGGAGGTGATAGATGGATTCTTTCTTAATTTCTATTTTACCTTCTGCTTCTAAAATAGCAGGGCAGTTTTCCTTGATAATTTCTTGAAAGACAATGTCTAGGCTATTTTTTTTAAATCATGACTTTAAGGTAGTCCCATTTTCAAATTATCTCTCCTGTATCTATTTTCCAGGTCAGTTGTTTTTCCAATGAGATATTTCACATTATTTTCTATTTTTTCATTCTTTTGAGTTTGTTTTGTTGTTTTCTGATGTCTCATAAAGTCATTAGCTTCTATTTGCTCCATTCTAATTTTTTAAGAAATATTTTCTTCAGTGATCTTTTGGACCACCTTTTCTATTTGGCCAATTCTACTTTTTAAGGAGTTTTTTTTTTTTCTTCAGTGAATTTTTGTGCCTCTTTTTCCATTTGGCCAATTCTGCTTTTTTAAAAAAAAATCTTTATTTATTTTTAGTTGTCAACATTCACTTCCATAAGATTTTGAGTTCTAAATTTTCTTTCCCTCCCCTCTCCCCTCCCCAAGATAGCATTCAATGTGATATAGGCTCTCTCTCTCTCTCTCTCTGTCTGTCTGTCTCTTTATATATATATATGTATATATACAAATACGTGTATATATACATTAATATTAAACATATTTTCACATTAGTCATATTGTAAAGAATAATTGGAACCAATGGGAGAAACCACAAGAAAGAAGAAACAGCAACTAAAAAAAGAGAGCCAATAGTATGCTTCAATCTGCATTCAGACTCCATAGTTCTTTTTCTGGATGTGGATAGATAGCATTTTCTATCATGAGTCTTTTGGAGTTGTCTCATATCCTTGCATTGCTGAAAAGAGCTAAGTCTATCAAAGTTAGTCATGGCACAATATTGTTACTGTGTACAATATTCTCCTGGTTTTACTCACTTCACTTAGCATGAGTTCATGTAAGTCTTTCCAGGTTTTTCTGAAGTCCACCTGCTCATCATTTCATATGAAACAATAGTATTCTATCACATTCATATACCATAAATTGTTCAGTCATTCCCCAGTTGATGAGCATCCCCTCAACTTCCAATTCATGGACACCACAAGAAGAGCTGCTACAAATATTTTGTACGTGTGGATCCTCTTCCCAATTCTGCTTTTTAAAACATTCTTCTCCTCCTTGGCTTTTTGTACCTCTTTTCCCATTTGGCCTACTCTGTTTTTTAAGGTGCTATTTTCTTTGGTATTTTTTGTGTCTCCTTTACCAAGCTGTTGACTTTTTTTTCACGATTTTCTTGCATCACTCTCATTTCTCTTCCCAATTTTTCCTCTACCTCTCTTACTTGATTTTCAAAATCCTTTTTGAGTTCTTCCATGGCCTGAGACCAATTCATATTTTTCTTGGAGACTTTGGATGTAGAAAGTTTGACTTTGTTATCTTCTGAGTGGATGTTTTGATCTTCCTTGTCACCGTAGTAACTTTTTATGGTCAGAATTTTTTCCTGTTGTTTGTTCACTTTTCCAACCTATTACTTGACTTTTAACTCTTCATTAAAGTAGGGCTCTGCTTCCAAGGTGGAGGGCATACTGTCCTAAACTTCACGGATTTTGTGCAGCTGTTTTCAGAGATACTTCTAGGGATCTGTAAGTTTTCAGTTCTTCCAAGGTGGAATGATTTAAGGACAGGAGTTTACTACTCTCCTGGCCTGTGCTTTGGTCTCTGAGTGACTACAAGCAGTATTTTCTGCCCTGGAATTATGATGAGGGTCCCCACTCCACTGCAGCTGCAAGCTCTGGTGTGCTAGTGTTTCTCCTCACCTTGGGACTACCACCCAGGACAATGATGCAGGTCCAAGTATGAGCAAAACAACAAAGTCCTACCCCCCGTTCCAGCAAAGAGACCCCCTGTAATCTACTTCTGACTAGTTGTTTGACCACCTTACCACATGTGCACTGAGAGCTCCAAAAAGCAGCCACTGCTGCTGCCGTTTCAGTGACTCCCAAGGCTTGCTCCTGGTTTGCTGGGGCCTGGTGTGCGTTGGCATGGCCTGTGCTGGACTGCGCTTCTCTCTCACCCTCATGCAAAATATCTTTCTTGCCAACCTTCTAAATTGTCTTAGACTGGAAATTTTTTTCACTCCATCTTTTTGTGGATTCTGCCATTCTAGAATTTGTTTAGAATCATTATTTAAAGGTATTGGGAAGGGTTTGGGGGGAGCTTAGGTGAGTCCCTGCCTTTTCTCTGCCATCTTGGCTCCACCTCCTGCATCATTTTTATTAGAGATATTAGTCTATTATTCTCTTTCTATTTTAGACAATAGAGAATTCTCCTATTTATTTTTTCCAGTTTAGCTATTAGAATCATTTTAAAGGAATTTGGTACAGTGCATCCTCTCTATTTTTGCCAAAAATTTATGTATTATTGAAGTTAATTGGTGACTTGGTTTTCCTCTTTGCTGAATCAAATTATTTTAAGATTCATATATTTCATTAGTATTTTCAAAAATCAGCAACTTATTTTATTTTTTGATTCTATGGGATTTTGTTTTAAATTTGCATATCTCTTCAGAATTTTAATTTCTTTTTGTATAGTTGGTATGTGTGTGTGTGTGTGTGTGTGTGTGTGTGTGTGTGTTCACAGATTCCACTCAACTGCAGTTTTCTAAACAGGAACTTGAATGTCTTTTATTATTGTAAAAATCTATTTTTCTACTTTTAGGATTATACTCAATTTTGCAGAATAAATTACTTTAGTTATGTTATTTTCACCTGTGTTTTTGTATGTCATATTCTGTAGCAGTTAGGTGGCAGAGTGGATAGAATGCTGCTGGTCTTGGAGACAGGAGGACCTGAGTTTTAATCCAGCCTCAGACACTTACTAGCAGTGTGACCCTGGGCAAGTCACTTAACCTTGTTTGCCTCAGTTTCCTCATTTGTAAAATGAGCTGAAGAAGGAAATGACAAATCATGCTAGTATCTTCACCAAGAAAACCCCAAATAGATTCACAATCAGACATGATTAAAACATCTGAACAACAATGTCATATTCCAAGATTTCCTATTCTTTTTGTAGTGGTTACTACTAATCTTCTATGATCCTGACTATACATAATCACTTTCTTTTTAGTACTTTTTTCCTTTGACCTGAAAACTTGATTTTGGCTATGACATTTCTATGTGTTTTTACTTTAAAACCTCTTTCAAGTGATGGCTTTTGAATTCTTTCTATTTTAACTTTATCCTCTGCCTGTAATAATTCTGGGCAATTTTCCTGAAATATGATATTTAGGTTGGGTTTATTTATTTATTTATTTTTGTTTCCATATCATTTTCAGGAAGTTTAGTGAGTCTTAAATTAGACCTCCTTGTTCTGTTTTGCAGAACAGGTTAATTGTCATTGATAGTAGTTTTCTCATTTGTTCTGATTTTTGATCCTTTTTATCTTGTTTTAATATTTCTTATTACTTCCTTACATGATTGAGTTCTATTTTCTCTATTATATTTTTCAAGATATTGAGTAGTTGAATGAGGTTATTTACTTTTTGATTTAATTTTTTTATTCTCTTTCCAAGTATTTTAATTACATTAAAAATTTTTGTTTCATCTCTTAATTCATTTCTTCTTCCATACTTGGAGTCTTTGTGGTCAGATCTTTCCTTTTCCCATGGTTTTACTTCTGATTATTTCTTTCTTCTAGGACTTTAACTTGCACATTCATTAACCCATAGGATTTCTTCATTGTAATAGAGATTTTTTCCTTCATGACTATACCTTCAGTTCATGGATTAGGACTTTGTGTTATGGCTGAGATCTACCCCATCCTATACTTTTGGATGGTTGGCTAGGCCCAAGTTCTCTCTCTATGTCTCCCTTGCAGCCATGAAGTGACATGATGTTATACCAGGGCTAGGTCCTGCCTCCATTGCAGCCTGGAAGACATTGACCTTTAGTCCCTGGGGGGGGGGGTGGTTCCCGAAGCTTAGGCTTTGTCTTTTTTCCATAACCCTGGCCTAAATCCAAGAATTAAATGCAAGTCTTATACATTGCTACAGTTTTCAGTTTCTATCTATGATATATGACTTCCCTGACCTGAGTCAAGCCTTAGTTCCTAAGCAGCCTGACCTTTGGAGTTAAGAAACTGACAAACAATGAAGTAAGGTAGAGACAGAAGCCAAACCTCCTCAAGATCAGTTGACCAGAGCCAGACAGGATCTACATTTGATGTGAGCTTCTGATCTGATTAGAGGAAAGCTCCAATGCTGGGAGTTGACTGAAGAAAGCAGAATACTCAGCTGTTTGAAGGGCTTGCTGGGGGGAAAGTCTTGCTCTGTTAGAACCATATGTTGCTTGAAAGATGGAAAGCACCTCAGAGGCTCACCTTTGCGTTTTCTTTATTGCCCTCAGTGTCTTGAGAGGGAAACTCCTCAAAGCCCAGAGAGTAGACCTGAATAGTTTTTTAGTCCCTAGGCTTAAGGAAAATGCTTTTCACTGAAAGAATGTAATGTTACCTTAGAGCCCAGCTGAGATAGCATGCCTGGGAAACTCTTCATCATAGACTTAAGACTGCATTTATAAAAACAAAAACAAAAACAAAATCCCAAAGTCCCAGGATAGCAGAGAAGTGCTTTCATTCAGTAGGAGAGGTGATAGCCTACAAGAGGAATGACCCTGTATGGAAAGTGACATGTGGCATAGACTACCTCTTACCGAGTCCGTGGTTTTCAGTCCAGAGATGTGAATTGGATTGGGTGCATTAGTAAGGAAACTCAGGTTTCTAAAGCTTTGTGTTCAGTCTCTCCCATTTCCCCACTGAACACCGGATGTACATTGGTATGAGATAGTGACCCAGGTTTTTTGTGTGGGTAAACTGCTGTGTTATGTAATGATCCTTATCACTTCTGTTAGCAAACATTTCATATTTAGGAGTTAATAGTAATCATCTTGGCTGATGTGTTTAAATGGGAATCACACCTGTGAGTGTTAAGTACTTCATTTTTGAGTAGTAGATATATATTTCCCACCACTCCAAAGCCATACATAGGACTCTGAGAAAGAGCTATAGTTTGTAGCCACCCCTTTGAGGAATCCATCCTCAAATGTCAATGTAGGGACAGGTGGAGTAAACAAGCCAACACCAACACAGAGGAAAAAATAGAAGCTAGTGCCACTCCCTGTGCTGTGTATGCATACTGCTTCCTTTCTGTAGCCTAATTATGTGCAGTTATTAGGATATTTTTCCACTGAAAGATAGATTACCTAACATGTCATTCACAGGATGGAATTTAAAGCTGGAAAAGACCTTGGAGATGATGTATTCTAAACTCTCATTTTCTAGGTGAGAAAATGAATGTCCACTTTCATAAAGCTATGCTTTGCCAACATTATCAGAAATACTAAAAAGCAGAACCTGATTTGGAAACCACACCCTCCGACTCCAAATTTAGTTCTCTTTCCACTAAACAGGCAAATCAAAATGAATAGTGGAGAGTAGGTGGAAAAAATACCAGGTTTAGAGTTATAGTTCTTGAGTTGGAATCTTGGCTCTCTGTAAGTGGGACCTTAGGCAAGTCACTGAACTTTAAGAAGCCTCATTTATTTAGCCTGAAAAATGAGGTGGTTGAACTAGATGAACTCTCAGATCACTTCCATGAACCTACAATTTTTGGAATCATCTAATGAATTTCTATTTTGGAGGAATTCCCAATGTGGATGGTGGCATGCCAGATATACTTTCCTTGATGAACATTTCTTCTCAAGAATTGTCCCAAGTCTCCCCTTTACTTTACCTAGGTAGGGATTCACAGAGATTAGTTCAAATCTAATAAATATTTGCTGAGTTTCTATTTAAAAAACACCTGGAAATCATAACAGTGAACAGTCTCCAAAACCCAACAGAGGTTCAAGGCCCTTCCCAAGAAGGAAAGGAAGCAGCTTTGCTGTTATGGTTCAGAGCATCTTGAACCCAGTTGTATTCTTATGGATTATTTATATTTCAAGACAAAGAGATATAAAGTTAACAATCACAGATGTTGGGGAGTCAGAATGTAGTTTGTGGCAGACAGTTCTAGGTAGAGGTCAGAAGTGATGGGGTCTTCCTCCTGAGGAAATGTATTGAGCAGCTGGGGTTTGGCCGGAAAGATCATATTAATTTGTTGTGGTCTCAGCTGAAAGTATGTGATGGTATCCATCTCAGTGGATTAGATTAATGGAACCCCTCAGTAGCATCTCAATGCTCAGTGTATCTGCAGAAGAACACAATTTCCCTCCTTGACATTCCACTGCAACATTTCTGAAAGTAATAGTAGCTCCTAGCAAAAGAGAGCATGGAACCATCTGCAGTGTAGCAATGGGTAAAGCTCCTTATGGACTGTATCCTTACAACTATGGTTAGACACACTTCATCCTTTTCTCTCTCTGTCTTCCAAATATTAGCATTTAATGAAATACACATTTTCTTCATTTATTTTGAACTCCCTCCAAAGCCAGCAAATACCAGAACCTCAAATGTTATGATAGGATAGATTCTTTATTGGTTTGTTTTCTTTTCATTCTCTCTGTTTTCACTGTGTGATTCTTTTTTTCATTATAAATCCTTATGTTTCTAACCCAAGGAGCCTGACTAATCAGAAGGGCTTCCAGCAGAAGTAGACAAATATTCCCAACATGGCCCAGAGAACCTTCAGTTGCAAAGATCTCTGCCAGCCACAGGAAATTGAAGAAGCCAGGTTCATCAGAGACAGAGGATTTCCTCAGTGGATGTTTCAGATAAAACATTTTAATTGTTTCATAACTGATGTGGAAGTTGGAGAGAAAGACAGGATGAATACAGATGTACAGTGTTGTGTTAGGATTGTTACAGTTCTAAAAAAAAAAAA
>NW_020944475.1:0-1613 GCF_900497805.2 Vombatus ursinus | reverse complement strand
AGCCAGAGGTCAACTTTCTGGTCTGGGACTAAGCTAATTCCAACTGCGCTGGGCTGTTAGCGATTTTAAACAGAAGAGAAATGAACATTTTCTGAAAGCAAGGAAGGCTAGCCCAATCCTGCGACCTGATGACAGGTATGTTTTCCTCACACCTTTCCTTAACATTGAACAGCATACCAAGTCTAGATCTGGTGGTTTGATTAGTGAGTAGAGCTCCTCTGGGAATCCCATAAATCCCAAGGGTCTCTGCCTAGGGATTACCAATTGGCATAAACTGATATGTTTGGGATTTTTCTTTTCTGTTTGTTGGAGGCTTGTTTAATGTATGTAGATTTGCTCTATATTTAGAGGTATAAAGACTTAACAGGAGTGCCTGACCACCAGGTTGGGATATCCTCCCCAGCACTAAAGGAATATCTGTAAGGTCAGAGAAACCTCCAGAATGGGAAAAGAGGTTAGGAAGCCGATTATGTTGAAATATAGTTATCAAAATGTGTGAAGAAACAAGTTCATGGTCCCTTAGGTCAAGAACTTCTGCTCTAAGAGGGCACTTATTTGACTGACAAAACTTTTGAGACCTGATTAGCATCCAAGTGTCCTTACTGCCCAGGAGGGGTAAGAAAGATTTAGTTGGATACCTTTGGAATAACCAACACTGCTGCTTCAATCTGGGATGAAAAGAGACCACTCCTAGTTGGTCCAATTAGAAAAGCCACCATACTTATCCCAGGGGACTAACTGAATCAAGCACCAGATGGATTTGGGAGAGCACCACATCATTGCTGCACTAGGTAATTACCCCTCCCTGCTCATTGATAAGGAAGATTATCCAATAGATTGAGACACTCCAATGGAACAGAGCATGTAGAGTATTTTTTTTAAAAGTTAGGATTCGTGGTTTTTTTTAAAATTTAATTTATTATTTATTTTTAATATTCTTTTAAAATTGAGTACCTGATTCTTTTTTTTTTTTTTAATATAGGCAATAGGGGTTAAGTGACTTGCCCAGGGCCACACAGCTAGTGTCAAGTGTTTGGTCTGAGGCGGGATTTGAACTCAGGTCCTCCTGACTTCAGGGCTGGTACTCTCTCCACCGTGCCACCTAGCTGCCCCATGAGTTCCTGATTCTCTCCCTCCCTCCTCCCTCTCCCCCCACCTACTGAGAAGGCAAACAATATGATATCAATTGTACATGTGAAATCATGCAAAACATATTTCCATATCAGCCACATTTCCAAAAAAAGCAAAAAAAAAAAGGTAAGAAAATTATATTTCAATCTGCACTCAGAGTTCATCAGTTCTCTCTCTGGAGGTGGATAGCTTTTTTTTTTTTATCATGAGTCCTTCGGAATTGTCTTGGACCATTGTATTGATCAGAGTAGTCAAGTCTTTCACAGTTGCTCATCATTACAACATTGCTGTTACTGTGCACAATGATCTCCTGGTTCTGCTCACTTCACTTTGCATCAGTTTATAAAGGCCTTGCCATGGTTTTCCTGAAGCCATCCTTACCCTTACGTCATTTCTCATAGCACAATGGTACTCCATCATAATCATATACCACAACTTGTCAGCCGTTCCCCAACTGATGGGCATCACCTCGATTTCCAATT
>NW_020944474.1:0-2620 GCF_900497805.2 Vombatus ursinus | reverse complement strand
TCCCTCTTCTTGCTTTCTTTGCTCTTCCTCTGAAGATCTGGAAGGAATTAAAAGGACAAGGATTACAGACACTTCTAAATCACTACTGTTGGGCAAAACTCCTTGCAACTTGCAAAAGATGAAAAAGCCTAACGAGCCATAGGTAACAACATTCGAGAGACATGAGGTGACTCAACTCTGTTGCAGCAGGACACCACAGTGTCCTTGGAGTCAAGAAGACCCCCGGTCGAATCCAGCCTCTGACGATCACTGCGTGACCTGAGGGAAGCCACAGCCTCTCTCAAACCCTCCTCTGTGACATGAGAAGAGCAATCCCTGTAGTCCCCACCTCACGGAGCGGCATGAGGATCAAGCGATCCCACCTTCCCAGTCTTCTTACATCTTGCTCCCCAACACGCACTCTTCGATCAAGTGACACTGGCCTCCTGGCTGTTCGTGAACAAAGCATTCTATTTCTCAGCTCTGGGTGTTTTCTCTGGCTGTCCCCCATGCCTAGAGCACTCTCCCTCCTCATCTCTACCTCCTGGCTTCCCTGGCTTCCTTTAAGTTCCAGTTAAAATCCCATCTTCTGGTTGTTGTTTTGAGGGCAGCTAGGTGGCACAGTGGATAGAGTCAGGAAGATCTGAGTTCAGATCTAACCTCAGGCACTTACTAGCTGTATGACCCTGGACAAGTCACTTACCTCTGTTTACCTAAATTTCCTCATCTGCAAAATGAGCTGGAGAAGGAAATGGCAAACGACTCCAGTATCTTTGCCAAGAAAACCCCAAATGGGGTCATGAAGAGGCAGACACAACTGAACTACAAAAATATCACATAATCTCCTTGGGTCTCAGTTTCTTCATGTGTAAAATGAGGGGTTTGGGGCTTGATAGCATCTGAGTTCCTTACTCCATCTGAGCATGACAGTTCATTCAACACCTTATGGTCTATACTTCACCACTTCGACAATCTGTGATTTCCTCAGTTTCCCTGCCCTCCTTGATGCAGATCACAACCCCTCTGCCCCTTAGCTGATGACCTGCAGTAGGTGCTGTGGCTTAAAAAGACACAACCCATGGTTACTCTGGTGATGAACTTGGAGCCTCCCTGGGATGGGTCTTAGATGTCGCCCCAAGGGACCCATTCTTGAAGCATTTATTTATACTGGCAGCACTTCCCTGCCAGAGGCTGCGTTCCACTGGCAGAGACTCAGCCAAGCCTCGCTCCATTCTGTGCTGTGAGTAAGCATCAGGGGAAGCCTTTAGTGGGGGCTGGCAGATCTCCTCCATCTCTGTCCCCAGGCCCAAACCCTCTTCCCAATCCCCAGCTGATATGATTTGTGGTTTTTTCTCCATCTCCAAAACCCAGTACGATGCTTGGCACTTCTTTCAGATCAGACCTGCGACTTCATCGGCATCAGGAATTCCCTCTGTCAATACATGTCTTCATAGAGTCTCAGAGAGAGAGAATAACTTCCCAAGCTCATGAAAGCTCAGGTCATCAGAGACAGGATTGGAACCCAGGTCTTTCTGACTCTGAGGACAGCCCTCTGACCCCACAGCTGCTTCTTGCCTGACACGTAAGAAACATGCAATAATTGAAATGAGATAATGAAGTGGGTACAGTTTCTAAGGAGAAGAACTGAGAGTTGGACAGCATGCCCAGGGAAGGGGCTGCTTCCATGTTCTGCACCCCCACCTTGGTTGGGAGTTTCCCTTCTGGACTAGCTCTAGGCCCTGCCCTCCCCAGTCCAGAGTCCAGGGGAGCTGCCATCTTCCTGGGGCCCAGGTCTGGCTTGAAGAGCCTTGCTCCAGCTCACAGACCTTGGAGGAGCAAAGCTCACTGGGAAACAATGAATTATGATTCAGTTGTTATCGGTCCTTCCACATGGAAGGGCAGGGAGAGCTCCCTAGGCACTGATTGTGTCCTCAGACTGCAGGGTCTACAGAAGACTGAGCCATGCCGGGGTGGCAAGAGCAAATGAGTGGGGAAAATCAAGGGCCCTCGAGGGAATATTTTCCCTCTAAAAGCCCTCAGTCCTTTTGTCAGCTGGAAATTAACTTATCTCCTTTCCACCTCTGCAGGTTTGGAGCTGTTCTGTCGGGATTTATAGCTTTTAAAGAGGGAAGGAGAGAGGAGAGGGGAAAGGGAGGGGAGAAGGAGAGGGAAGGGAGGGAGAGGGGGAAAGGGGGAGAGAGAGAGAAACAGAGAGAGAGACAGAGAGAGAGAAAGAGAGAAGAGAAAGGAGAGAGAAGAAAGAGAGAGGAGAGAGAAGAGAGAGAGAGAGAGAGAGAGAGAGGAGAGACAGAGAGAGACAGAGACAGAGAGACAGAGAGAGGTAGAGAGACAGACAGAGACAGGGAGACAGAGACAGACAGAGAGAGAGAGAGAGACAGAGAGAGAGAAGAGAGGAGAGAGAGAGAATGAATGGGAGGGAAGAGTGGGAGAGAGAAGAAAAGAGAGTGAGAGACAGACATCCAGGAAGAGGGAGATGAGAGAGGTAAGAGGGAAAGAAAGAGAAGAGGGAATGGAGAGAGGGTCAGAGAGTAAAAGGGAAGAGAGAAGGAGAAAGCAGATGCTGGTCCTATCTCCCTGGCTCTGAGTCTCTTTTCTCCTCTCTGATGTTTGCAGGCCTTTC
>NW_020944473.1:2156-4134 GCF_900497805.2 Vombatus ursinus | reverse complement strand
TAAAAATCAAGCTCACTGGTCTATAATTTCACACTCTAGTCTTTCCCCTTTTAAGAAAATCAGGACATATACCCTTCTCCAATAGTGTGATGTTGCTGCCATTTTCCATGGTCTTTCTTTTTTTTTTAATTTTTATTAATTTATTTTGATCTATCAA
This sequence comes from Vombatus ursinus, assembly GCF_900497805.2. Taxonomy (NCBI): domain Eukaryota; kingdom Metazoa; phylum Chordata; class Mammalia; order Diprotodontia; family Vombatidae; genus Vombatus; species Vombatus ursinus. The sequence goes on along the minus strand of NW_020944473.1, from coordinate 3,977 downwards.
CAATCACTTCCACATACTTTTGAGTTTAAAATTTTTCTCCCCCTTCCTCCCCACCACCCTCCCCAAGACGGTGCACAATCTAATATAGGCTTTACATATGCATTCCTATTAAACATATTTTCACATTAATGATGTTGTAAGTAAAAATCAGAACTAGTAGGAGGAACCACCAGAAAGAGGAAGCAAAACTCAACAGAAGAGAAAATAATAGCAATTCCAATTCCCTATTTCTTTCTTTGGATGTGGATAGCATTTTCCATCACGAGGCTTCTGGAGATATCTAAGATGTTTGTATTGCTGGGAAGGGTTCAGTTTATCAATATTAGTCACAGCACAATGTGGGTGTTATTGTGTACAACATTCTCTTGGTTCTGCTAACTTCACTCAGCATCAGACCGTACAAGTCTTTCCAGGTTTTTCTGAAGTCAGCCTGCTCATCATTTCTTATAGCACAATAGTATTCCATTACATTCATATACCACAACTTGCTCAGCCATTCTACAATTGATGGACATCCTCTCAATTTCCAATTCTTTGCCATCACAAAAAGAGCTGCTATTAATATTTTTGTACATGTGGGTCCTTTTCCCATTTGTATGATCTCTTTGGGATATAACCCTAGAAGTACTATTGCTGGCTCAAAGAGTATGCATATTTTTATAGCCCTTTGGGCATAATTCCAAATTGCTCTCCAAAATGGCTGGATCATTTCACATTCTACCAACAATGCATTAGTGTTCCAATTTTCCCACATCTTCTCCAACATTTATCATTTTTCTGTTTTGTCATCTTGGCCAATCTGATAGGTGTGATGTGGTACCTCAGAGTTGTTTTGATTTGCATTTCTCTAAACAATAGTGATTTAGAGCATTTTGTCACATGACTATAGCTGGCTTTAATTTCTTCATCTGAGAACTGCCTGTTCATATCCTTTGACCATTTATCAATTGAGGAATGACTTGTATTCTTGTAAATTTGACTTAATTCTCCATACATTTTAGAAATGAGGCCCTTATCAGAGAGCATAGTTGTAAAAATTCCTTCCCAATTTTCTAACTTCCTTCTAATCTTAGTTGCATTGGCTTTGTTTGTATAAAAACTTTTCAATTTAATGTAATCAAAGTTATCCATTTTGCTTTTCATAATGTTCTCTATCTCCTGTTTGGTCATAAATTCTTCTGTTTTCCATGGATCTGATGGGTAAACTATTCCTTGCTCTCCCACTTTGCTTATAGTATCAGCCTTTATATCTAAATCATGAAACCATTTTGACTTTATTTTGGTATATGGCATGAGATTTTGGTCTGTGCCTAGTTTCTGCCATAATCTTTTCCAGTTTTCCCAGCAGTTTTTTCAAAGAGTGGGTTATTATCCCAGAAGCTGGGGTCTTTGGGTTTATCAAATAATAGATTACTATAGTCATTGACTACTGTGTCTGCATATTTAGCCTATTCCATTGATCCACCACTCTACTTTTAGCCATTACCAAGCAGTTTTGATGATTGCTGTTTTATAATACAATTTAAGATCTGGAATGGCTAGGTCACCTTCCCCTGCATTTCTTTTCATTAGCTCCCTTGATATTCTGGATCTTTTGTTCTTCCAAATGAATCTTGTTATTATTTTTTCTAACTCTATAAAATAATTTTTTGGTAGTTTGATTGGTATGGCACTGAATAAGTAAATTAGCTTGGGTGGAATTGTCATTTTTATTGTATTAGCTCGGCCTACCCATGAGCAACTGATGCTTTTCCAATTATTTAGATCTGACTTTATTTGTGTGAAAAGTGTTTTGTAATTGTGTTCATAGAGTTCCTGGGT
>NW_020944473.1:1983-2146 GCF_900497805.2 Vombatus ursinus | reverse complement strand
AAGGAAGACTCTATTTATACCTATGCTCTCTAGTGTTTTTAATAGGAATGGATGTTGTATTTTGTCAAAAGCTTTTTCTGCACCTATTGAAATGATCATGTGGTTTCTGTTAGTTTTGCTGTTGATATGATGAATTATGCTGAAAGTTTTCCTAATATTGAAC
>NW_020944473.1:0-1973 GCF_900497805.2 Vombatus ursinus | reverse complement strand
TTTTAAATTTGTTCTTTTTCTAGTTTTTTTAGTTATATGCCCAATTCATTCATCTCCTCTTTTTCTATTTTATTTATGTAAGCATTTAGAGATATAAAACTTCCCCTAAGAACTGCTTTTGCTGCATCCCATAAGTTTTGATATATTGTCTCATTATTGTCATTCTCTTGAATGACGTTATTGATTGTTTCTATGATTTGTTCTTTGACCCAATCATTTTTTAGGATTAGATTATTTAGTTTCCAATTATTTTTTAGTCTATCTTTCCATGGTCCTTTATTACATATAATTTTTATTGCATCATGATCTGAAAAGGATGCATTTAATATTTCTGCCTTTCTGCATTGGATTGTGAGGTTTTTATGTCCTAGTACATGGTCAATTTTTGTGTATGTGTCATGTACCACTGAGAAAAAAGTATATTCCTTTCTATTCCCATTCAGTTTTCTCCAGAGGTCTACCATACCTAACTTTTCTAACGTTCTATTCACCTTCTTAACTTCTTTCTTATTTATTTTGTGGTTAGATTTATCTAGTTCAGAGAGGGGGAGGTTGAGGTCCCCCACTAGTATAGTTTTACTGTCTATTTCTTCCTGTAACTCCCTCAACTTCTCCTCTAAGAATTTGGATGCTATACCATTTGGTGCATATATGTTTAGTAATGATATTACTTCATTGTCTATGGTGCCTTTTAACAGAATGTAGTTTCCTTCTTTATCTCTTTTGATAAGATCTATTTTTGCTTTTGCTTTGTCTGAGATTAGGATTGCTACTCCTGTTTTTTTTACTTCAGGGGAAGTAGAATATGTTTTGCTCCATCGTTTTACCTTTACCCTATGTGTGTCACTCTTTCAAATGTGTTTCCTGTTATCAACATATTGTAGGATTGTGGTTTTTAATCCATTCTGCTATCTGCTTCCCTTTTAAGGGAGAGTTCATTCCATTCACATTCACAGTTATGATTACTATCTGTGTCTTTTTCTCCATCCTTCCCCCCCCATTTATGCTTTTCTTTCTCCTTTCTCGTTTTCCCTCCTCACTGATGTTTTGCTTTTGACCACCGCCTCCTTCAGTCCCTCCTCACTTTTATTAATACTTTCCCTTTTCTTCCCCTTTACCCTTACTGCTTCTTCCCTGCCTTCCATGTCCCTTCCCTTTTCTTTTGCCTTTTCTCTCCTACTGATTATAAGGCAAGTTAGATTTCTATACCTAACTGATTATGTTGTTCCCTTCTTGAGCCAAATCTGATGAGAGTAAGGTTCAAACAATGCTCATCCCCCTCCCTTCTTTCCCTCTGCTGTAATAGGTTTTTGTGTCTTTTCCTGTAATGTAATTTGTCCTTGTTTGCCTCCTCCTTTCTCAGTACATTTTCTTTGATCAGACAAATCCACTTATTTGGATCCATTTGACCCATTTCATTAGATTTTTTTTTTATCATTACATCAAAGCCAACTTATATCCATCCCCTTTATGTATACCCCTTTAACATGGTGTAATAACAATACCATTCTCAAGAGTTGCAAGTGTCATCTTCCCTTGTAGGGATGTAAAACAGTTTGCTCTTATTAACAATGTATTGTATCTTTCTGTCACTTTTACCTTTTCATGTCTTTCTTGAATCTTGTACTTGAAGATCAAATTTTTTGTTGAGCTCTGGTCTTTTTATCAGGAAGGTTTGGAAGTCCTCTATTTCAGTGAATATCCATCTCCTCCCCTGAAAGATCATGCTCGTTTTCACTGGGTAGTTGATCCGTGGCTGTTTTCCAAGCTCCTTTGCCTTATAGAATATCAAGTTCCACACCCTACAGTCTTTTAATGTAGAAGCTACAAGGTCCTGTGTAATTCTGACTGTGGTTCCATGATATTTAAGTTGTTTCTTTCTGGCTGCTTGTAGAATTTTCTCTTTCACCTGATTGTTTTGGAATTTGGCTATTATATTCCTTGATGTTTTCAATTTGGGATGTCTTTCAGGA
>NW_020944472.1:1575-2348 GCF_900497805.2 Vombatus ursinus | reverse complement strand
TCTACTTTCACACTATGTCTCATATCTTTCACTGCTATCACCTAATTAGATCCTAATAATCTCTTGCCTTGACTATTTCCTGGACTTCTAGCTTATCTTCCTGTCTCCAGTTTCTCCATTCTACGCCCTGTTTTCACATGGCTTCCCAAGTAAAAATTCTCATGTAAATGTCTGACTAATTCTCTCCTTGCACAAAAACCTTGAAAGACTGTAAGCAAAAATACAGCAAAAATAAATCCTTAGTCTAGCATTCAAGAGAACCTTCATCCATTTGCTGCTCACCTGCCCTGCCAACCTTATTTTATAAACCCCCCAATTTACTGTCTCCCTATCATGTTCTCTTCTTTTTCCCCATACATGAATTGGTCTTTACCCTTTACCTTCTTCAAGAGTCAACTTAGTTGTTACTTCTGCTATGAAATCATCCGTGGTCCTTCAGGCTATAAGTGATCCTTCCCTCTTTGAACCTCTACCACTTATTTTCAAACTTATAAATTTACAAATTTATAAAATTACAATTATTTGTATTTATGTCTTATTCCAAATACTAGACTAAATATTCCTTGGGGGCAGGGATTTTGTCGTTTTAAAATTTCTATATTCCTAGCACCAACCACAATAATAAACACAAAAGGTAATCACTATATATTATTTCAATTTGATATTAACACTTACAAAGGTGTCCTATAGCACTGGTGTCAGAATGGGAGCCACTAATCCATACATAAGGCAGTATATTGACTTAGTTTTAAAATATAATGTTATCTATATTT
>NW_020944472.1:915-1565 GCF_900497805.2 Vombatus ursinus | reverse complement strand
GGCATCACCAGTGATACCTAATTGGTGTACAGAAAATCCATAAAGGTGCCAAATTCCACATAGGAAAGTAACTTATTTAGAAAGAATTTCAATTTTTAAGGAGAAAAATTTTGAATTGGGTAGGGGATGGGGGAGGGAAAAAATCTGAATCCCTTTAAGCTCTCAGTTTAGTTAATGGACTACCTTTTGCCTTCAATCAATTTACAAGTGTATATAGAGCAGCTGCTCAGTAGTGATGCTTCATAATGAGATAGAAGCAAAGTTTAAGACAATCAGATGAGATGATAATTGCAAAGCATTTAGCACAGTGCCTACCACACAGTAAGCATTTTATAAATGTTAGCTATTGTTATTATTATAATTTAAATGAAGGCAGTTTACAAAAATTTCATATGATACCGTTGGTATGGTGTTTTATATTTGTCCAGCGTAGGTTATATATTTATTAGCTGTGAAATTATTAAAATGATCAACCATGATTGACTAGAAAGAGAAATATTCTATAAATGGGATTGAAAAAGCCTTTTCTGATATTTATTTGATGGGTCTAAAGATCAAAATAAAATCAAAATTCTTGATTAATATACTACTTTTTCCAAATAAACAAATTGTTGCAAATGACCAATGTATCACCAGTAATTATGAAATTA
>NW_020944472.1:609-905 GCF_900497805.2 Vombatus ursinus | reverse complement strand
TATAGAGAATATCCAGTGAGAAAACTCTCTCTCTCAATGCAAATAGACAACTTCTCTGAAACTTAGAGTCTTAGAGACTTGTCCAGAGTAGTCAGTCCAATAGCCAGTACCTTGTTAGAGGCATGACTTGAATCCAGACCTTCCTAACTTTGACAACAGTTCTCTCTACACTATATTGCACTGCATCATCTGTATGCTGTCTTTGAAGCAGGACCATATGTATGCATAAGAAAGTTGTGTTGTGGTCATATATATGGAATGTTTGCAGTAAAATTATCTGGCTTCTAGAAAAAAAA
>NW_020944472.1:0-599 GCF_900497805.2 Vombatus ursinus | reverse complement strand
ATCTGTAATGAGAAGGATGTAATGGAGAAGGATGTGATGAAGAAGTAATGGAGAAGGAAATGGCAAACCACTCCAGTGTCTTTACCAAGAAAATCCCCAATGGGGTAATGAAGAGTCAGACACAACTGAAAAAAATGACTGAATGGGTCATGGTGCGCAGAGCTAGGTAGACGGTATTTTTGCTGCTCTTTGGTCTCTGTATTTGGAGTTTTGTGGTGGGCCTGGAGTCAGGAAGAGCTGAGTTCAAATCTGTCCTCAGTCGCGTAGTAGTTGTGTGACCCTGGGAGAGTTCTTGATCTGTAAAATGGGGATAATAATAGCACCTACCTCACAGAGTTGTCATGAGGATCAAATAAGGTCATATTAGCAAAGCACTTCGCACAATGTCTGGCAACAGTAGGCACTTGCTTATCCCCTTCCTTCATGTATAATTCTGGAAATAATATTTAGGAAGACTGTTGATAAGCTACAGAGGGCCCAAAAGAGGGCAATCAGGATATGTTGGAAGCTCTCAAGATCATCCCATGTCTGAATCAGTTGGAAGAAACGAGGAGGTTTAGCTGAAAGAAAAGAAAACAGTGAGGGACATGATGGCTGTC
>NW_020944471.1:0-3095 GCF_900497805.2 Vombatus ursinus | reverse complement strand
CATCCCTCTCCAGATATATTGTATCCCCACATTAATTCTGCCCTCTCAGCTTGAGAAATGAGGGATGGAGACAGTCTCAGAGAAGAATCAGAACACTGGGTCAAGCCAAGAGCAAGACCCAGAAGAATCTCATTGGTCAGTCCAAAGCCCTTCCCTTCTACAAACTTGGCAGATGACCTAACTGCTATATCAAGTATGACTCAGAAAACAAAACAGGCTCATATGTGACACAACTAGAGACCAAAGAAACCACAGAGATTGTGACATTTTTATTTGTAACAGTATTAAAAAAATGTTTTGCACAAAAATGACATGGTGGCCATCCCTCTTGCAGTGAAATTGCGGGGTGGGGAGAAGGAGGACACTGACCAATAAACCCAAGGGCAAAGGTAGGTATATATTCAGCAATGATATCTAGTGAGGTTTCTCTGGTTTTACCACAGAGTAAGGCAGCAGATTGCCTGGAAGGGGCTATAAATAGTAAAAAATGACAAGAAAGCAAGGCCTGTCTAAAGGCCTTGAGCAGTGATATCTGGGATGTGGAGGTGAGGGCACAGAGAAGGCAACAGAAGACAGGTGAGGAAACCACATAGAGTTTGGCTGCCAAGAGCTAGATTTCAGCCAGGTCCATGAATATTTGCTAAATGCAATTGCTTCTCGGATCAGTAGGGGAAGACCAGAGAGAGGGAAGCTTTAATTACTGTCTAGTCTTTACCCAAGCTGGCTTTCCTACTTAATTAAATAAACTCCCAAAGGACAAGCTGGTTCCTGGGGGACTGAAGGCTGAAAGCTCTTTGCTTTTGGGGGACTTTTAACCATACTGGCTGAAGAAATGCAGATCCAAAGATCTTGGTTTAGCTTTGCATATCTCAGGAACAGATGTGGGACTAGGTGGAGTTTCTGCCCCTGTAGCAGGGTTTACTGAAAGAAGCTAGGAAATGAACGACAAGGATGTATACATGGGGACTCATTAGCACCAGGGTATGAGAGAAGCTCTAAGAACTGCAAGAGAAAGGGATGATATTTAATAGGCAGAACGAGCAGTGGTTCAAAGCTTGCCTGTTGTCTTGAGTTGTGGCCCACATTCTTCATGTGGAGAAGTGGAGTTTGGACAATCCTCATCACTCACCACTCAGCTGGGGAGCAGCATATTTCAAGTACCACTGAAGGTCCTTTGGATTTGGAGGCAAAAAGACGAGATTTGGGTAGGGGAGAGGTCAGAGCAACCAGTGGTTTCACCTGCTTCCTCTAAGGTGCTCTGGAACAGCTAAAGGCCTTACCATCACCACAGACAGTGCTGATGGCCTATAAAATCGAGGCATTGCCAACCCAGCACCCTAAGGAGAGGAGTGGGGACAGGAAGCCTGGACAAGTCTGCCTTTTCTAAAACTGTTCCCTCTTAACAGCCAAGATCTAGGTTTAGAATTTCCAGATGTGTTATCTGGGTCAGTACCAAGACTCATGTTGCTCTTCAAAATCATGCCCTTGCCTGGAGGGCCTATTGGGAAAAATTAAGGCAATGAGAGAAGGGAGATACACATACAACAGAAGAGAAAGGAAAAGCTGGGGAGTTGCCCTGCTTGAAGAAAACAGTTACTCTCACGTGAAGGTAGGTTGCCTAAGAAAGCCCAGGGAACAGAAGCAAAATCCCAGTAAATGGAGCAATGAAAAATTGCAGGCCAGCTGGCTCCACAGCAGAGAGGGGAAGGAAAAGCAGATGCAGAAATCCTCAAAGCCAGCAGCAGCCAATTGTCTTTTAAGAGAAGTCGTCTTTTCCACATTAGTCCCCAATAAAAAGGATCTTTGAAAATGTATGCACTTGGTAAACTTGTTTTTTCCCTGCTCCCTCTAAATCCATCCACTTTAAGCAATTCCCCAGTCCCTTCCCCCCACCCCCTTCTCCTTCCCCCAGGTCCAAGCAAGGGAGGGCCACACACCAGAAGCTGCTGAACTTTAGTAGCAATGTGGGAAAATTAAGTTATTTGAGCAATCAGTGGTAAAAACCAAGAGAGGAAAGGATATTTGGGTTGGGGACATGCAGATTTGGAGCTACTCGTTTGCTGGGTTGCTCCAAAGGCTGTAGAAGTGGGCCCAGCTCAGCTTCAGGAGACAACTAGGGACAATTACATGTTGGTGGAGACACATTGAGGATGTTACAGTTACAAGTGGACATGGAGTTTTTATTTTCAGTGTACAGAGGCATTGGTTTCTTCTCAACAGCAAAAAATCATTATTGATTCCCCCCCAAAATAAAATTAAATTATTCTTTTATTTTTCTCCTTCTTTTTAAAATGTCTCCTTTCAGTCTTCTCATCTCAGTGAACTGATGAGTTTAAGCTTCACTCTTTCCAGAAGTGCTGACAGTTTATTCCAATTTTTTCCCAAGGACCACATAAATACATGCAAAACATTATACATGGAGGTTACATAATATCAGAACGCAGGTCCAAACTTAGTGCACTGTTAAGCAGAACTGCACAATATGGCCACATACCAGGGAACATATTGTTTTGAAACCCCCATTTACTTTTCATGGCACACATACCACAAATACTTAGTCTGTTGTTTTTTGTTTTGTTTTGTTTTGCTTTTTATGCAAAATTACCAGTGCCTGCTATGAGTTACTGGGGAAGAAAAGAAACTCAGAATTCCTATTTGCATGCTACAAAAAGAAAAACCTGAGTTAGACTCACTGGCACTTCATACATCTTCCTCTTAGGAGACTTGGACTAGGAAGGGGAAATGGTGTGGTAGGGCTGACAAAGGACAAAATTAAGATGGGAATGGTAGTGAGCTCAAAGTAAAGGGATTTGGTTTGTTAAAAGGGAAAGAAGCTTGGAATGACTGAAGGATAAGCTTTACAGGTAACCCCTCTTGCTACAGAGGGATGGCTCCTAAGGGGTGGGGTGGAACCAAGGAGATTGAGGAATGATACCTGGTTCAACTGGTTCAACTATAAGGTAGAAGAAGAGGAAATGGAACTAATCTAGGAGGTCTCATGGCACATGTGAGCTCCACTTCCCAAGGCCTTTTCTAGGTTTTAGTGGTTTGAAATTCTCTTGTACAAATTTTCCCTTCTGGCGCTTGGCGGGGGG
>NW_020944470.1:0-3385 GCF_900497805.2 Vombatus ursinus | reverse complement strand
AAATGATGATATACAGTGGCTTTGGAGAACTGTGAGAGGAGAGAAAAGAATGTATGTGAGAGATGTTTTGAAAGTATGAACAACAGGCTTTGGGAACAGCATAGATCTAGGTGTGTGTGAGAGGAAGTGAGGAGTCAAGGATGGCACCTAGGTTTAGAGCCTGAGTGAATGCTGCTACCCTTTGTTGTAATAGGGAAGAGGGGAAGAGGACAGGGTTTATCAGACAAGATGGGGTCAGTTTGGGCATATTGAGTTTCATATGTTTGTGTAGGAAGAGAAGAAGCATTTGGTAAGTGTCTACAATGTGGCAAGCATTGTTCTAAGTACTTTACAAGCATCACCTGAATTGATCCTTATCAAAATACTATGAATTACATGTTATTATTATGCCTTTTGTATATTTGAGTAAACTGCGGTAGACAGAGCATAGGTGAATTGCTTTGGCTCAGACAGTATCTCAAGCCACATTTGAACTCAAGTCTAGCCTCACTCCAGGGCGACCAAGCTGTCTACAGGACATATATTTTGAGATGTCTAATAGGCACTTGTAGTTTGATACTAGAGTTCCATGTAGAGGTTAGACCAGGAAAAGTAGATCTCAGAATCCTCAGCAAAGAGATGATAATTGAATCCATTTTAGTAGATTAGATTACCAAAGGGAATATTATGGAAGAAGTAGGCTCAGGACAGAGCCCTGTTCAAAACCCACGTGAGCCTAACCTGGATGAAGTACTTGTAAAGGATTGTGAGAAGGTATGAATAGACAGGTTGAAAAAATTCAAAGACAGAAACATGAAGAAAATTGAGATAAAAGAGAGTATCAAATAGAAGAGGGTGACTGAAAGCATCAAAGTGGACAAAGAGGTCAAGAAGGAAGAGGACTGAGAGAAGGACATTAGATTTGGCAATTAAAATAGGTTTAGTAACTTTGGGAAGAGCATTTTTTGTTCAATGATATGGTCAAAGCCAGACTACAAAGAGTTAAGATGAGAGTAAGAGGACAAGAGTAAGGACATTTCTTGCAGACAAGCCTTCTCAAGGAGTTTAGCCACCAAAAGAAGGAGAGAAAAGGGAAGATGGAGGAAGGAGATTAGTAAAAAAAAAGTAAAGGTTTTTCAAGGATTCATAGGGAAATACAGGCATGTGTTCCAGTGTTCCTGCCTCTGAACCATGTTCTCAGTCTCCCCCAGCATTCTCCTAACCTGTGGCACTCCATTCTGAAGAGAGCTGTCCCTTTCTGTTTTTAAATGCCAAGCTTTTCAAATGTATGGTCTTTATGTTCTCTCTCAATTCCCGCTCCACACAGTGGTTACTTTCAACCCCTAATACAGGTCACAGTCTTAGAAAGGACCTCAAAGACTATCTATTCTCCCCTCCGCTCAATTATCCAGATGAGGAAACAGATCAAGGGAAATAGAATAACTTGTCCAATTACATATTAAAGAACCTATAGGTAAAAGGACCTTTCCAGGCCACCAAGGTCAAAGCTCTTAATATGAAGTGGAAGAGACTGAAGCCACAAACAGTGTCTGAGGCAGGATTTGACCTCAGGTTTTTGTGTCTCTGGTGTTTAGTGATGTTGTTCTTCTCTTCTGAACTTCAAAGTCTGAAACCTAAGAGATTAGTCTACTTGATTTTTCTTCTTCTCTGACTTTCACTTGTATTCCCCACCCCATCATTATGTGACATTTAAAAACTTCAAGAGACATAATTTCTGGGTAATTCAATCATTTGATTAATGACCCATGTTTTATAAAGTCTGTACTTTCATTCTTTTCTCATGTTACTTGGCACACTGATGTGTATAATGTGTTTAGTTAGGTCAGGAGGAGATATTAAATTTTTGCCAGACACTGGCAGACAACAATTATTCTGAGAAATGCAGGGCAATAGCACTACCATGACATCCTAGGCACTTTCTGGTACATGTGTGACTATTATAAGATGTGAGTTGTTTCAATCACAGGATACCTGCAGTGCCTTTCCACCATGTTTGAGGCTGCAATGGTCATTTTGAGAGGCATTGTTATGTCATAATCTAAGTTGTTATGCAAATTCTTTCAAATGTCTCATTTCATTAAAAGGCAAAACTGGGCTCAAAGAATCCACTTGTTCCACTTTGATTTTATGTAGACAGGAAGCTAAAAAATTCCTTTCAGACCCATAAGTATCTCTTGAATGTTTACGGGATGAAACTTTGTATTTTGGGGAAATTTTGTTTCTTTTAAAATTAAAAGAGACCACTGATCCTTTCTACTTCAATCTTAGAACACCTAGAGAGATGAGAGTATAGGAGACGGCAGGATGGAGTGTCTACATTGCTGAACTTCAGAGGTACAAATACCTGAGTTCAAATCCAGCCTAAGCCCCTAGGTCCCTGTCTGATCTCAGGCAAGTCTCATCAGCTAGCCTGGATTCAGTCTTTTCTTCTGTATATTGAAGGGGTTTGACTACGTTATCTGAGACTTTCCTTACACCTAGGATCTTTAGTATGAAATGGATAAGTCACTTCCATTCCCTGGGCCTCAGTTTCCTCCTCTATGAATTGAGGACCTTAAACTAGATGACTCTGAGGCCCCTGACAGATATAGACCAAGAATCTTTGAAATAAATCATAATTCACTTCACCTCCCTGGGCCCTAGTTTCCTCCTCTGGTTAATTGAGAGAAATGATTATTAATAACCAATGATTTGGGGAGATCCGGAGTTCCCTCCCTTTTTCTAAAGTCTTAATTTCAAAAGTCCAGTCTCTTGAAAGACATTACTGATAATAAGATTGGATTAACTTTCTTAACAATCTTGTTTAGACCCCATCCTGGTGGGGAAGCCAGTGTGCTCTACTGTGGTTTGAGTGGGGACAAATTCTTTGAATAGATTGTCCAAGGCTGGGAGTGACTTAGAAGTAAATGACATAATCAAAGTTCACTTGAATGAGGTCAGCCTCATACTATAATATTCATTCTTTCATTGTTAACCAATCAGAGTTGATTGCCAGCCTCAGGAAAACACCTCTTCCAATGGGCAGATAAGCCTTGAGCCCACTGCCATCATTGTCTTAGGAGTAAGAGAGACAGCCAAATGACCATCCTTTTATTAAAATGCTGGCATTATTAATAAAATGATTAAATGACTTAGAAATGATGTTTTTTAAACTTTTTTTAAGTGTTCACATAATGATGGGAATGGAATTTATGACCTCTGAAATTCCCTGGATCCCTACATCTAGGACTTTGACTTTGTACACCTATTCAGGAGCTTAAAGCAATGGCTGAAGGGGGAGGGAATTGAGGCAGCAGGTGGAGACCACACATTTGAGAAGATTGGCGGAAACTGAAAGGAGAGAGGGACAGTTTTGTTCAGAGTGGAGGGCCACAGAGACAGAAGG
>NW_020944469.1:7258175-7482420 GCF_900497805.2 Vombatus ursinus | reverse complement strand
CCCCCCCCCCCAACATGGTGTGTGTGAGAGAGTGATGGAGAATAGGGAAAGATCAGCCAAAAAACAAAAGAAAAAAGTATAATTGAGGCATCTTTTTTTTTTTTAATTCAGAGAAGAGAACAGAAGGAAGGTCAGAGAGAAACACAGAAAAGGCAAGACAGTTTTGAAAGTTATAGGTTAAACACATATATATTTATAATTTTTATATAATAGATACCTGCAGTTTCTTGTATAATCTTTTTTTTGTTTACTATGTATATGGAAATCCCCATTTTATTTGGTGTTTTCAATTCAGAATAAAATTTTAAAAAATAAAGCCCCAAATGAAAACTCGCAGGAATGTCCCAGAGAAAATCCAGTTTTCAAGATGAATAAAAAGTATTTCAGTCATTTAAAAAGGAAGAAGAACTCAAGTGCCAAGGAATCAGAGAAAGTATCATACAAGACATAGCAGCAAACACACTAAAGAGAACATCTTGGAATAAAATGTTCCCAAAGGCAAAAGATAAAGGCTTACAACCAAGAATAATTACTTCTTCAAGAGTGAGTATAACTATACAGGAAGAATATGTAATAAAGGACTTTCAAGCATTCCTGTTAAAATACTAGAGCTCACGTGGTTTTTTTCATTTTGTTTTGATTCTTCTTTCACAGCCTGAGGAATGTGGAAATATGTTTAATATGATTGAACACGTATAGCCTATATCAGATTGCTTGCTGTCTTGGGGAGGGATAAAGAATTTGGAACTCAAAATTTTATAAAAGTGAATTTTGAAAACTATGTTTACGTGTAATTGGAAAAAATAAAATACTATTAAGTGGAAAAATAAAATAAAATAGATAAAAAATACTACAGCTCAGTAAAAATTTTGATTTGCAAATATAGGAGTCAAGTAACCTAGAAAAGTAAATGCATTTGAGCAATTGGAAGGGACTAAACAGTTATCCAAAATTTCTAATCATATATTCAGTCAATCACAAAGGTAATTAAGTAACATAAAGAGAGAATGGGAGTGATTTTGTTCTGTTTTTGTGTTCTTAAGGGGAATGAAGAGGTATGAATACAATAGGGAAGGCATAAGGAAGGGGGTGGAACTTACTATGTTTCATAATTGGGGTGTATAGGAATGATATTCATAGAGGAAAGAGAAAATAGTAGATGAGGGGGCATCACATGAACCTCACACTTACATGAATGAGACCAAGGAGGATATACATACACACAAAAATTTTATTGTACTTTAAAATCAACAGGTAAGGAGGTAGGAATAGGGAAAGGCAAAGAGTTTTGAGTGAGACTGCAGTCAGCGAAGGAGTTGTCACAAGCAAAACAGACTTCAGTTTAGGTAGGTAGATTTTCAGAGGGGTATTGAAAAGAAGGCATAAAAATCAGTGACCAGGATCTAGGTGAAGAGAAGAAAGAAGAGACTATGGAGTGGAAGTGAATCACTTCATTTTCAGGTCACTAGTGTTGATTACATTCCTTCTCTTTTACCACCACGGCTTCTCTGTAAAGAGAAGATAAAATATAGATAAGAGAGGGAAATACGTGATGAACAGTTTTAACTATAAATGTGAAGGAAGCTGGATAGCAGAATAGAATAGAAAGCAGAACCCAACAATATGTTGTCTATAAGAAAAACACTTAGGGGGTCATTACTGAAGAACTGGAATGGACCTTAGAAGCCATCAAATTGAATGCATCTTTAGTTTTATTTTCAGTGATGAGAGAAACAAATATAAGATTGTTGTTGTTGTGTTTGTTCTTCATTCTCAAAGAGGACCATGACATCAGGGAGATGATGACATGACATGTAATTGACTTTGATTTGAGTGCAAGGTCACCAGCCTCACTTTCTCCTCCTGAGCCATCTGGGTCCAGCGACCAGATATTCACTGAATATTATGGGCGTTACCTCCGTCAAAATGGGAACCTGAAAAGACCTTAGCTTAAAATGGCCAGGGTCCGTTGCATCCTGGGCCATCTCCAATCGTCCTGATAAGAGGGTATAATGGAGGGAATCACACAATGAATAGTCATAGCCATGAGTATGACTGAAATGAACTGGCCTGTAAAACAGGCGAGAGTAGTAGAATGGATAACAAAGCAGAATTCAACAGTATGTTGTTAACAAGAAACACTTGAAATTAAAATTTTGCATAAAATTAACAAGAAGGAGTGGAACACAATTTATTATGCCTCAGGTGAACACCAAAAAAAAATCAGAGGTGGCAATCATAATTGCAGACGAAGCAGCCGTGAAGAGAGATATGATTAAAAGAGACAATTAGGAAAACTGCATTATGCTTAAATGAACCATAAATAATGAAATAATATCAATACCTAATATATGTGTACCTTATGACATCATCTAAGTACTAGAGAAATATTAATTAAGTTATAATGAGAAATAGACACCAGAAATCATAATGGCTGGAGACCTCAAAATATTCCTTTTAGACCCAGATAAATCTAACAAAAAGATGAAAAAGAAAAATAAGGATATGAACAGAGTTTGAGTAAGATTAGATATGGTAGATCTCTGGTAATTACTGAAGGGGGAATAGAAAGAAAAATATTATAGACTAGAGGCACAGAATGAGACATACATTTTTGGACATGATTGGTATCCTTTTCATGACTATGCTAACTTGTTTTGAGGAGGAAAAAGATGAGCAGAGACTGAACTTGGTGATAGACACATCAAAAGAACAAAGAGAAAAGAAAGAGTCTAAAGCACAGCAATGAAGCATTTGATAAACATTTCTAGAAGTTATCAGAAGGAAGTTGAGATGGTAACACAGAAAAGTGAGATAGCTTTTAACCTAATATGCTGAATTACATGTGTGCTTATAAAAATGTTGTATGTAATGAGATTCTTGGTTTCATATAAAGTTCCCTGTCTGTTTTTTCTTTATGGAAATGTTCGTGTTTGTTAGTCTCTTTGTCAAGTTCAGGTCCAACCACGGCACCCTCTTACCCAGTAAACTACACTCTGTATCACTTCCAGGATCAAATACGGAATCCTCTATTGATGGGCATTCAAAGCCCATCATATCCTAGCCACCCTTTACCTTTCTGATATTCGTACAACTTACTCTATGCCATGTACTTTTGATCCAGTGACATAGGCCTCCTGGTTGTTCTCTCAGCTCCAGGCATTGCCTCTGGCTGTCCCCCATTCCTAGAATGCTCTCCTTTCTCATCTCCAACTTCTGTCAAGTCCCAGTTAGACTCTTATCTTCTGCAGGAAGCCTTTCCTAATCCCTCTTAATTCTCTTGCCTTTTCTTTGTTAATTACTTCCTATTTATTCTATAAATAGCTTGTTTGTACCTATTTGTTTGCTTTTTTGGCACTCTCATTAGATTGTGAGCTCCTTGAAGGAGCAGTAGGTGCTTAATTAATGGTTATTGACTGACTGACAAAAATTAAAAATAAAAAAATGCAAGATGTCCTATGAAATATTAGTTGTCACCTTTGGGAATAGTGTAAAACAAAATATACCAAGTCTTTCTTTGCCTCTCTCACCGATCCATTCATTTAACAGTGCCCTCCTCCTTCTGTTTTTGTTTTTTTTTTAGTTATCACATCACACTTTATAGGATTTATTCCTTTCAGTAGTGTATGCACTTATTGATTATTGGACAAGGATCTTAAATTTATTGTACCAAAAACTCAGTTTAAACTTAGATATGCTCTAAAAATTCCAGTTCTTGGCATACTTTATTCCCCTTACTGCCACTTTGCCACCAGAATCAAAAGGGGCCGCACAGGACTGAGGGACATTTTTATTTTCTTTATTTCATAGATTTTCATGGCTAAAGCATTCATAACTTATGCCCGGCCTAATTCTGATGAAGTGTGTAATTTAACAGGAAGGCAAACAGTCTCAGAAAGCTTAAATGACTTGTGTAATCATATAGCTGCTAAGTTTCAGAGCTAGCTATGAATCTAGACCTCTTCCCTCTACTTACAAAGCTCTACCCCTTTGTCTTTCAGCTGAAGTTGAGATGGGAAGGGAGGGAGGGAGCAGTATGGTGGCATGGTGCGGATATCTGGAGAGTCAGAAGCAGAAACTTTGCACATAGTATAAAAGCTTAATAAATGTTTGTTTACTTGGCTTGAAAAGGCCACAGGGAATGAGGGAACTTCCATGGTAAGAAGGCAGGTGAGGAATGGGAGAGGAATCTAGTAGGTCAGAGGCAGAGCTGGGAAAGGGATGAAGGATAGCTGACCTGGGTCATCTCTCAAAATGGAGCTTCTTGAAGGAACTCATCAATGGAAAAAGGTAGCCACCGGGGCATAGGGATTTGCCTGCGTGAGAAGTTGATAGGAACGTGGCCGCAAAGTCCAGAGAGTTAGATGTTGTTATCATTTCTTTCAATGCCAAAATTCTAAGATTCAATTCTTCTGCTCTCATTTATTGAGAAGTGTTAGCTTGGGAGTGGCAGGACTTAGTCATTTCCTTTTTGATCATTTTCAGTGCATTTGTAATAAAGATCATTCTTGTGTGCCAATTTGATTGTCAGGTATTGAATTCTCTCCTCCCTCCCTCCCTCCCTCAAACCTTTTTTAATTCTTTCCCCGGTTTATTAATCCTAAACCTAATCCCTCTGAGTTGCATGAAATTTAAGAGGCATGATACAAGATAGCAAAGACTCTTCTTACCATAGTTTTACCCAACTGCTTTGGAGTTTTATGAAGTGACGCTCCTGAGAATTATTTACCAGGGCTAGGGTTAATAGGAATAAAAAGAAAATTTCTGGTCATAACTAATATAATGGCTAAACTAAGAAATGAATTACATAAGAGACAAGTTTTTTAAGAATTAAAAAATACCTAAGGATTACACAGACATTTATTAGCTGTGTGACCCTAGGCAAGTCACTTGATCCTGTTTGCCTCAGTTCCTTATCTGTAAGAGGAACTGGAGAAGGAAACGGTAGACCATTCCAGAATCTGCCAAGAAAACTCCAAATGGGATCATAAAAAGTTGAACATAACTGCAAAATGACTCAACAACAAGGATTACACTAGCTAACTGACTGGGTGAGACTTGATGGGTCTACATCACAAAAGAACTAGCATAATTCCCAAAGTTGTAAGCTAATTTACTGGTAGACCCCTATGCTTGTGGGGTATAATCCACACTGCACCTGAAGACCAACTAATGGCCCCAGAGAGCAATGCAGCAGAGGTATCCAGCAAGTAAAATTACCCAGAATAAAGTAATATCAAAGACCAGAATAACAAAAAGTCCCAGTTCAACAGCAGCTCTTTCAATGACAATCAATAAACAAGCTGTTGTTAAGCAATTACTATGTGCCAGACATTGTGCTAAGTGCTGAAGTTACAAAGAGTGAAACTTTTTTTTTTTTTTACAAAATACAGCATCCGTCTCTGCTTTTCAATAGGAAAGATAGGAATAAACAAACATTTCCTTTAAAAACATAAATAGTATACATTTAAAATCAAGAGCCACCATTACATGTAATGGGAATAAACTAGAATCCTTTCCAGTAAAATCAGGGGTGACACAAGGATGTTCATGGTCATCTTTTCTGTTAGACATGGAACTAGAAATGCTATCTATAGCAATAAGACATGAAAAAGAAATTGAGAGAATAAGCATAGGAAAGTAAGAAACAAAATGATCGTTTTTTTGCAGAAAATGTACTTAAAGAGACTTCGAGAGTAAACTCAAAATTAATTGAAAAAGTTGATAACTTCATCAGAATTGTAAGATAGAAAATAAATCCATACAAATTATAAGCATTTCTATATAATACCAATAAAAACCAGTAGGAAGAGATAGAGAAGTTTCATTTAAAATAATTACAGAAATATGTATTAAATACTTGGTAGTCTACATACCAAGATGCACACAGGAACTATATAAATACAACTTCAAACCATTTACAAAATAATTGGGAAAATATTAATTGCTTATTGATAGGACAAATGAATGTAATAAAAATGGCAATGCTACCTTAACTAATTTACAGCTACCAAAGGATTACTTTATAGAACTAGAAAAAAATCACAGAATTCATATGGATACAAGAAAGATTAAGAATCTCAAAGGAAATAATGAAAAAAGTGGGAACAAAGGAGTCCTAAGTAGTACCAGACCTCAAACTATACTACATAGCAGTAATTCTCAAAATAATTTGGTGATGGTTTAAAAAACAGATCAATCAGTGAAGCAGATTAGCAACACGATATACAGAAGCAAACAAACCTAGCAGGCTAGTGATCAATAAACACAAAGACAGCAACTACTGAAATAAGGGCTATGTCATAAAAAATGCTGGGAAAATTGAACAGCAATACGGGAGCAATTCAATTTGCACCAACACCTTACACTTATGCCCAGATAAGCTCCAAATGGACATGCGACCTAAATATAAAAGGTCACATCATAAACAAATTGCAGAAACATGAAAAAACAATACCTGTCAGATCTTTGGCTAAAAGAAAAATTCATAACCAAATGAGGGATAAGGAAGATCACAGAAGATAAAATGGATAATTTGATTACACAAAATTAAAAAGGTTTTATTCAAACAAATCCAGTAAAGCTAAGATTCAAAAGGGAAATAAACTAGAAAAAATATTTGCAGCAAATTTCTCTGATAAATGTCTCATTTCCAAAAAAATATAAGGAACTGACTTAAATTGTAAGAATAAGAGCCATTCCTCAACTAATAAATGTTCTAAAGATATGAACTGACAGTCCTTGAGAGAAGAAACCCAGACTATCTATAGGCATATGAAAAATCCCCCAAATCACTAATAATCAATGACATGCAAATTAAAACACTTCTGAGGTTCCACCTCATACCTGTCAGGTTGGCAAATAGGCCAAAAAATAAAAATGACAGATATTTCAGGGACTGTAGGAAAGTAAGCACATTGATAACACTGTTAGCAGACTTGTAGATGGGTTCAACCATTCTGGAAAGGAACTGGAAAGTACACTCAGAAAGTAACTGACTTTGACCCAACTACATATTACTGCTAGGCCCATACCCCAAAAAGATCAAAGAAGAAGATAAAGCCCCTCAGGTACCCGGATATTTATGGCAACTTTTTTCTTTGCTGGCAAAAAGCTAGAAATGAATAGGGTGCTGGGGAAGGACTGAACTAATTGTGGTCTTTGAATGAGGTGATGTTCTACTGTTCTGTAAGGAAGGTGGAAATGCATGATTTCAGAGAGACATGGAAAGACCTGTATGAACTGATGCAGAGTGAAGGGAGCAGAATCAGGAAAATAATTTATACTGTAACATCATTATGATAAAAAAGAATAATTTTTAAGACTTATAAACCAGTTAACAAAATGAGTAGAATGAGAACAATTCGTATGCTAATGCTGCATATCCAACAAACAAAATTGTAAAGACAAACAACTTTAAAAGACTTCAGAGCTCTTATCAGCGTCATGCCCAAGCACAGCTCTAGAGAGCTGACAGTGAAGCTTTCTGCCCACCTCCTGACAGAGAAGTGATGGGTTCAGGGTACAGAATGAATCATTTTTTAACACAGCCAATGAGTGAATTTGTTTGACTTGGTGATGTATATTTATTACAAGGAATTTGCTTTTCTTTTTTAAAAATGGGTTGAGAGGGAGAGAAAATAGATTTCCGTTAAAAAAATTCTCTGTTCTTAAGGAGTTTACATTTAAGGAGTTTACATCCTCAGATCTTGGCAGCTTTGCAGCAGTGGTGGTATCAGTTTCTCTGGGCATGCATGCTTCATGGTCGCCTGTCTCTGTTATATCCGTGCTCCTTTGGCCTTATGTGTAGCCTACATGTGTCTCTTTCATAGGTGTGTGTTTGCCACATGTATTCCCTTTACTTCTGCCCCTTTGTACACATTACTCTCCTCCACTGACGATATGGTCCATGGAAGAGCATATACCTGTGTGAATGTCTTCTCCCTTATTTTGTTCTGCTGTTAGGCTCAAAACAAAATGCAGTCACTTAATGTGTCCTTTTCTTTGTCTAGTAAAAGGAAATTAATCTGTAGGGACCCAGCAGATACTATTTTGAGTGGATGTTGGCCCACTGAATGATTCACATGGGAGATACTTTTCTGGTGACCTATGTCTGAGGCAGGGCAGATATTCCACAAGTAACTATAATATAGTGATATTAGTATATAGTATATTTTTAAAAGGAGAAAAAAGATGTATGGAGAATAAAATACTTCTAGAAACTAGATGCATCATCCCTTGTAGAACACAGAGAAATCATCAACCGTCCCTGTCGGTTCCTGGAATTTTCTTCACCTGTCCCACATCCTGACAGTTGGACCAGATATACCTAATTTTCATTAGGTAGAAAAAAGGGAAGATTTCAATTACATTTCACTAGAGAATGTGCACTCCATTATAGGCCTGCATTACAAATTTCCATTTCTGCATTTATTTCTACTACTTCTTAATGAGGAGAGAAGAGACTTATTTTCTTAACCTAATCTCATATGTTTTGATTTAACAAAATAGCTGGAGCCTGGTGAAAGCCATAGTTTTCTTTTAATAAGAACAGAATGGTTATTTCTCGAGTACTGTCCATGTATGTGACAACCTTCCTAATGTAATTTAGTCTGTTTCTGTTAATGGGTAATGCTTCCGCATTACTCTATAAATCATGGGAAGGAGATGTTGACACAGAGTTAATTTTGTCTTAAGTAAAACCAGGTTTGCTTTATTCTTTTGCTCAATACTAGTTTTGCTTTTCCCCTTTAGACTGGGAAAATTGAGATTTCATAGCCCTAATCTTTTCAACTAATAATGTGACCTAAAGCTAAGTAGTGTTCCCTGAAGAAACAGTTCATTTTGTTTTTAGCTTGTTATCGCTCTGTGTGACTGCTGGCAGGGAATTGTAATAGAGCTGTCTTGCGTGCTTGCAATCTTTCCCCTCTGTTGGCTATAAGGTCTTAGCTTTTCAAGGTACTTACCTTTCAATGTAAAATGCCTGCTTCATTAAAAGGAGAAGAGAGATGGAAGGCACACTAGTTTTGCATTGTTAGGCTTTTCAAAAGAACTGACATGAAATTGGTTGGCAACTTGAAGTGAAGAGTCAAATCTCATCCATTCAGAAGGATCTACCCACTGAACCTGGGCTTCTTCTTCTGTAAAGGAAGTAATCAAATTCTTGACGGAAGAAAGAGATGACTTCTCGTAAGAGCTATTGTATGTGTGAGCTTTTCTCTGTTCTCTCCTCAGTCTCATCTTCTGGCTTTTCACCCATATCATGCCCTCTTAACTGTGGGTATAGCCCAAGGCTAGTTCCTCTTCTGTCACGCTTTCTCTACTCTCACTTGGTGATCTTATTAGCTCCTGTGGATTTAAGGATTATATCCATGCAGATGACTGAGAGACCTAAATATTTAGTCCTGGTCTGTCCTCTGAGCTCCAGTCTCACTTCCCCAACTGGCCATTCCAACATGTTTAACTGTCCTGGAGACATTTGAAACTCAACAAGCACAAAAATAGAGCTCGTTTTCTTTACCTCCCAAACCTACCCCTCTTTCAGCCTTCCCTATTTTGGTCAAGGGCACCATGGTTCTTCCCATCTCCCAGTTTTATAACTCCAGTGTAGTCCTTGACTCCTTAACTCTCCTTCATCCCACATAGCCAGTCGTTTTTCAGATCATTCTTTTTCTGTCTCTACAGCATCTCTCACATTTGACTCCTTCTCTCTCTACACATAGTCACCACCCTCATGCAGGACTTCATCCCTACTTGCCTGGACTATTACAATGACTTTCTAACTGATCTCCCTGCCTTTAGTCTCTCCCCACAACTGTCAAAGTGATGTTTCTTAAGCATAGAGCTAATGATGTCACTTTTCTACCCATTAAGCTCCAGTGACTCCTTCTTGCTTCTAGGATTAAAAATATAAACTCTCCTGTTTTGCTTTAAAAATTCTTCCCAACTTATCTTTCCAGTCTCACTCCGTGTTACTCCCCTTCTGGCATACTCTGGTTCAGCCAAACTGGCCTTCCATTTATGCCTCAGACATGACACTCCACTGCCTGTCCATCTGCCTTTGCCCTAGCTATGCTCCATGCCTGGCAGATACTTTCCTCCTTTCCTCATATAGTTCTTCTCTTCCTTCAAGATGAAGCATGAGCATCACTTTGTATTTGAAGCCTTCCTTATGCCTCCAACTACTAGTGCCCTCCACACTTCTATGAATTATTGACTAGAAAAGCACTTATTGTGCACTTACTGTGTGCAGAGCACTGGTGATGCAAATAGCATGAGATAGCCTTTACTCTCAAGGAATTCACATTATAATTGGGGGAAGGGGAAGATAACACACATAAGAAGATTTAGCTGTAGCTGGCAAGTCCTGTGGATCATTTGGGTGTATTGACAGGTCACTTGTCAATTCTTGGATGTTGGGAGGGTCTAGTAATTGAGCAGGTAGTAAAACCCAGCATGCTGAAGGGTGTAGTAGCAAGGTGATGGGAAGGCCCAGTAGTCACGTATTTTATCAGAAGATTGTAACTGGTAATTCTCTCCTTATCCAAGTGGTTTGAATGACCACATTCTCTAAGCAAGTGTGTAGAAGACATGTTTTAAATGTTTCAAGGGCTGTCATGTGGGGGAAAAAGATTAGACTTCTTAGCCTCAAATGGCAAAATTAGAAACAATGTGTGAAAAGACAGAGATAGGCTACAGTATTCTCTCAGGAAAAACTTTCTAGTAATTAGAACTTTCCAAAAGTGGAATGGATCTGCCTCAATGGGTAGTGGATTCCCTTTGCTGGAGTTCTTCAAGAAAAGGCTGGACAAACCACTTGCCAGGTATGTTGTAGATATTTTTGTTGAGGTACAAGTTGGATTGTGTGGCTGTGAATGTCATTTCCAACTTGGAGATTCTACAGATATTTTCAATTTAAGGATGGGACCAGAAATGGGAGGGGGATGGGAAAAGGAGATAACAATATAAGTCCCAGATTGACTGCTGATATGGCCTTAGGACTGACCCAAGAAGGAAAAACAGCAGTGCTATTCAGTCCAATTCAACAATGAGGAAATCATCACGACAATCAATGGAACTAATGAGAAAAGCAACCTGAATTGATTAGACTATGCACTCCCCGGAAGAGTTCTGTTGGTCAGGTGCTCATGGTGTTTATTTGCTGGTTGTGAATAGGATGTCTTAGATTTTGCTATAACTCTTCTCTATGCTCACATAAAATCCTTAAGCAGGAGACAATAAGACTCCAGGCAGCCACCACCTTTCCAATTTACACTGCAGCTGTTGCAGCTGCTGAAGAACACACCAGATCCATAGTAATTAGTGGACACCAGGAGGAGTCAAAGACTATCTGGGATCCCTAATGTAATGTGCCCTCTTTCGTACCTGGCAATATCTGACTGTTAGTTGCCTAGCATCTTTTACTTTTTTATTTTAAATTTAACAAACACCAAGAGAAAAAAATTAAAATGAGCATTCCTAAACACAAAGTAAAATTAAAAAAGAGAATCATATTGGAAACCACTAATCTCTATCATGTAAGTTTTCTTTAAAAAAAAAAAGTAAAAATTTCAACATATTACTTTCAAAGCTGGCCTACTTATCTGTGCTTCCTTCCAAACTTCCTTCTATTCTCAGTGTTTTTAAAATGCTTCGATGACACTTTTCTTTCTATTCTTTTTTGGAGGTGGGGCTACACTATTGTTATCTCTCCTTCCTACCCCAAATAAAAAAAAAAGAAAAAGAAAAACACAATGTGTGTAGAGATAAGCAAAACAAATCCACACGTTTGCCATGTCCAAAAATGTATTTCTTATTTTGCACCTTGAGTGTGATCACCCCTTGGGAATGTGCTTAAACCAGCTTGAATCTCCTCCCGAGAGCCTATTGTTAAATTTTCAACCTGAGCCTTTACTTCTTAGAATTTGACCAATGCTACAAATTAGGGCTTGATTTATTGTTTTGTTAATTGTTTAGACTTGAGAAAACAATGAAGAAAATGTTAATAATGCAGATTAAATTTAAAAGCGTGCTGTGTGTACATTTTTGGAAAGCCAATTGTTAAATATTTACCTGTATACCCCTATCTCTCAGTCAGGAGGTAGGTGGCACCTTTATCATCAGTCTTCTGGAGTCATGGTTGCTAGGCATTCCATGATTGTTTTTCTTTACAGTGTTGTTGTTCTTGTATCAGTCCATAGAAGTCTTCCCAGATTTTTTCTGAAACTATGCCTTTGATCACTTCTTATGATGAAATAATATTCCATTAAATTTGTATGTCATTATTTGGTTGGCCATTTCCCATTTGATAGCAACTCCATTTATTTCTGTTTCTTTGCTACAACAAATAAAGCTGTGATGAACAGTTTTCGTAGATATGGGTCCTTCTTTCTTTAATCTCTTTGAGGTCAGGAGTATATGTGCATAAAGATGGTATCAATAGATCAAAGGTTATGCATAGTTAAGTGACTCTTGGGGCATAATGCCAGATTGCTAGTATCCTTCTTCAGAAGGCAATGGTGTAGATGGGACAGTAAGTGAACTCTAAAAGCATGTACAACTAGAGGGACAATTTCTGTTTTAGTCATAAAAAAGATATAGAATAATATCTGAAGGTGCATATGTTCTTTACGTTCTTTTAGATTCCAAGAATAATATCGCTTTATTTCATCTCTTGTTTTTTTCAAATCCTTAATGAAAAGAAAGTGTCTGTTGTTCCTTTCATCCTCTGATGGTGTAAGACTCAGATGTTATTCCCGATTTTTCCCCCATTTTACATATATTTCTTTGGGGAACTCATTTATTCTCGTGGCTTCAACTACCAAATGACTTAAAAAATGTCCATCTCCAAACCAGACTTTTTCCCCCATCCCCCATCCCAGGATATTTCCCTTTGGATGATGCCTTGAAATGTAAAGTGTTGAAAACCAACTAATTGTCTTCCTCTCCAAGTTAATAACTCATACTAACTTCCCTTTTATCACCAATATCATGACCATCCTCTTAATTACTCAGACTTGTGACTTTCATGGGGAAAAACAGATGTGAGCAGATTATTTGGCTTTTTAAACACACCAAACTACAGAAATATAAGAAAATTAACTGTAACTACAAAGGAAAGCATAATTAATGACATAGATTAACCCAGCTCTAAAGATTAAATACTGGAAAGAAAAAAGGCCTATGGGGTTAAAAGAAGAAAAGAAATAACAACATTGATGCCATTGAGAGATTTCTTTCTAAGAGTATACAAAGGGATAATGAAAAAAGTTGAATTAAAAAAATAGAATTTCTGCAGATAAAGGGACAGGCCTGAAAATCCAAGGGCTTAACCCCATATCTCCCACCTCCAAGTGTGAATCACTGTGTTTTCTGGAACTAAATAGTAGAATGGGAGGTGCATAAAACAGGAGAGGGGAGGTGGAGGATAGAAGAGAATGTGTGATGTGCCCTCATCAAGTCAATGGTAAACAACAAAGAGAAAATAACTCCTGTATTCTCTCAACAAGAGGGCCTTTGGGAGAATAGATGAAGTGTCACAAGAAAGAACTGAAAAAGGGAGAAAGAAGGGAAAAATCTCAACTCAGTGAGGGGAGGAGTCCCACTGAAGAACATTTAACTATTCAATGCCCTAGACAGCTCTTTATCTCATGCCTTGAACTAATAAAATTCAGAATATTTTCAATTATTACTGCCTAAATTTCTTATCTTTTAAAAAATAAATCTTGTTCCTTATGGATGGCAACATCATGGAATTCTCAGTTTTTTCAGCTATCGTCAAAATTAATATCAAAGCATGGTTGTGGAAAGTGTTTTAGGGGTCATTGTAGTATGTGTGTGTTTTCATCAGTTGATTCTATTCATTTATAGGAGCTGGAGGAGTAACATTGTATTGATACCAACATATGTGGATTGGTTCAACCACTTTCTGATGCATTCAGCACTGAATTCTTTTCACTTTCTTTGTCAGAGGTAAGTCTCTTTATGCATGATTTATTAAAAGTAATATGTTTTCTCAAGAAAACCCTTTTTAAAAAACAAAGTGAAAATGATAGTTTATAGTCTCTGCTATCTTATTCATTGCCATTGTATGAAACATTGTAATTTCCTGTTTCTCTCATTTGAGTTCCATGGAAATTTACTGGTGGAGCAATAGAAGATACTTCTTTCATGAGCTCAGTGCAATTTTTCATCAACAAAAATATTCATGTGTCACTCTTTTTAAATTTAATTTTTTATTCTAAACTTAAACAACAAAAATGAGCATCTCTGTGTACAAAGTAGAACAGAAAAGAAGATTATATGTGATACTATGAATCTCAATTATGTACAGCTTGCTTTTTAAAAAAAATGTATATAATAAATCCAACATGCCACTTTCAAAGCTGTGCTGCTTATCTTTGTTTTCTTCTGAACTTCCTTCTATTCTGTGCATTTTAAAAATACTTCAATGACTCTTTTCTTTCTTTTTTTATTTTTGACAACAATATCGTTAGCTCCTCTCTATCCCCTAATCTCCCCCTAAAGAAAAAACAGTCCTTGTAACAAATATGCATAAAGTAAAATAAATTCACACTTTGCCATTTCCAAAATATATGTTTTATTCTGCACTTTGAGTTCACTCCTCTAATCAGTCCTCTGGCATCATGGCTGATCTTTGCATTGATCAAAGTTCTTATATCATTCAATTTTTTTTTCCTCATAGTATTGTTGCCATTGGGTAAATTGTTCTTCTAGTTCGACTCATTTCACTCTGTATCAATTCAAAGAAATATCCCCAAGTTTCCTCTGAAACTGTCCATTTTGTCACTTCTTATGGTCAAATAATATTCCATTACATATACCGTAGTGTGTTCACTGTTATCCAGTTGCTGAGCACTTGCTTGGTTTCCACTTATTTGCTTGCAAGAGTTGATATAAATTATTTTCTACATGCATATTTTCCTCTTCCATCTTTTTGGGGGTGTATGCCTAGTAATAATATCTCTGGGTCAAGGGTATACTAGTTCAGTGACTTTTAATTAAGTAATGTTCCTATTTTCCTGCAAATTTTCCTTTTTGTCACTTTCTGCCAGTTTAATAGGTGAGAGGTGGAACATCAAAGTTGCTTTAATATGTACTTCTCTGATTATTACTGGTTTGAAACTTTTTTTCATATACTTGTTGATAGTTTGGATTTCTACCCTTGAGAATTGCCTGTTCATAGACTTAGACCACTTATCTTCTGGGGAATGACTGTCATTCTTATATATTTTAATTGATTACTTTTTTTTTTCTTGGACATCAGCACTTTAGCAGAGAAACTTTTTCCAAAGATTTTTTTCTTTTGCAGTTAACTGTTTCTCTTCTAATTTAAACTGTATTAATTTGGGTTTTGCAAAATCTTTTCCATTTTATGTAATCAAAATTGTCTATTCTATCTTCTGTGATCTCCTCTATCTCTTGTTTTGTCATGCATTCTTCTCAGATCCATAGCTGTACAAGTTATTCCTTCCTTGCTCCTAATTTGTTCATGATGTGACCTTTTATCTCTAAGTTATGTATCTAGTTGGAGCTCATTTTGGTATATGGTATTGGGCCAAACCTAATTTGTACCCAAATGCTTCTTCCATCATTTTTGTTGAATAGTGAGCCCCTTAGCTTATCCCTTGGTTGTCTTTGGGTTTATTGACTATTATGCTTCTATGGTCACTCATTTCTATATGTTGTATACCTAATCTGTTCTACTGATTGACTTAGCCAGCACCAAATAGTATTGGTTATTACTCCTTTGTAGTATAGTTTGAAATGTTATAACTCACCAAATCATATATATAAAATGGCATAGGTATGTACTAAATATATGTGTGTGTATGTGTGTGTGTGTGTGTGTGTGTGTGTATGTAATTTCAGTATCTATGATGCCTTTAGGAATAATGTGATTTTCTTGCTTATCTCTTTTAATCATGTCTTTTTGTGCTTTTACTTTGAGATCATTATGGCTGGCCCTGATGTGTGTGTGTATGTATGTATGTGTGTTCACTTAAGGCATAATAAATTGGACTTTAGCCTTTAATTTTAACCATCTGAAGTGTTGTTTCAAGTGTGTTTATTGTAAGCAAGTTTTTTAAAAATTCTGCTTTGTCATCCCCATTCTGTTACTGTCTTCTGTTAAGTGGGTCAATTCATTCGAACACACTCATGGTTATGATTGTTAACTATGTAATGCTCTCCATTATATATTTTTATATGTTTCCTATCTCATCTCAATGGAAATAACATTAAGGAAGAAACATTACCATCTGTTCTGCCACTGTACCCTATGGATCATGGGGTTTTTCCATTTATCTTACAGCTCTTCCTCTGTTTTTTCTCCTCCTCTTAGAATATCCCTCAAGAGCAGGAACTGTTTTGTTTTCTCTTTGCATTCTGAGCACTCAGGACAGTGTTTTGTACATAGTATGTTCTTAATAAATGCTTTTTTCATTCATTCATTTTTACACACACACACACACACACACACACACACACACACACACCACACACTCTCACTCTATAACTTACAAAGAAGGTAGCAAGAGAAGGAATATGATCAGCATTAGTGCTCTGTGCTTGAAGTGATCTATTTCTATTTCTCTGCTCTTCTCTTCACCAGCCAAGACCAAGATTGTTTGTTCTTACAACTTTTTCTCACTTTTCTGTGCCCCTTTTATGATTAACCCTTTGTAGTTGAAGTTTGTTTTTCTTGTGGCTGTTCCTTCATAATTGTACCCTACAACTTTGCTAAAGTTGTTCATTGTTCCAGTTAGTTTTTTAGCTGATCCTCTACGTTTCTCTAAGTATACCATCATGCCATCTGCAAGGAGTGATCATTTTATTTCCTCATTAACTATTTTTATTATATCAATTTCTTTTCTTATTGCTATAACTAGCATTTCTAATACAATATTTTTCATTTAATTTTTATTTTACTTTTCTCTCAATTATATGTAAACAAAAATTTTGGTGTTTTTTTTTAAATTTTAGGTTTCAAATTCTCTCCCTCTTTTCCTCCTCTCCCATCTCCTTGAGAAGGCAAGCAATTTGATATAAATTGTACATGTGCAGTCATGTGTGTTAACCTTGTTGCAAAAGAAAATACTGACCAAAAAATAATATTTTTTTTAGAAAGTTGGAAAATATGCTTCATTCTGCATTCATATTCTATTATTTCTGTCTCTGGGGGTAGATAGCATTTTTCATCATAAGTCTTTCAGAATTGTTTTGAATTATTATATTACTGAAAATAGTTAAGTCATTCACAGTTGATTATTGCACGTTGTTGCTTTTAGTATATATAATGTTTTCCTAGTTCTGCTTATATCACTTTGCATCAGTTTATGCAAGTCTTCACAGGTTTTTCTGAGCTTATCATTTCTTATAGCACAATGGTATTCCATCACAATCATATACCACAAGTTGTTCAGCTGTTCCCAAGTTTAATACAGTATTGAAAAATATCAGTGGAAAGGACATCCTTGCTTCACCCCCGATCTTATTTGAAAGACCTCTGGCTTATCCCCATGACAGATAATATTAGCTCTTGGTTTTAGACAAATACTATGTGTCATTTTAAGAAAAGCTCCATTTATTCCTATGCTTTCTAGTGTTTTTAATAGAAACGTTATTTTGTCAAAAACTTTTTCTGCATCTATTAATATAGTCACATGGCTTTTGTTGTTTTTGTTATTGATATGTTCGATCATGCTTACAGTTTTCCTAAAATACTGTATTCCTGGTATAAATCCCACTTGGTCGTAGTGTATGATCTTTGTGATATATTGCTATAGTGTCCTTGCAAGCATTTTATTTAATTTTTTTGCATTGATATTCATCAGGGAAATTGATCTATAGATTTCTTTCTCTGTTGTTGCTCTTCCTGGTTTAGATAACACAACCATATTTGTGTCATAAAAAGAATTTAGTAGGGTACCTTATTTACATTTTTTCAAATATTTCTATAGTATTGGAATTAATTATTCCTTAAATGTTTGGTAGAATTCGCTTGTAAATACCTCTGGTCATGGGGATTTTTTTCTTAGGGAAATCATGTATGGCTTGTTCAATTTCTTTTTATAAGATAGGGTTATTTAAGCATTCTATTTCCTCTTCTCTTAATCTTAGCAATTTACATTTTTGAAAATATTAATCCATTTCATTTATATTATCAGTTTTACTGGTCTATAATTGAGCAAAATAATTCTTAATAATTGCATTAATTCCACCTTCACTAATGGTGCCTTCACATTTTCATTTTTGATACTAGTAATTTGGTTTTCTTCTTTATGTTTTGAAATCAAATTAACCAGTGGTTTATCTATTTTATTGTTGTTGCTTTTTCATAAAACCAGCTTATAGGTTTATTTATTGGTTTAATGGGACTTTCAGTTTTATTAATGTCTCTTGATTTTTCAGGATTTCCATTTTAGTGTTTAATTTGGGATTTTTAATTTATCTTTCTCGTTTTTTTTAGTTTTATGCCAATGCATTGATCTGCTCTTTTTATTGATGTGCACATTTAGAGATCAAAATTTTCCCGTGAGTATTACTTTGTCTGCATCCCACAAATTTTGGAATGTTGTCTCATTGTTGTCATTCTCTTTAATGAAATTATTAATTCTAAGATTTGTTCTTTGACCCACTCATTGTTTAGGATTAGATTATTTAGTTTCCAAATAGCTTTTGGTCAGTGCTTCCAAGGCCTTTTATTAAATGTAATTTTTATTGCATTATGGTTTGAAGGGGGTACTTTTAGTATTTCTGCTTTTCTGCAATTAGTTGTGACGTTTTTATGCCCTAATACATGGTCAATTTTTGTGAAGATGTTATGTACAGCTGAGAAAAAGGTATACTCCTTTCTATTCCCATTCAGTTTTCTCCATAGGTATATCATATCTAATTTTTTAAAAATTATATTTATGTCCTCAAATTCTTCCTCATTTATGGTTAGATTTTCATAGATAGGAGAAGGGGAAGTTAAAGAAACCTGCTTGTATAGTTTTGCTATCTATTTCCTCCTGTAATTCATTTAACTTTTTTTTTTTTTTAAAGTTTGGATACTATGCCATTTGGTGCATATGTGTTTACCATTAACATTACTTCTTTATCTATGATGCCTTTTGGGAAGATGTAGTTTCCCTGCTCCTTTCCTTTAATTAGGACTATTTTTACTTTTGCTTTATCTGATATCATGATTGCTACCCCTGCCTTTTTAACTTCAGCTGCAGCATGATAGATTCTGCTCCAGTCTCTTATTTTAATTCTTTATGTCTCTCAGTTTCAAGTGTGTGTCTTGTAAACAACATATTGTTCGATTCTGGTTTCTAATCCATTCTGTTATCTGTTTCCATTTTATGGGTGAATTCATCGCATTTATATTCACAGTTTTGATTTCTAATTGTGCATTTTTCTCTATCCTATTTTCTTCTGTTTATCTTTCTCTTTCTCGCATTTCACATCTTCCTGTATTTTTTAAATTCTGTTGACTTTGTTTTACTGTTTGTTGATATCTTATGGAATCGTGACTTCCATTTGCCTAATTCTAATTTTTAAGGAATTTTTTTTTTTCACTGAGCTTCTGTACATCTTTTTCTATTTCACCAATTCTACCTTTTAAGGACTTATTTTCATCAGTGAAGTTTTATACCTCTTTTACTTTTTGGCCAGTCCTGTTTTTTAAGATGTTATTTTCTTCAGTATTTTTGTGTGTCTCTTTTGCCAAACTGTTAATTGACTTTTCATAATCTTCTTTCTTCATTCTCATTTCTTTCTCTACTATTCTTATTTGATTTTGAAAATAATTTTTAGCTCTTTCAGAAATTCTTATTGAGCTTGTGTCCAATTCACATTTTTTGAGTCTTTGCTTGTTGCTGTTTTGACATCATTGTCTTCTTCTGAGTTTGTGCCTTGACTTTCCTTGACACCATAATAGATTTTTATGGTCAGAGGTTTTTGTTTGCTCATTTTTCCACTGTGTCTCTTGACTTTGAACTTTATGTTAAAGTTGGGCTCTGTTCCCAGCATGGGGAGTTGGGGTGGGGTACAGAGAGCTAAGGCTTTTTCACATTGCTGCTTTCAGATCTAATTCTGGGGGTTTGGAAATTTTCAGTGTTTCCAGAGTGGTGTGATTTAGAGAGGAGAGGTGTGGTTGATGCTCTCCTGGTCTGAGGTGTGGTCTTTGCCCAAAGAACCTCTGATCCCTTGGGATTGCAATTGATACTATTCCTCAGAATCCCTACTCCCTTGTGACTAAAAGTGGTCTTCTCTGCTCTTGAACTGAGACCCAGAAGTGGGTATAGGCAATGGAGTTGCCAAACAGCATCTATTCCTACACTTAGTGCTATCACAGATGTCCCCTATAATCTCTTTCTGACCAGTTGCCCAATTCCCTTGCTATCTGGGGCTCGATAGCTTCTGAAGGTGCTGTTGCTGCTGTTAAGACCAACAAGTCCAATGTATAGAGCGCTGGCCCTGGAGTCAGGAAGACCTGAGTTCAAATCCGGTCTTAGACACATAATACTTTTTAGCTGTGTGACTCTGGGCAAGTCACTTAACCCCAATTGCCTCACTAAAAATGAATGAATGAATGAATGAATGAATGAATAAATAAATAAATACATAAATAAGACCAACAAGTCCCACCACTGATGTTGCATGCATCTGAGCTCTCAGCCAGCCCACATCTCCTATTCTGATTTTATAAGTTGTCTTGGGCTGGAGGAATGCCTCATTCCAACCTGTTGTTGGTTCTGTCATTTCAGATTTTGATTTAAGGTGTTATTTTAAAGTTGTTTGGAAGAGAATGCTGGGAGAGCTCTGTTGCACTGCTCCTTCTGCTCTGCCATCTTGGTTCCACCTTGACTAATTCATCCTTTATTTTCAAAGAAGAATAGCTAATATTTCTACCATATGCCCCCTTGCTAAGCCTAATAAGGTTGCAGAAATTTCTGAATAGCTTAGTACATTAAAAATCTTATGCCAACACACATACATACACATGTCTATGAAAGCTCAGATGAAAATTTGAAACATGATTAGCATTTTTCAAAAGATTTCAAAGAACATATCTATGAGAATGGAGTGATACAGGGGTAGTGTGTGGTGGGGAATAGTGGAGCAGGAGTCTGGAAACACCAATTCTGATCCCAGTTCTTTGAGTATTTAGTGTGTGACTTTGACCAACTACCTCTCTCTGAATGTTCATGAGACCCACCCTAGCACCACTCTGGTGTTCTAAGAAATGAAAAACCACGCTTTCCATAACTGTAAGAATTATTGTTCTGGAATATGTGCATTGTAATATATACATAGAATTTTAAGTATGTTTTAGAATAAAAATGATTAGCAGCAAAACCCTTAGCACCCAATCCAGATAGCATTTGGGGAAAGTTTCAAAATATAATTGAATTATTGACCTAAAAGCCAGTGAATACTAGTACCCAAGCCATACATCTAGAAAATACAGAACAAAATCCAAGGAAATGAATTATGCTAATGCATTGCAAAATTCTTGAAGGAAGTAAATCTTGAGTTGCATATTAAAGGAACTGATGGCTATATATGAAAGCAAAAGACATGTATGTATATGACAGTAAGAGGTTGAATCAGATACAAGTGCACGATATAATTTCAGGGCACTGGGGAAGGTTTCCTTGATTCCCACATGTCTCCCTTCTTCATATGGCTGATGTCGTAACTCCTACCATTAGTGTTTCATCCAGTTAAACTGTAGAAATAATTCTTGGAGAGGTAGCACACTAAGGCTTATGAGTCATAAATGCCTCACCATGAATGGGTTCTTTGGATTCTTTCCTTAGAGGTGGGTGGATTGATCAGGGAGAACAGAACAAAAGGAGGGAGAAGAGGCAAAGCAGAAAGAGATGAGGCATCTGCATGGGAAGAGAAGGAAGCCCCAAGAAGTGAAAAAAGACCCTCAAAAGTGAAGCTAAGGATGAGTAAAGATCAAATTCACCCAATTTGGCCCTTGGATCATACTTGGCTGACCCCTGTTCTAGATGATTTTGGATACTGTAATCAGATCTAAATGAACAGGCACACTTGATTATGCTTGATCTATTTGGCCCCCCAGAAAACTACATTAAGAACAGTAGATGGGAGTTACAAAGAAGAAGCCAATTTAGGTTTGGTGTGAGGGGAAAAAAAAACATTATCGCAATTATAGTTCTCTCTGAGTGGAATGGGCTGCCCCCCTACCCACACTGGATGTCTTTAAGCAGAAGCTGGATACTCTCATCAGATATGTTATAGTAGGGCTACTTTTTTACACATCAGCAGAATTCGGTGGCCCCAGAGTTCCCTTCTGATTCTGAAATACTGTGATGATACCTGTTGTCAGATTCACTGTTTTTGTTCCATCGATGGTGATATCAGTGTTCCCAGCCCCTACTTTATGGATTGGCCACAAAAATGAGGCATGGAAAACTGGAAATACCACTTATCTGTCCACGCCACATGCTAAAATCTCTTGTACATTTTTGGTACTCTTCAGACATGGTTTAATCTCACCTCGTTTCAAAAAGCATTTGTTAAACTCTTACTACGTCTCAGGCTCTATGCTAAGCAATGAAGAGACAGACCCAAAAGTGATTGAGTCCTTGTTATATTAGCCAAGCGTCACAGGATTTCCAAGATAGCGTGGATCTTAGAAGCTATGTAGGTTGTCCAGCTTCTAACTGAATGATATGTAAAGTAGCTCCAACAAATCTCCATTCAGGTTTGCTTAAAGACTTTCAGTGAGAACTCATGACTTCTCCAGACAGTCCATTATATAGTTTTATACTGCACTAAGACTTTTGGGACACCCTGTAATTTGGGGTAGTACCCACATGAAATATCCCCATTTTCTTCAACTGTTCCTTCAATGCCCTTAAAAAACTGATCTTAAGTATACAGTGCATAGTTAAATGGAGAGCTTTCTTAATTTAAAAATGCCTTTTGTTATTTCAAAAAGGGAGTGCCCAAAGGCAAATAATACTATAGTAGTATATTATTGTGGGGCCACTTACAAGGATTGAAGACAGAAGTTCTCTGTTAAAAAAAACAAAAAACAAAAAAACGGTCCATTGAATCCATGTATAGCTCGAACTCTTTGATTTCCACCCTTTTTTCCCCTTTCTGATGACTAATAATTTTGCAGCCTAGTAAATTGTGTGGTGACGGAAGCCCTAAAATCAACCACTAAGTAGTGGAATAGAAGCTAAATAGGAAAATTGTTTCCCACAGACAAAAACAATTGTATTGTAATCCAGCCTCCAGATCTGTTGTCACCAAATTGAAGGTTTACAAGAATGGCTGTGGATATCATAATGTGTCTGTTTGCTCAATGTGACTTCATGGTAGTATAACCACCCCACTGGATGGGAATCGTCATAGCAACTGCCACTTTTCTATGGAGTAAAAGAACGTGTGGTTTTCTTGTTGTTTGTAAAGAAAACAGGAAATTAGTAGGTCACACCTGTATACCTTAAAGGCCTATAAGTTCAAGAGCACTCAAATTGGCCTTAACTTGTGGTTTGGTCATTTTAAAGTCTCTGTATTTGGATATTTATTTTTAGATGTTTAGCTTTTGTGTCATTTTGTTGTATTGGGTTAGAGTCAAATATTGAGGATCCTTCCATTTTGTTAATCTCAACAAGATCAATGCAGAAAAGTTATTTTTTCCCCCCAACTAGGTGGAAAAGGTTTTATCCAGCTAGAATGCACAGTGACTTGGAATCAGGAAGACTTGAGTTCAAATCCAGTCTCAGACACTTCTTAGCTATGTGACCATGGGCAAGTTATTTAACTTCTCTCAGCCTCAGTTTCCTCATCTGTAAAATGAGGATAATAATTGCACTGACCTGACAGGGTAATTGTGAAGATCAAATGAGATGTTTGTAAAGTGCTTTGCAAACTTTAAAGCATGTATAGATGCTAGATAATATTGTTACAGCTATTCTTCTTCTTCTTCTTCTTCTTCTTCTTCTTATTATTATTGTTATCCTGAAACCTCAAAATCCATGTAAATTTGAAATTACATCAAAACTGGCATCTGGACAGTACTTCCCTTCCATCCCCCATGTCTTCAAACTTTCTGGTTCTTAAGGGAGGCAGAGGAAAAGGGAAAGAGGCATTGACAGGAATGGGATATCAAGGTTTGGGAGGATCTCTGTGGGCGCCACGGCAGAAAGTATTCAGGTTGTACAGAGAGGAGGCTTCTTGACCTTTTCCAAGCTTTTGGCCACTTTCAATTTCTGATCCTGCGGCTTCTTCCCTTGTATGAATTTTTGCTTTGAAGTCATCAAGTGTCCAAGTTTAGCCTGGTGAAGACAAGTCATAGAGAATAGAAGGAAAGAAATAATTTCCTGACATGTGCCAAGCACCCTGCTAAGTTGAGGAAACTGAGACAGACAGTGGTGGTCAAGTGACTTGCCCAAGGTCACCTGGCTAGTAAGTGAGACTGAATTTTAACTCAGATCTTCCTGCCTCCATGCTGAGCAATCTGTCCACTGTATCATCTGCCCTTGGTCATCCTCTGTGAGAAATGTGGCAATCTCATGGATGATGACAGAACTCAGAGCAATAGGGAGAAGTTTCAGGGAGGCAGATTGAGGTTTCATCTAATAAAAAACTTCCTAATGATTAGAGCCATCCAAAAGTACCATCTGCTTTGGAGGTAGTGGGTTCCCTTTCCTTGGAAGTCTTCAAGCAAATACTAGGTGATTCACTTTCTTGGCACCTTTACACACAGCGTGCCAAGCGCTGTGAGAGTCATTGGATTCCTTTAGTGGCACTTTCGCTCCTTTCAAGTGATTTAGCAAGAATAATGCCACTGAGCTATATGTAGTGTCTACTATGGCCTGGGTAAATTATACCAATACTGGGTCTGCCTAGTAAATTCTAATAGTTATGCTCCCTACCATCTCAACGGGCCAAGTGGACTAGGAAACAGCTTTTGCTGTATCTAGACTCAGGGTGATAGAAACACAAAACTTAGAAAGCCATATAGGATGATCCAGGCTTGAGATTGAGAAAGACATCAGTGGCCATGGCCTCTCCTCACCATGATATGTGCCCACCATTTATAGGTAAAGCAGCAAAAAACAAATGGAGCAGGATCGTCAAGTATTTCATCACACAATGCAAATTAGTTCCAATTTTGATAAAGGGACCTCTGTCCAGAACAAGTGGGGTACAGCGTGAAGCAGCTTGATTTGACATTAGTATTCAGAGCGATAAGTGGGCTAGTTGCATTGGACTTGGAATTTTCATGACAATTATATGCAGAGCTTAGTCTGAACCTAGCTGATGCCTTTATAATTTCCAAACAACATCTGAATACGTACACATCTAGACAGGAAATCAAGAGGGATAAAACATTTCTAAAATTTCTGTCTATAAAATGATTCATGAAAAAGGTCAGAGTTGTCCTGAGGTGCTTGGTCTTTTCGAGACCTTAGACTTTTTAATCTGCTCTTAAGTTAGTCTAAGTCATCCTGCTTTGTGATTAGTAACATTGATGCAGCTTCTAACCAATACCAACATTAAAAGAGGGACCATTCCCCATAAGAAAACATGTATGGAGTGCCTGAGGTATACAAAATATAGAAGAAAGAAAGAAAGATAGTTCATGTTTTTATTCCCAGAGTGTACCCTAGAAATCAAGAAATGCAGGAGGCTGTTGGAGAAAGGACATGTTTATCTAAGAGCAGAATATTCTTTCCAGTCCTTTATCATCTCATCCCTGCTTTCTAAAGAGAAATTCAGGTCTAGACTTGAATGCATTTGGATCCTAAGTTACAATTCTATTTTGCAGGTAAATGTGAAATTGCAGGTTCACACATCTGATAGAATCTGCATTTAAGATGAGCTCAAAAACACAAAATCCATCAGATATGAGTGTAGTCCTACAATGAGGGTTAAAAAACACACACAGAAATATCAGTTACACACGAGTACAAGACTGAAGAGTCCTGACTTGGCTTTGATTCACATATAAAAGTTGATGTTTTCACTACTTAAAAGTCACTGGCCATTCCAGCTGCATTAACAGAAATATTCTGTTTAGATGACACAGAGTTGAGAGTCTCACTGCTATACTCTGTGTGAAGGAGACCCCACCTAGGGTATAATGTTCAGTTCTGGGTACCACATTTTAAGATGGGCATTGACAAACTACAGAATGTCCTGGAGAAGACAAGCAGGCTGTGAGGGAATCTGAAAGAATAACAACTGAGCAATGGTTGAAAGAACTGGGGATGTTTACATTGGAGAAGACTAAAGTGGTGACCAGCTTCAAATAGCTGAGAACTGCTGTTGTGTATTAACCTGAAGGGCAGGACACGGATCAGAGGGAGAAGTCCCATGGAGGCATTTTTCAGCTCTTCATATGAAGTTACTTGGCTAACAGTCCAAAGGAATCCTGCAGTGAAAGTAGGTCGCCTGGCAGAATGTTCAAATTCCCCTCTCTGAACTATCTGTCAGGGATCTTACAGAAGAGATTCCTACTCCATGTGGGGAATGAGACTTTGATAGTGCTTCCAACTCTCAGATTCTATTACCCTTAGCTATTGACATCTTAGCTCAACATAATTGAATTCAACAATTCAATGATTTCTGCTTTACTGACAAAATAGAGGTCCATCCATCTCGAGCTCCATTCCTCAAGACCTCTCTGTTTCTTTACCTGTTGCCTGCTCTCCTCTTTTGCTCCAGTCTCAGAGGATATGATGGCTTTTCTTTCACAGTCCTGTCTACACACTCATTTCCAACTACCTACAAAAATGTTCAGGCTTTATGAGTCCTTTTGAAATGTTCCTTTTTTGTTTTGTTTTGCTTTGCTTTGCTTTTTGGTGAGGCATTGGGGTTAAGTGACTTGCCCAAGGTCACACAACTAGTAAGTGTCAAATGTCTGAAGCTGGATTTGAACTCAGGTCCTCCTGACTCCAAGGTCAGAGCTCTATCCACTGTGCCACCTAGCTGCCCCTCCTTGTTTTTTGGCGAGGCAATTGGAGTTAAGTGACTTGCCCAGGGTCACACAGCTAGTAAGTGTCAAGGGTCTGGTCTGAGGCCAGATTTGAACTCAGGTCCTCCTGACTCCAGGGCCAGTGCTCTATCCACTGTGCCACCTAGCTGCCCCTAAAAATGTTCCTTTGCCACCCCTCAGGGATATCATCCTAAATCTCTCCTTCTTCTCACAGCCAAAATTGTAGAAAGAGTAGTCTACACCAGGGGTGGGAAACCTGCAGCCTCGAGGCCACATGTGGCCCTGTGGGTCCTCAAGTGCGGCCCTTTGAATGAATCCAAACTTCACAGAATAATTCCCCTTAATAAAAGGATTTGTTCTGTAAAACTTGGACTCGGTCAGAAGACTGCACTCAAAGACCTAGAAGGCCACGTGGCCTCGAGGCCGCAGGTTCCGCAGCCCTGGTCTACACTAACTACTTCAAATTCCTCAATACCTGCTTACTGCTTAATACCTTACTTAGTAACTTCCAACTCTACCACTCCACTGAAATTGCTCTCTCAAATATTGCCATTTTCTTCGTTGCTGTATCCAGTGACCTTGTCTCATTCCGTGTCCTGCTTGACCTTTCTATAACTTTGAATGCTTTCAGCCACCCCCTTCCTCCTGTTCCTTTGCTTCTGTGATACTGTTTTCTCCTGGTTCTCCTCCGGCCTAGTTAAGTACCTTTTAGTCTCCTGGACTGGATTATCATCCATTTTCTACTCTCTGCAAAGATGTTTCCAAGACTCCATCTCTAGCCTTTTTCTTTGCTCTCTTTACAAAGATCTCACCAGCACCCATGGGGTCAGTTATCCTCTCTACACAAACCTCTGCATGCAGACCTGATCTCTTTCCCGAAATCTCATCTTGCACCTCACCTACTATTGTAATACCTTCTGAACTGGGCTTTCTGTCTCTCCTGTCTTCATTCCATCCTCCACACAGATAACAAAATAATCTTTCTAAGGCAGAGGTCTCACCATGTTACTTTGCTGCTCAAAAGTCTTAAATGGCTCCTAACTGCTTTTAGAATAAAATAAAACAACTTAGCCCGGTATTAAGGCTCTCGTCATCTGCCTCC
Source organism: Vombatus ursinus (assembly GCF_900497805.2). NCBI lineage: Eukaryota > Metazoa > Chordata > Mammalia > Diprotodontia > Vombatidae > Vombatus > Vombatus ursinus. Next base: position 7,454,317 of record NW_020944469.1, on the reverse strand, counting down.
CACTTACCTTTCCAGGCTGATTGTTGATTACTGTCCACAACACTGTTGTAAACAAACCGTCCTCTTAGCTAGCTGTACCATCTCCCTCCTCTGGTTGTTTGCATAGGTTATCCATCCCACATTCCTGAAATGCATTTCCTTATCGTTCTCCCTTTTTGAATTCTTATCTTCTGTCAAGGTACACCGCAGGTGGCATCTTCTCCATATTTCCTTTCTGGATGTACTAGCCGTGAAAATAGTTTCTCCTGCCTCAGTTATTCCTAGTGCACACCATCTGGAACTGTTTTTTTGCCCTATCACTCCCTTCCTAGTATCACACTTATCTTGCTACATCCCGCCACCTAGGAGAATGTAAAGCCCTAGAGGTCACAGACTATTGATCGGGTTGATACTTTTTTATACTCAGTGCCTTGCTACATACATAGATGTTGGCTGCATATTTTTGAAATGAATTGAATTCAACCCAAGTTAGCTAGCCAGTCTCTCAGGGCCCTTGAGAAGCCACCAATGGTCAGAGTGAGAGGGCACTGGTGACTGCAAAGGAGGGTTAAATTGACGGCTGCCTACTTTCGAAGCTGCCTACTTTCAAATGGAGGGACCCCAAAGATAAGTATCATAGTATTGCCAAGGACTGGTCCTGACTGTGTTTCTACATATTAATTCAAAAGTTTCCAGGAAGATAGAGGTGTTTGAGGATTTGGGTATCCTATACTCTAAAGGCAGGTAAAGGTTTGTGTAACAAGCATAATGAATTGTAGGCAGAGAAGCAAATGGCCAAATGGCCCAACTGCCAAAGTGAGTTAGGATCAGAGTGGGATTCATGGGCATAAAATATTTCCCCATTGCAGATAGAGTTGTGCCATGAGAAGCTGGATGTGCACCCTGTAGTGCTTGGTGGGGATAGATCCCCAGGATTGGTGAGCTATGGTGATGGATCCTGGGTAGGGACAGACAGCCCGGGGCTGCCAGGGGACTTCAAGACAAGGATGAGTGGTGACTGCTCTGAGACAGAAGCTTCCCTCCTCTTCCCGCCCCCATGCCAGTTATGACTGTGAAAAAGTAAAGGCAAAGCAGTAGTTGGCAACTGCCCACATTCTAAGCTCATGATCACAAGAGGAATTATTGCTGATAGTTGCAATTTAAGCTCAATTACAGTAAAGTTGGAAATAGCATTATTTTTTTAAATGATATGGGTTCAAAAAGCAAAGACAATAAAATAATTTGAAATTATAGGTAAACATGTTTATAGGTTATATGACCAATGTTATTGGCTGTATTGTCTGCACGGCAGTTTATGTGTCTGAATTTATGTATTTACTTAATTATAACTTCCATTTGAAAAATGCACATGACAGAAACAAGCCCCTTTTATGACCAGTACAGCGATTTCCCATCAAGAAGCTATATTTCATCTGTAATTTAATTTTAAATATTTACAGTGTGTTAATATTTCCCTCCTGTGAATTTACCACCGTGGCAGGAATAGTGCATTGAGCTGCATTGTAATGGGGGGAGGGGGGGGCTATTTTCCTTTCCTCAAATGGCAACAAAACATTTTCAATTATCAGCTGTTTGAAAGTGAATACATGCTATTTAGACCGAGACTACACTGCAGAAGAATAAGTGAGTTGTTACTGTATAGACTGAAATCCAAAGTTATTGGGGAACATTTTAAAAAAAATATTTGGAAAGTAGTGGGAAAGTGGTATGTGTATGTTGGTAGGGAGCAGAGTGTATTGTGTCTTACCTCTTAAGAGTATATTATTCCATCGGAAGATGACTCCTTCTTTTAGTCCAGTCACTTTTTAACAGCCAAACTGTCCTTCCCTGGGTTCTCAGTCTCCTCCTGTCTCTCTGCCTTTTCACTGGTTGTTCTCCATACCTTTAGTACTTTCCAGCCTCACTTCTGTTTCACAAAACTTCTCTCTCTGTTGGGGAGATAGCTTAGATTCCACCTTTGGTAAGACCTTTCCTGATGCCTTCCTCCTTCCCCAGCTCCCTTGTACTGAACTGTTTTATATTTATTTGTATTTATTCTCTATTTCTTCTGCATTTATTTACCTACATACTTGTTGTCTATCCTATTAGAATGTAAGGTCTTTGCTTCATTCTTTGTATCCCCAGGGCCTAGCACAGTGCCTAACACACAGTAGGTGCTTAATACATGCTTGGTGATTGCTTTGGATGATAGGCTTTAGAACTAGATTTCAGATACTTCAGTTCCCTGATTTGCAATTCTCCAAATCTTTATTAAGCACTTACTCTATGTCAGGTACAAAATACAGAAAGGCAAAAACCCAAATAGTCCCAGCCCTCAAATAATTTAATTCTACCAGGAAGAAACAATATGTTCATAGATGAATAAGTTAAATATATATTGGTAATAACTATAAAATAGTGGGAAGGGGCACTAACAAATGAGAGAAACAGGAACATCCTATTATAGAAAGTGGAACTTGAGCTTAGCTTGGAAGGGAGCTGGGGATTCCAAAATGTAGAGTTAAGGGGACAAAGAATTCCAAGGAATGGAAGAAAGCCTGGGAAAGACATGGAAGCAGGAGATGGAATGTCCAGGGAAGATTCAAGTAGACCAGTTTGGCTGGAATTTCTAGTGCATAAGTAGAAATAATGAGAAATATGGGAAGCACGGAAAATATGCAGTAAAATATGGAAAGATAGGTTGGAATTAGACTGTAAAGAGCTTTCAAAGCCAAGCAGTAAGACATGACTGCTTCTTGAGCCTAGGAGTAGCATGGGCAGACCTGTGCTTTAGGAATATCACTTGTGCAGCTATGTGGACTATGGATCAGAAAGGGGAGACAGTGGAGGCAGGGAGACTGATTATGAGGCTATTCTAATTCTATTCTTAGTTAGAAAGAAGTGATGACAGCCTAATTGCTCTGTGTGTGGAAGGAAGAGTATTGATAGGAGAGATATTATAGAGGTAAAATTGGCAAGCCTTGTTAATTAATAAATATAAGAGCGAGGGAAAGGGAAGAGGCAAGGACTGGAAGCAGAGACATATCCAGGGTAGAGCAAGTGAGGCTTTGCCTCAGGCATGGGCAAATTTAGATGGCATCCAAATGGTCCTTGACACATGGTGCTAGAGGGGCTACACCTGGGTTCATACTCTGGAGGATGGTGGGAGAAGAGTAGAATTGCCTATACCTCCAGTTCCACTCATCTACCAGGGTCTGAGATGTCTCATCTTCTTTCAATCTAAACTTTGACTGCAGCCCATACTGAGGTCACTGGGGTATAACTGGGTATCTGAGTACAGGTACAGTAGGATACTGGGTACATAAGGAGTTGCCCTAAAATCAGTGGCTTCCAGTGGGAGACTTTTACAAAGTACATTGTTAGGTGATGGTGATATAGGATGGGGTCTCAGCTCTTGAGAGGCTGACATTTCAGATGAGTGTAATAGGCATTAAGAAGAGCCTTCCTCACCTACGTTATGTGGGCACAGGAGAGATCTGTGATTTCATCAGTAGAGAGAACTACTAAGAATTGCCTGTCTGTGACTTATCAACTGTGAGCTAAGAGTTGCCTGACACACTTAGAAGTGAAGTGACTTCCCCTATATCACACAGTGAACGAGTGCCAGAAGCATGGTTTGAACTAAGACTTCCCTAACTCCAAGCCCTAAATTCTCTCTACTATGATACCTTTCTTCTGTTCATGTATGTTATACTGTATTCTTAGGTCATAGCACCCTGAAGTTTGAAGTTTTATATAAAATCTAATGGATTTGAGTGACTTCAGCTAAGCTCAGTACAAGGAATTCATGTTTTTAAACTGTATTTATTTATTTTTAATATTCTTTTCTTTTTATGTTTTGAGTTCCAAATTCTCTCTCTCCCATGCCTCTCCCACCCCTTGAGAAGGCAAGCTAAATGATGTCAATTATACATATAAAATCATGCAAAACATATTTCCATATTAACCATATTGCATAAAAAGTGAGAAAATTATATTTCAGCTTGCACTCAGAGTTCATCATTTCTCTCACAGGAGGCAGACAGCATTTTTTTCCAGAGTCTTTTGGTCATTATGGTCAAGTTTCTTTTTTGTTTTTTGCTCATTTTTCCAGCCGATTTCTTCACTTTGAACTTTATGTTAAAGTTGGGCTCTGCTCACTTTGGGGTGGGGAGCCACTTTCCCAAGCTTCAGGCTTTTCTTTGTGTTACTCTTTTCAGAGTTAGCTCTGAGGGTCTGCAAGTTTTTGGTGCTCTTTTGCTCCAGGGTGACATTACCCTGGACTCCTTACTCTCTCTTACCCCATATCTCCAGTCATTTGCCAAATCTTGCATTTTTAACTCTGTAATATATCTTGTATCCAACCCCTTCCCTTCACTCACAAAGCTACCTAACCTTCGTTCAGGCCCTCGTCACCTCTGGCCTAGATTATTGCAATAATTGGGACCTAATTGGTCCCAGTGCCTCAAGTCTCTAACTGCTCCAGTCCATTTTATACACTGTTGCCAAAGTCACGTTCCTTGAAAGCAGCTCTGACCATGTGACTCCCCTACTCAACAAAGGCCAGTGCCTTCCTATTACCTCTAAGATTAAATATAAAACCCTCTGTCTTTTAAAGCCCTGCATAGAAAGTAAAGCCAAGATAGTGGAATAGACAGCAATTGAACTGAACTTCCCCAACATTCACCTCTAAAACAACTTTAAAGTAATACTTCAAATCAGATTCTGGAGTGTCAGAGTCAACAAATGGTCAGGATGAGGTGTTCTTGCAGCCCAGGACAACTTAGGAGGTTAGTAGGAGTGGTCTTTGACACTGGGGGAGGGACTGGCCTGGAGTGCTTATGGCAGCGTCTTGACTGGTGGGCCTTGGAGGTAGCTGAGGAAGCAGCAGCAGCAGCTTCAGGAGCTCTCAGCCCATAGATAGTAAGGAGGTCAGACAACTGTTCAGGATTACTGGGGACTCTGAGCTGACACTGGACACAAGACTGGGCACTATTTGGCAGCTACATTGCACATACACAGTTCTGGGTCATAGTTCTAGAGTGGAGATGAGCACTTGTGGTCAGTCACAAGGGAGCAGGGGCCATGGTTGCATTTCTAGGGTAGAGAGGAGCAGGGGCCCTTTATTCCTCTGGATAAAAACCAGAGCATAGACCAGGAGAGTAGTGTCCACCCCTCTCCCAGGATCATACCACCTTGGAAACACTGAAAACGTGTAGACTACCAGAACTAACTCTGGAAACAGTAAAGTGAAACAGCCTGAATCTTTGGATAGTGTCTCCCTACCCCGAGGTGAGCAGAGCCCAACTTTAGCATGAAGTTTAAAATGTAAAAATAGGCAGGAAAAATGAGCAAACAACAAAAAGGAATCGGATAATAAAAAGCTGCTATGGTGGGAGGGAAAACCAAGACACAAACTCAGAAGAAGACAAAAATGTGAAAACAGATACAAGGAAAGCCTCAAAGAAAAATGCAGATTGGTTGCAAGCCCAACAAAGAATTCCTGGAAGGTTACAGAGATAAGAATAGTAGAGGAAAAATTGGGGGGAAAATGAGAATGATGCAAGAAAATTATGAAAAAAATGAATAACTTAGTAAAAGAGGCACAAAAATACTGATAAAAATAACAACTTAAAAAACAGAATTGACCAAATGGTAAATGAAGCACAAAAATTCGCTGAAGAAAAGAACTCCTTAAAAAGTAGAATTGCCCAAATGGAAACAGAGGTACAAAAGCTTACTTAAAAAAATAACTCCTCAGAAATTAGAATTGGCAAGAAGAAGGTAAGGACTCCACGAGACATCAAAAAACAATAAAGACAATTCCAAAGGACTCATGATGAAAAATGCTATCCACCTCCAGAGACAGAACTGATGGACTTGGAGTGCAAATTCAAGTATATCTTTTTTCCCTTTATTTTTCTTGCTTTTTTTGTGATATGGCTAATATGGAAGGTTTTGAATTTTACACATACAATTGATATATTAATTGCCTTCTCAATGGGTGGGGTAAGGACAGGAGGGAGAGAATTTGGTACTCATATTTTTTTTAAAAAAAAGAATATCAAAAATAATAAATTTGGAAAGCCAAATTTACAAGAAAAAAATAATTAAGTTGTTCAGTTGTTTCAATCATGTTAGACTCTTCATTACCCCATTTGGGGTTTTCTTGACAAAGATACCGAAGTGGTTTGCCATTTCCATCTCCAGCTCATTTTACAGATGAGGAAACTGAGGCAAACAGGGTGAAGTGACTTGCCCAGGGTCTCACAGCTAGTAAGTGTCTGAGACCAGATTTGAACTCGGGAACAAGAGTCTTCCTGACTCCAGGCCTGACACTCTATCCACTGAGACACACACACACACACACACACACACACAGAAATTTAATAGGAATAAGTATTAATTTATTCCTATTAAAAATCAGCTGTATAGACACTGAAAGAGATGTAACTGGACAATTGTTCAAGTGACAAAAACTGGGAGCGGTACCAGAGTGCTTCAGTACAGTACTGAAGTACCATCCAGAGTCTATATGAAACTGTATGGGGTTAATGAAGGCCTCAATGGAATTGTTGTGTGTTCCTTGTTTTTGGTCTATTGTGAGGCCTTTACCTGTCTTCTCTTTTGTTCTTAGACTTCTGCATTTGTAATTGTTGTTCAGTCGTTTCAGTTGTGTATGACTCCTTGTGACCCCATTTGGGGCTTTCTTGGCAGAGATACTGAAGTGCTTTGCCATTTCCTTCTCCAGCTCATTTTACAGATGAGGAAACTGAGGCAAACAGGATGAAGTGACCTGCCTAGGGTCACACAGCTAGGAAGTTCCTGAGGCCAGATTTGAACTCAGGAAGATGAGTCTTTCAGACTTCAGGCCCACCACTCTAGCTACTGTACCACCTTGCTGCCCTACACATTTGCTGTGGGGTGAAATAAAGCGTGTTGTGTATGTGAGAGAAAAAAAAAATCAACCCCTGTACAATCTCACTTTCCAGCCCCATTGAACATGCACCTTATGATGCAAACTGGCTTCCTCTCTGTTTCTTACATGTCCTTCTCCCATGTCCTTGTCTCTGTGCTGGCTGTTCCCCATGCCTGAAACACACTCCTTCCATATCACTGCCTCATAGAGGTGCTGTCTTCTACATGAAGCCTTTGTTCAACCTCTCCGCTTTTAGTATTCTCCTTTACAGACTACTTTGTATTTAACTGTTCTGCATGTATGCATTCATTCACTTGATCTATGTACCCGCTTTGTCCTCTAGTAGACTGTAAACTCCTTGAGAGTTGGAATTGCTTCATTCTTTGTATTTGTATCTCTAGTTCCTAGAAGGCACTTAGTAAGTACTAGTTGTTTAATTCATGTTTAAGGGAGGAAACAACTTTAATTAGAGATCAGGTGGTTTTGATCATCACCTCTTTGTATCCTTACTGAAAAGGATTTCAAAATGACTTAACATTTCTTCTTTCAAAGGAGAGACATTTGTCCCCAAAGCCAAATATAAAGAGTTAACATTGTTCTGCCTCCTTTCTAAAAGGCCAGTGGCCATTTCTGTGGTCCTCTCTTCCAGGACTGACATTCGCCAATGAGGCATCAAGTAATTGTGGGGTTGATTAACCTGCTGCTTAAATGTGAGTTGAAAAGCAAAGAGCGCTGGTGGCTCGGTGCCCATTCATAATGGCTCTTCTCTGCCAAGTGTGTATTTTCTGTTCAGAAAGTCCATAGTCATCTTTTACAGAGTTGCTCCTTACTGAGATAATAGCCACAAAAACCCATGTGTAAAAATGAGCAGAAATTGGTTCTGATTAATACACTCACCATTTTATTTATCATGCCACAAGTGGAAAGCTATTAGCATTCAAAAATGCCTTTCAGATGAAAAGGGCCCCCGCACACCTAAAGAGCTATAGGAGTACTTTTGTGGTAGCAAAACAACTCGAAATAATGTGGGTCTCATTAATTGCGAAATGGCTGACCAGACTGCTATGATTGTTATTGCCGTGTGAGAAGTGATGAGTATGAGGAATTCAGAGACATGGGAAGACTTGTATGAACCGGGCTGTAATAAAGGAAGAAGAACTGAGAAAACTATATGCACAATGGCCACTAAAATGTCTAGGAAAACCATCCTACAAAACATCAGAATTCAGACCAATGCACTGATGAATCTCGACTCCTGAAGAGTGGGGATGAAGCAGATCTTCTTTCTGAATCCTCCATGTTAGTGCTTTCTAGCTGAGATAAGCTTCCCTTTATCCTGTCTCTTATTTGTAAATAGTTGTTTGCATGTGGGCTCCCTCTGCCCCATTATACTGTGAGCTCCTTGAAAGCAGGGGCTGTCTTTGCTTTTCTTTGTATCCTTAGCACTTAAGCACAGTGTCTGGCACATAGTAGGTTGTTAAAAAATGTTTGTTGGCTTGCCTTGTACTACAGGTTCAAAATGAGGACTGTGCTCTCAGAAGCAGTTAAAGTATCAGATCGTTTTACTTAGGGAGGGAGGGACTAAGAATTTATTTTTTTACACGAGGCAATTGGGGTTGAGTGACTTGCCCAGTGTCATGTAGCTAAGAATCGTTATGTGTCTGAGGTCACATTTGAACTCAGGTCCTCCTGACTCCAGGGCCGGTGCTCTATCCATTGCACCACCTAGTTGCCCCTGGGACTAAGAATTTATATAGCATCTACTGTGTACCAAGCACTGTGTTAAGTGCTTTACAAATATTGTCTTATTTGATCCTCACAGCAACCCTATTATGTAGGTCCTGTTATTATCCTCCTTTTACAGTTGAGGAAACTGAGGCAAACAGAGATTTTTTTTTTTAAGTGACTTTCCCACGATTACACAACTAGTTAGTGACTGAGGTCAGATTTGAACTTGGATCTTCCTGAGTCCAAGCCCAGTGCCCCATCCACTGTACAACCTACCTGCCTTAACTATATTTTTGTTACACAAGAGAGGTCTGTTGGGTTGAATACTAGAAAATGATAGTAAAACTTTCCTTTATGTCTTTCCTTTTATAAGGGACATAGCCAACTGAGTGCAGTTATTTGATGTTGGAATTTGAAAAAAAATCAGTGTGTTAATTGTTACATGCCGCACAATGTAAAAATTGGACAGTTAGCTAATAGATAGTTAGCATTAGAAGCCAGTTCAAGCATTTGAATTGAAAGGAGAAGGATTTGGTTGGAGAGGCCCATTTTCATATGAATATACAACTGGCACTGCAAATTTGGAAGACTCATGTCCAGCCATTATCAGCTGGGTTATTGTAGGCAACAAGAATGGTGATTTTGCATAATAAATGGAGTATTTGCCAAGGAAGTAACAAAAATAAAATGGAAGAACCCCTGTTAGGACATTTGCCTCACACAGCCATTAGAGTAGCCCAGAGATATTTGGGTGGAGGGTTTCCTCCCATAAAAACAGGTAGCAGGGAGTGCCTTGTCTTTTGCTTTCTGAATGAAATACCATCTCTAGGCTCCGTAGGCTTAGACAATTCTCACCACAGCCGCCATCCTCAAAGAAGCAAATCAGAAATATTTCCAGCATCTTAGCTGATAAGACCACACATATTGAGGGTCCTAATTTGATAGTAACAAAAGAAAATAAGATAATCTGAATATTCCATTCATTCTTAGGGATTAAAAAAGAAAACATAAAAAAAGAGTTATCAAGGCGGCATATTGGAAGATTTCTGCCTCTGTCTCCATGCCTTTATATAGAGCTGTTACCTATGTCCGAAATGCTTCTCCTCTCTCCCTACTCTGTCTCTCCAAATTTTTGGATTTCTTCAAAACACAACTGAGCATTCATCTCATCTTGTTAAAGGCCTTTTCTTCCCTTGATGTGTTATTTGTATTTGTTGCTCTGTGTGCAGGTTGTTTCCCTGTAAACAAATGTAAGCTGCTTAGGGGTAGATTACTTTTCATTTTTGTCTTTGTATGCAGAGTGCCTGGCACATACTTGGAAGTCATAGTTATTAAATGCTTGTTGAATGAATAAATGAATTAAGAGGAATTAGAAGAGGAAAGGTTCATGAAATCCAACCCCCTCATATGAAAAGGAAGGAATCTGGGACCCAAGAGGAATGTTGTTTCTTCTTATTGGGGTGAAAGTAATTTTATAAAAAACTTGTTTTCATACTGATTAAATCTCCCTTTTTACACTGCTTTCAGCTCTTTCAGAGCTTGTTCTCAATCTCCACATAGAGGCAGGGATCACTAGCATTGGGGGCGGAGGGGTTGTCTTATTTTGTGTGTGTAAATGTGAAAAAGAAATAAATTTCTTGCATTTTTGAACTTGAAGTTCAGATTTTTCAGTTGCCCAGAAGTGTTGCTCTTGGGGACCAGGACATTCAACTGGTATTGCCTTTGATTGAAATAACGGGTTTATCCAGCCAGGTTCATTATTTTTGCCCGGTTTCTCAATTAGCACCATATTGAGGACGGTGAAAAATAGAATGAGTGTAGCAAAGTAGCCATCTGATTAATAAAAGGAATCCACAACACTTCTAGCAGCTAATGGAGACTGAGAGTAGCTCCAATTCAACTTACTATAAGGGCTCTTTGAAAGCATGAGTCATTTTTGCATTGTGATTCCATTAGCACTACTGGGAAATGCATAAACAGATTTAACAAATAATAATAGCACACATAGCCACAGTTATTTATGGTTGACAAAATTCTTTCCCCCTAATAGTGTTGTGACATAGGGAGTAAAAGTATTATTCTCATTTTAGAGAAGAGGAAATTAGGGCTTAGAAAAGTTAAATTCCTTACTTATGGTCACACAGTTAGTGTCAGAGTCAGGCCTGAAACCCAGGCCTCCTGATCTATTGGCCTTTATGCTACAGCATGCACTATTCTTGACGTAGTCACTGACCTTTGATTATAGGAAAACATTTTTTTAGTAAGTATCAGCAAAATCAAGAAATCACTAAGCTTATATCGGAACCCAGAGAACTAAGAGCAAACCTGGATCTGAACCTCATAGGTGGCAACCATAGGTGGGTAGTTGCAGATCCTCTTGTCCGGAGAGGTTAGGCATGCAACTCAAGAAACTTAGGCAAAGGGGAAAGACTTTTTTTTTGCATTTTTCAGATGATATTATGGTTTAATTAGAAAATCCCAAAGAACAATTAAAATGACTTAAATAATTAATAACTTATGCAGAGTAACAGTATATAAAATAAATCCACATGAAGCATCAGCATTTGCAGGAGCAAAAGAAGAGAAGTTCCATTCAAAATAATTCTAGGATGTATAAAATATTTGGGATACTATCTATCAAGACATAAACACACAGGTACTATATGAGTTTAACTAAAATACTATTACAGAAATAAAGGCAAACTTAAATAATTGGAAAAATATTAATTGTTTATGGATAAGCCAAGTCAACAGAAGAAAAATGGCAATACTGCCTAACTTAATTTACTTATTTAGTGCTAGACCAAATCACCAAAGGATTATCTTGTAGAGCTAGAAAAAAATAGCAAAATTCATCTCAAGAATCTCAAGAGAAATGATGAAGAAAAAGTTAAGGAGGTAGAGAGCCTGGCAATACCATTTCTCAAAGTATAATAGGAAGCAGTAATTATCAAAAACATTTGGTATTTATTAATAAAGAGAAGGCAATCAGGACAAATTAGGCACAATATGCAGAAGCAAATGAACCTAGTAGACTAGAGTTTAATGAACCCAGAACTCAGCTACTAATATATTGTTGTTCAGTCATTTCTCAGTAGTGTCCAACTCTTTGTGACCCCATTTTGGGGTTTTCTTGGCAGAGATAACTGGAGTGGTTTGCCATTTCCTTGTCTAGCTCATTTTATAGATAAGGAAACTGAGGCAAAAAGGGTGAAGTGACTTGCCCAGGGTCACTAGCTAGTAAGGGTCTGAGGCCAGACTTGAACTCCTGAAGTCTTCCTGATTCCAAGCCCAGTGCCACCTAGCTGCCCCAGCTACTAGCATAAGGAGTCATCATTTGATAAAAATTTCTGGGACGACTAGAAAGCATTCTGGCAGAAATTATGTTTAGGACAACACCTTATACCATATTCCAATATAAGCTCCAAATGGATATGACTTAGATATAAACAGTCACATCCTAAACAAATTATAGCAGCAAAGAAGAAATTAGCATTCTGATGTGTGAACAGGGCAAAAGTTATAACCAAACACCCGTTAGTGACGATCACAAAAAATAAGATGGACAGTTTTGATTACTTATTATGATTAATTGTAACTGGATTTTATTATAACTTGATTAATTATTAAACTTTTTGCACAAATATAATTAAAATTATAAGGGACACAGTTAACTGGGGAAAAGTCTTTGCAAAAAATTTCTTTGCTAGAGATCTCATTTCCAAGACATACAAGGAACTGATTCAGGTTTAAGAATAGAGGTTTTCCCCAAATGATTGGTTGAAGATAGACCAAATGGGAAGGGAGGTGAAGTAGCATTGTATAATTAAAAATAATTTCCTCATGTAAGGAAATTAAAGAACCAAATAGAATTAATATGATAGAGAGGGAGAAAAAGAAGTGACTTTTTCATCAGTGTTCTCCAAGACCACCTGCATATAAATGGAAAGAAGTAATAGAAAAAGTGTTAAAAAATAGACCACAAGCCTGGCAGAGAATCATGCTGTATTAATGATGGCAGATGCCAATTATCCAGATGTCTTTTCGAATTCTTTCTCTCTGTAACTCAGCTAATAACTGCTTCAGTTGCCTTGATGATAATATCATCCTTTAAAAGGTGCAGGAACCAACAAGGGGAAATTCTGTTCTGGATCTAATTCTCAGTGTGAGGAAGAAACTGGTTGTTGGGGTAGAAATATTGGAAAATCTGGGAGAAAGTAGAATATTCCATCCTAAAATTTCTGATGGAGAAGAGGAAATCCAAGCATAATCTGACATGCATCTTAGATTTTAGGAAAGCTTTCAAAAAGGTTCAGAAGAAGAACAGGCAGAATCTCATGGACTAAAATTCTACCAGGGAAGTCAGCCTAGGAGAGATTTTGAAAACACAAAGGGAAATCACTCTGATGAGAAGAAAAAAATAGAAGTTATCTGAAGAGATCAATGTAGATACAAAGAGAACTCACCAATCAACTTAGATTTTAAAGATATACGTGAGAAATGGAAGCAAGGACAAATAAAAGAGGCTGAATACAAGAGTGTGGCATGATCTTATAAGAATAGTGTCAGGACATGGCTGATTCGGGAATTGCATATCATTTGTTGCAGGGGTTTTGTTTTTCTTCATTTTTTTTCCAGTGGTGGGGGAAGGCAGAATACAAAAGCTCACATTGGGTTTCTAGAAGGCAATACCTGCCGCTCCCCTCAGGTTCTGGTTGTTGTCCTTTCTGTTTGAAGAGGACCAAGATGACATCACCAGAGTGACTATGGGATCAAGGTACAGTGTGTCCAGCTGTGCCTGATCAGACCAATATAAGCTCGGAATGCTCTACTACAGGTCAGGCACAAATAGTCCGTGTGAACATTTGGAGTGGAGATGTCTCTAAATTTGTGCATCTTACATTTCTTTTGAGGTACTGCAATTTTGCTTTGTTCATAGAGCACAGCGCCTTTTTTGATGTGGGCATGCCATGCCGAGCAGTCCTGTGCCAGTGTCTCCCATATGTCTCACCGTTGATTCCGAAGTTCTACAGAGAGACCTTGAGAGTGTCCTTGTATGATTTCTTTTGACCACTGTGTGAGCGCCTGCCTTGCATGAGTTCTCCGTAAAATAGTCTTTTAGGCAAACGTAAGTTTGGCATTCGAACAACGTGGCCAGCCCATTGGACTTTCACTCTCTGCAGTAGAGTTTGAATGTTTGACAGTTTAGCTCAAGAAAGGACCTCAGTGTCCCATACCTTATCTAGATGGGTGATCTTCAGAATCTTCCTAAGACAATTCAAATGGAAGTGATTCTGTTTCCTGGCATGGCGCTTGTGTACTGTCCAGGTTTCACAGTGCAACAGCTTTGTAGGCCCAAACCCTGAGCTAGCTCTAGCAATGCTTGCATCAACCTCATCATATATGTGTACATCCCTGGAAAGTATGCTGCTAAAGCATTCAGAATTTCTCCATTTTCTGTAACTGATGGTTCCATATGTGGATGGTATGGTGCTGACTGATGGAGAACCTGTGTTTCCTTAGTCTTAATTGTCAGGGCAAAATTAGCACAAGCAGCAGAGAATTGATCCATACTCTGTTGCATTTCAGCTTCAGAGGCTGCATTGAAGGCACCATCATCTGTGAACAAAAAGTCCTGCACCAACTCTCTTCTTTTTTCTTGTCTTTTTGTGGGTTCTGCTGCTTTAGAATTTCTTAAGAGCCATTTTTTATAGGTATTTGGAGGGGTTTGTGGGGAGAGCTCAAGCAAGTCGCTGGTTTTACTCTGCCATCTTGGCTTTGCCTCCCTGTGTCAAAGATCATCCTATTAAAGAGGACTCTGGCAAGAATATTGCTGGCAGTGACTAAGAGAGAGGGCCCCCCCCCCCCCGCGAATGTCACAGGATGATCTATTTCGTTTACCTTTATAGAAATGGATAATGGAGGCATCCTTGAACTTCTGGGGATAACCTCCTCTGCCATATAACCTGGAAGATTTCATTCCATTTTTGTATGAGCAGTGGATGCCCTGCCTTATATCTCAGCAGCAGCAGACACTTTGCCACACGAGAGGAGCCTAATGGCATTCAAAATTTCCTCTTCAGTTGGAAGTTTGGCTAGAAAGGAATTGACTTTAACCTGAGGTGTATAGTCAGTGACTTCAGCATTGGTTGATGATGGTCTGTTAAGAACTCTATGAAAGTGTTTGGCTCATCTCTCCAGGATCATGTCCTTATTACTGATCAGCGTGGCTCCATCAGCACCGAGTAGTTGAGATGTGCCAAAAGTCTTCAGCCCATAAATAGTCTTCAAGGCATCGTAGAAGTGCTTTGAGTTATTACTATCAGCATAAACCGAATCTCATCTGCCATCTTACTGAGCCAAGAATCCTGCATCTCTCTAAGCTTTGCTTGCACTTTACTTTTGATGGCATTAAACACTGCCTTCTTAGAGATGAAAGATCTGTCCAGCTGGTAAACCTCGTTTTTTAAATTTCCCCATCGTTTTCATCAAAGCAATCCTGATGCTTGTGAGTGTTTGTGACCAGATGAGTAAGTGTAGTGCTGTACACCAAATATCTGAAAGCTGCTCCACTGTTGCCAACCACGTGTTGGCTTAGCTTTCCCATAATTCTGTTATAATCCCTTCCACCTGTTATGGTGCCACTGCTGCTGCTACACTGCTTTGCTGGCCAGCCCCACCCCAGTGTACACAGACCTCTCTCTAGGTCTTCCTAAGCTGCCCTGGGCGGGAAAAATGATTCACCAGGACTTTTTCTTGGTTTTCCTGATCAAAATTCAGTCCGATTCTCTTCATCAGTTATTGTAGGGGATGATGCAAAGAAGCTAAGGCCGAGCTGCTAGATTTCACTCCATCATCTTAACTTCACCGAAGACAGATAACTTTGAAAGACAGAAGAACTCTGATCGACACAGTAATCAACCACTATCCCAGAAGTCATTTGGAAGCAAGCTACCCACCTCCTGACACATGATCCAATTCGCAGGGGGAGGGGGGGAGGATAAATAAAAGAAATAAAAATTGAAGGAAAAATGTTAGTCTCTTATAGTCTGTTAATCTCTTGTCTGGTTAAAACTTTTTCCCTTATCCATGATTGTGAAAAAAACCTATTTTCTATCACTTTTAATGTTGCTACTTTTAATATTTAGGTCATTTATTCACAAAGAATTTATTGTTATCGATTGTGAAGGATGCTGGTCTAAACCCATTTTTGACAGAGTCTGCATTCCAGTTTTTATGAGTTCTTGTCCAATGATGAGTCCCTCCCATATGGGAAGGAAATATATACCTTTGACCTATGAGATGATGACCTCTGAATAAAAATGATAAAAATAGTTCTGATACAAGGTATATTTTAAAGTAAGAGTATATATTTTGTCATTTTTTCTTTTAGACATTCAAGAAACAAATTATTTTGTTAAATTAGCTAATAATTTATCATGTGAAACATGCTTCTACAGACTAATTTATACATTAGGTACCTGTTGTACTACAGGATAAAAACCTCAATATCACAATGTTCTGAGGCCATGTGATGTTGTTCAAATATTTGAATTGATTCTCACTTGCTCTTATGGCCCCAGTACTTTGTAGGTCTGTGAACCCAAGCCAGTTATCCCTTAGCTCTGAGTGTTACTTTCTTCCACTGTAAAAATAAGGCTAATAATCCTTTCACTTCCGACCTTACAGAGTCACTATGGGGAAAGTACTCTGTCAACTGTAAAGTGGTATGGAAATGTGAGCTATTCATATTCATTCTATAGACATTTGTTAAGCAGCTGCTGTGTAGCAGGCACTGTGCTAGGCACCCAGCAGTTCAGAGACAACAGATCCTTGTTTTCAAAATGCTTACAGTCTTGTGGAGGAAAGAACATGAATGCAGATAAGTAAATACATCATATGTACCCCAAAAAAGACATCGTGAATCGGGCGGGGGAGAGTAGATTGCTACCAATTGTGAGACTCTGAGAAGCACTAAGCCAGAAATTTCCATCAGCAAAACAATTGGTTTGTATTGGAAAAGATTTTATGAAGAAATTAAAGTGGCATTTTGTGAACCAGTTAACTAAGTCTGAATCATAACACTGCTCCACCAAATCATGACATGATGCTATCTCTTGTCAACAATAGGTACTGAGGCACAGGAATTCTATCCCCTAGTAGAGCAAGAATAATGGGAGTGTGTCGTTCAATATGAAGGTGTTAAAACGGCTTGTAAGGGTCTCAAAAGTCTTCAAGACATGTTCATCTGGTTTTAATAAGGTTATTCCTCACACAATGGTGGATTATGCTAATTCCTCTTGAGGGTCACTAGAGAGCAAAGGCTCAAAGTGAAGGTTGTTTTCCCATGGCACTGGTCACACAGTCCTGCTGAGAAAGGAAAGGATTCCTGAGGGTTGCTTTGGCATTTTCTACTCTGCCCTTTTGTAGAAAAGTGGGGAAATCTGCCCCTAAACCTCTTTCCTCTCCTCGTTCCATGGGCCTCTTTATTGTTCTTGGAAAGCCTTTGGGATTTGGGCCAGACAGGATCTCTCGGACGGGCTGTGGTTTTGGATGGCTACATACACAAAGACAAGTCTTAAAAGAAATAAAAGTCTGGCAGTCTGCTACCTTAGGGTTTATTTTACCCTTAGCCTTCGGAATTAGAATTCATTTTCACATAGTCCTTTTATAGAGCAAGATTTTGGAATGTCACTTAAAATGATTTTATTAATAACTACTGTTTTTATATTGCTGAAATTTATGTGTATCTCTCAACCTTCCCTCCCCTACCCCTCCCCAAGACCCATTCCATATAACAAAGGATATCTTAAGAAAAGAATAGAGAAGAAAAAATTGGTAAAAAAAAACAATCTATACATCAAAAACTGAAAATATATACAGTATTCCACATTCGTGGACTTGCCACTTTCTACAAAGCAGTGGGGACATGCTTGTTAAGTTTTCATTATGAGCATTTACACCTGGAAAACTGGCAAACATAACAAGTCAGCTTTTGATTTTACTGTTTTGTTGATTTTTCTGGATTACAATGATGGAGGAAATGTTACTAATGCAGATTAAACTTAAAAGTGGCATGCATACTTTTTCTCAGAGAGCCACTTGTTCAACCTTTACCAGCACACTGCTGATTTAAAGCCAAATCTTGTCTTACTCCAAGTCCAGGTCTCTTTCTACTATACTACATGTAAACCTTCCCAAGCTTCTCTGAATTCATAGTCTATTTTAAAAAAAATCAAAACAAGGTAATAATAGTCTATTATGCCAACGTGCCACATTTTGTTGAGTCATTTCCCAAATGATGAATATCTACTTTGTTGCTATGAATATTTGGTGTAGATGGGACCTTTCTCCTCATCTTTGACCCTCTTGGAGTATATACCAAACATTCAGATCTATAGATCAAAGGGTATGGCCATTTTAGTCACTTTCTTTGCATAATTACAAATTGCTCTCCAAAGTAACTGAATCAATTCTTGGCTCTAGCAACAGTGCATTAATGTTCCCATCTTTCCACCCCCCTCCAACATAGGCTATTCCTATCTTTTGTTATCTTTGTGCCTTTTGCTGGGTAAGGGGTGAAACCTTAGAATTCGTTTTATTTACATTTATTATTAGTGATTTGGAACATTCTTATGGTTGTTAATAGTCTGCATTTCTTCTTTTGAGAACTGTTTATATTTTTGGACCATATACCTATTGGGCTTAATTATTGGAGTTATATATTATTATTATTCACCTATTGATTTTAGGCATCAAGTGCCTATCAGAGATGTTTGATATAAAGTTTTCCCCAGATCATTGCTTTCCTTCTTATCTTAGTTGTATTTCTTATTCTAGTTGTATTAATTTTGTTCATGCAAAATCTTTTCCATTTTATGTAATTGAAATGCTCTCTTTTATCTGTTGCCTTTCTTAGCTTGGGATTTCCCCCTTTACCAATAGCTGTGAAAGGTACTTGATTCTGGTTATCTTGTATTTTTTTTTCTTATGGTATGATCTTTAACATTTAGATCATTTATTCCTTTTGAGGTGGATTTTTTGATAGTATGTTTCACAAGATGTTGGTCTAGACCTAATTTCTACCAGACTGCTTTGCTGTTTCCCAGAAATTCTTGTCAAATTCAGGCCAAAGGGCTTTTATAACAGACTTGCAGCTGAAACCCTCCCATATGTTGTTTTCCCCTATTATAAGCATATGTGCTTCTTGAAAGCATGGACGAACTTTATTATCCTTCTCTCCGTGTCCCTATTGCTTAGCACAGTTGTTATGCATGTAGTAAGTACTGAATAATGCTTTTTTTTTTTTTACTCATTCATTCATTTTTAGATTTTACTGGGGTTTTTTATTTGTTTTACTCTTTTTACTGTTCCCTTTTCTAAGACATTTTTCTTTGCTTTATCATTCTCATTAATTCTTTCTTTCCAATCGATTCTGAATTTTATTTCCTGATTCATAGATATACCTTTACTTCTTTCTGTATTCTCTTTGTGTCTCTCATGGAGGGTAAGCTTCTAAAGTACAAAGTTTGAGGTGCCCCTTTTTTCTAATTTCTATATTATTTCTTATGTAGATCTTACCTGTTTTCCCTTTTTTCCTGCTGTTTCTCCTTCTTAGGAGTATCATTCGAAAGCATTTCAACTAGGCATGACAGGAAGTCGATTGAGATTGGTTGTGGAGAAAGGGTCGTGCCCTGTGGGGCATATATAAAACCAGCTAGCTAGTTTGCAAATGGGGATTTGAGTGCCTGACAGCACAGAAGGGAGAACTGTCCTAGCCTGACTCCTGAGAGAGAATCACCTTGTCCTTCCTCCCCACCCCCTATCATCGACCTTGACCACAGGAGTACTTGGGAACTTCAGAAGGCTAGAGGATTTTGACTTTTTTGTTAGAGTCCTAGCAGTGTCCACAGAAGAGCAGTGGCTGGTGGCATTCATTATCTGTGTTAGGAACCAATGACAATACACACGGAGGAGAGGTACCTTCCAAACTCTACAAGGAGACAACCAGAGAAACTAGCCCACGTCTAACGGGAACTCATGAGTACCCCATGGGAGAAAGAGAAGGACTTCCAGCAACCAGGGTCTTGCCACGTGTGCTCCCCAAGTTGAATGTCCTGGTGGGAGAGTGTGTCACAGACATTTTGTGCCGACTGTTCATACTACCCCACCTTAATAAATACCTCTTACTAAAAGCTAATTACCTAGCTTAGTAACTGACATCAACTGATCATCACAAGAGTTATACTTTTCATTTTTGTTGTTGTTCAATGGTGGGAGGCAGTGAGGGGGACAGGCTTTTTACATCCATGTAAAAATAAATTAATACTTTCCAAATGAATTTAAAACTCTCCAAAGGGGGGAAAAACAATAAATGTGGCATGCTTACAAATATGCTTTGTGAAGTTTCACCCATTGAAATTTACATATGTTTTTAAAATATAATTTCTACTCCATCTATGCAAACACATAATTTTGTCATCGTATATTTTGCATTGAATTTTTATTCTTTCCCTTAGAGGAAAAAAGACCTTAGCTTCCTCTTGCCTCAGAAATAAAATCCAGACTATTTAGTCTGGCACCTACAGGCTGCCATAATCTGGCTACAATCTCCCTTTCCAGCCATATTTCGCATTGTTCTCCATCACGCACTCTGCCTTCTAAAGTGCCTTACCATCCATTCCTCAACCTTGACGTGCCATCTCCTGCCACCAGGCACTCACATGCCTAGAATCTGTCTTCTCACCTCTGCCTTTATGAATTCCTGTCTGCCTTCAAGGCTCAGCTCAAGCACCTTCCCTTTTTCCCTCAACTGAGAGTGCCTCTCATGGCAACAATATCAGGCCGGGCCCACTTCACTTGACTCCCTAGACATCTCCTCACCAGCCACTTTGCAACCAAATACTAACTCCCTGGGTCCTCCCCGAGAGCCCTCCCTAGTCATGGTACAAGAATCAAGTCAGTGCTGCCAGTGCTATGGAATGGTGCACCATTCTACTCCTTGGTGGAATTTTCCAAACCAAGATCTTCCTCCTTTGATAGATTCCCCCCTCCTTCCTTGGTTTTTCCCTCTATAATAATAACTCATTGAAAGCAGGAGCTGTCTTTGCTTTTATATGTCTGCCCCTAGCATGTAGCACAGTCATTGGCCCCTAGGAAGTGCTTAATAGTAAGTCCTCCTTCATTCATTGATTCATAGTGTTTTATTTCCAGATATTTCTGGAGTATTTTGTCCAGATCTGTCCTTTGCTGTCATCAGCCCTTGTATTATCCTTAATTGTGCACATGTTATATTCCTCTTTTCTCGCTCCCTCTTCCCATGTAGAATGTAAGTGCCTTGAAAACAGGGATTATTTTGTTCTTTTCCTTGTATTCCTAACACTTTTCACAGTGCCTGGCACACAGTAGATGCTTAATAAATGTTTGTTGAATAAAAAAATTTAAGAACACTTGTATATAGAACTAATATCCAATTTCAAGGTCCAAGCAAAATAATCTGTTCAGCAGTAACAACAGCCCTCTCCCTGTTGTATTTATCTTTATTGAATTCTAGAAGGAATATTTCCCTTTGGTGAATTTCTGAGTTATGGAAACATTTAGTTTAGCTCCACTGCCTACATACTGCGGATTTTAACTGGCAGATATTGGGTGTGACCTGCGGAAGGATATGATTCATTCTGATAGACCAGACTCTAGGTGTCTGTATTGGGGCTTCTTAATTACTCTAGCAGACGTGTTTTGTTCCTTTGGTTCCTCTGGAGGATTAAATACCACATAACATATGTTAGATTTTGGCAATCTTATGTTTACAGAAGTTTAAAAAATATTTTGAGCAGTTGTGCATGAAATTATTTAATCTCCCTCAAGAGAGGAAATGCTAACAATGTTCGAACCAAAGAGAACTGCTTTCTATGAATATCCTTTTTTCTGTATCTCATGAGAAAATATTGAGTGGAACATCAAATCTCCAAACTGATTTAAATCCTAGGGAAAAAAAGAAATAACAATATTACCTGAAAGGAAATATTAATGGGGAAAAACTTAAAGTGGAAAGCAATTGAAAGGGCCTTATAGGTTCCATTCTCCATATGGAGTGGAGAGGAGTTTAGAATTTTACTTTTAGAAGCAAGGTTGCAGTGAAGATATAATAGCTAAATCATGAATGTTGTGGTAAACAAATAACATAGTGAAAGTCTTTTGACTAAAATAAGTCAATTGATGTAGATACAGGTAAATCCAGCCAGTAGTTAAGGCCTGATTTCAACTGAAATTTAAATTTGAAATAAAGACCGAAACCCTGACATAATTTATCCATGTTGCACTTAGTTATGAAGACATTGGATCCTAGTCAAAGAGAAACAAATCTAGCAAGAAAATGCAGAAAATAACTGGTTCTAGTGTCTGCTCCTTGAAGATGGTTCCAGTCTTATAAGGGAATTCTGAGACTTCTCGTTGTCCTTGGTTTGTACCTTTTATGCACTTATACATCACTTTGTATTTTATTCATTTTTATATCTTTATATATGTGTATATGTGTGTGTTGGATCCTCTTATTAAAGCATTATTATCCATCCACAATTTGCAGATGAGAAAATTGAGGCCAAGAGAAAGTGACATGCCCATAGTCACAGCTAGTAAGCTTCTGAGGCCTGATTTGAACCCAGGTTTTCCTGACACAAGGTTCAGCACTCTGTCAAATGTGTCACCTAACTGCCTCTAGCGTGCTTCATCATCAGTCTTCTGTAGTCATGATCAGAGTTCTGGAGTCTTTCACAGTTATTTTCTTTTTATATTATTGTGGTCATCGTCTAAATTTTTCTCCTAGTTCTGCCCATGTCATTCTGCATCAATTCATACATCTTCCCAGGTTTCTCAGAATCTGTCACATTCATAATTTATAATGGTACACTATTATCCCTTTATATTTACATTCCATAATTTGTTCAGTCATTTTCCAGTTCTTTGCTATAGCAAAATGTGGTGTTGTAATTTTTTTTTTTTTGTTTACATTTGGTTACATTTCTTTTGTCTTTGACCTCTTTGGGATCTATGCCTCTGAGTAGTATCACTGAATGTGTTTAATCTTGTGCAGTCACCTACCAGAAGCTGCCTTTATGGTCTGGTGCAGCCCTGACAGGGCCCAACTGCATATCAGCTAGCTTGTTAGTATAAGACCTCTTCAAGGCTCCGAGCCCAGTGGGCACTTTCTCCCCTCTCTCTTCTCACAGAGTTAGCTACTGGAAGCTGGCTTTGTTCCCTTGTGCAGCCATGACATGCTGGGACTGAGATCCATTGACTCAGACCCTGTTTACTAGAAATCAGGCTAGCTTCAGGATCCCTTTTAGGGCCCTTGACCAGAATGTCAACAGGCTTCTGGTTGACTTCTGGTGCAACCTTGAACTGGAAGGAGAAGCTCAGTGATTTAATTAGATCTTTGCTTCACCTGGCTTCACTTTTTTTCATTCTTTCATCTTCTCTATGCTGTTTCTCAGGTACAACTTTTCATGTCATCATCTGTGTTGGAAGTCAGTGGTGTCTTCTGTAAATGTCGCACTTCCCCAATCTGTAGCCCAGTGGCCTGCATGGAGCAGGCTCTTGATCAGTTGTTGACATAAGCAACAAAGGCATAGCATTTATTATTTTTGTTCTTTTCAGAAGTGCCCTTCGTGTTGTCAAGGATTTTCTTTCGATCTTTGTTAATGGATCAAAAAATAGTAACATTTTTGCATTACTTTCTGGAATTAATGTTTTTCATTAACCATAGTTATGCTTAGAACTGTTTATTATCCATACTCCATGACTGGTAAAAAGTAGGCAGCCTGTCAAATGTTTTGTGTGATGAGTTCAAAGAGTGAGCTGGTCTTTGAGATAGCCATGACTTACCCCATTCAAAATCTTGATGAGGTACTCCAATGCTTGAATTTGAATATTTAATATCCTCCTTATCTCCTACCCTTTCCCTTCCTGTTCCCTGTCCTCTCTCTCCACCAAGGCATGTCTCTTGTTCCCAAGTTGAAGATCTCATTTGTTCTAACCTATATAACTTCTCTGTTTCCTAGTTCTCTGCAATGAACTTTGGTATAACCAGCATTTTATGGGAGAGAGCTGACTGCTACCCTCCTCTTGTGAGCAATCAGGGAAAGTGGGTTGAGCCTAGGCCCCCAAAGTATTGTACCCCTATTTGAGGCATGGTGAATGGATGTCATTCCAGCTCAGTACATCTCTTGGAGATAGGTAGAATGGTCAAACACCTAGCCACAACTTTCTTCTTCTTTCCATAAAGGCCGAAATCAAATTCTCCTTTGAAGAAGGATCAACCAGATCCCAGAACAGATATCTCTCATGCCACAAGTGAGTCATCGTTATATTTAGACAGCACACATTTTACATACAGTTTAACCTCATTATATAGATAGATCTTGATACTGATACTTTAAAAGCTTGAAGGACCTCAAAAATCATCTGATTCCACTCCATTTTACAGATGAGGAAACTGAGAGCCAGAGAGATCAAAAGATTTAGCCACAATCATATGAGTAGTAAATGACAGCATTGGGATCCAAGTGGCCTAATCCAAAATCATTGTCCTTTCCAGTATAGCAGAGGCATAGCCAGCCCTTCAAGTAAGAGTAGTGGCTTCAGGGCCAAGTTCAATACTGGGACACTTGGGAAAAGTTCCAGTCCTATTTTGAAAGGCTGCAAGTGGTTGGGATTTCAACTTCTCTCTTCATCTTTTCTGTAAGGATTGTGCTGTCGACAGCTTTGTCTGTGCGAAAATCATTACTATGGCAGGTTGATAACTTTCAATATTGTTTTTCATTCATTAGATACTACCTGAGAAAGCTTCAGAATAATACTGTTCTGTATGTGTTTGTGCTCTCTCTGTCTCACACGTACTCATGCACATGCATTTACACACTATTCTCTGGGTCCTTTAGACAGTCCCATTTATCCCCAAAAGGCAGGGAAATAGAGTCCATTCAGAAGCAGTTGAGGGTGAAGAGAAAGGGGACTTTCTCCAGGCTTGCTTAAACTGGTTGATTCCTGCAAGTCAACCAAGTTTACTTTTCACCCTTAGTGCCCCCGTAACGAGCTGTAATGGAGGAGAAATGAGAGGAGAGAAGCAGACACACATGTGGTGACTGCTAAAAACCAATGCAGCCAATTGGGTAGCTGTTGCTGCCATGGTCCCTCTCAATCCACTAAATTGGCTAAAGCCAGTGTCATGTACACATAACTCGAAACACTCAGGATCTGGGACAGAAGTAAATCACAGAAGATCTTTGTAGATGCCTGTTATATTGGGAGGCGGGGCATTTCCAAGCTTACAGCAGAAGACATGGTCAAATGTTTTGTTTTTGTCTTTTAATCCCCATCATGTAACATGATATCTGGCTTACTGAAAGAATGAGTGATTCATATTCAGGCTGAGTAAGTGTTTCTGGGAGGAACTAGATTTTAAACATATACCATTAAGGAAGAACATAACCTAACAAAAGTATATTTGTCTTCCTTTCAGAGAGGTTCCTCACTGTTAGCTAGTAAAGGAAGACAGAGGAGCTGAACTTTGGGTGCAGAAGGTAGCAGCTGTGGGCAATAGCCCTGAAGAGGCCCTTGGCCTTCCACCCTGGGGGAGGGGGAAAGGAAGAACAGATTGCAATAAGGATATAAAATCAGGAAGGGGGAAGGCCTCTCTGAAGTAGCTTATGCACTTGGGCAGAACTTTTTCAAAAGCGAGCAAGGAAGGAGGCTGGCGAGAGGG
This sequence comes from Vombatus ursinus, assembly GCF_900497805.2. Classification (NCBI taxonomy): domain Eukaryota; kingdom Metazoa; phylum Chordata; class Mammalia; order Diprotodontia; family Vombatidae; genus Vombatus; species Vombatus ursinus. The sequence goes on along the minus strand of NW_020944469.1, from coordinate 7,428,929 downwards.
GCAAGGTAGGACTGGCTATCTCCAATGAGCAGTTTGGCTCCAAGTGTCTTTCTTTCTCTGGATTTCTCTCTTTGTTCCTGCTGAGCTTTGGGCCTTCCATGATAAAGGGGTAGGTTTTGGGTCGTGTTTCTCGACTGCCCAAGGACTGAAGCACAGAGAATACCCCAGGTCAGCCAGAGATGTGTACTGATAACGTTAAAAAAAAAAAAAAACCAAACCCTCTTCCGGCTTTCCCAGGAAATGGCAGCGTCAGGCATTGTGAGATTATGCTACCAGCTTGGGAAACATTTAACAGCCTTCCTCATACTTGCTAATGTCATTAAGAAGATTTAGGTGAGAATCTGTAATCTAAAGAAATGTCCTGGCTAGTATTATGGATTTTAAATAAAATGCTTACTTCATGGAGCCCTGCCCCCTTATAGGATTTCTTGCAGTCCTAAGGTCATTTGTCCTAGGGCCTGGGCCTATGGGCAGGTGTTCATTTGCAAGGATGAATGAATATCCTAGCACCATACCTTTGACCAGGAACTACAAAGAGTTGAAATGATAGGAGCCTTTTCTGTAGATGTAGACTGTACGACAGAAAAACCAGAAAGTCAGAGGCCCATTTCTATTAGAGTTTGACACCACTGTCTTAAGGGACTGCCTGCCATAAATGACTCTGAAAGTTCAATGAGTTTGAAGTCAAAAACTATTCTCAAAGCTGCTTCTAATCCTTGTTAATACCATGCTGTTCATCTCTTCTGGTAGTACTACTTTCTTATCCTTTGCCTTAAAGACCAAATGAGAAGAATGACGTTAGGTTGGAAGTGGAAAGCCCGGTTCCTAATGTGGGGAGTGCAGCTTAAAAATGAGAACAGAGTAGAGCCGAGGCTATTTTCAGGCCTGAGCTCCCTTCACTTTTCCCCCCTTGTAGGTGGTCTGTGCTTTTCAGTCCTCTGGCCGGTCCTTGCCACCAGATTTCTTCTCCCTGTTTGTCCTTGTCAACAGATTGCCCCCTCAGTTTTTTACTATTTCTCTCTAATCTTCAGTCTTTGTCTAGTTGTTGGCCTCTTCTCTTACAGCCTTAAAACACACTTGAGTCTCCCTCATCTTTAGAAAAACCTTCTAGATCCTACCACCCCCTCATACTCTCTCTTCCTTCCATTCTCTTTCTCAGCCCAAAGCCTGGAGAAAGCTGTCTCTATGCACTGTCTCCACTGCTCTTTTCACTGACTTCTTATGTCTTTGCAATCTGACTTTCAACCTCACTGCTGACCTGGAACTGCTCTTTTCAGAGTTTCCAGTGACCTCTGAATTGCCAAATAGAATTCTTTTCTCACTCTTAGTCTTCTTGACCACTTTCTGCTGCTGAACAGTCTCTCCTCTCCGAGTTTTTGTGACAGTACTTTTTTTCTTATTTCTCCCCCTATGTGTCCACTCCTCAGTCTCCTTTGTTACCCCATATTATTTCCTCTGTGAGTATAGACCAGGGGTGGAGACCATTGATCTGTCCTAGGCCCTGTTTTCTTCTCTCTACAAACTCTGTTGGTGACCTAGTTGACTCTAAAATCTATATATTTACATATGCACTCCTCTGTATGTGTGTGTGTGTGTGTGTGTGTGTGTGTGTGTGTAGCTTGCTTTATTGTGACATTGATAGATAAGGTCTAAGATCTAGCCTATATGTGTGACGAGTAGAGGAATACCACTATCGGGAGCATAGCCATGGAGAGGGGCAGGCAGGATCCCTAACCATCAAGGCTAGAACATTTGACTGAACAGCAAAGCAAACAGAAACCACACAAAAATTATGCAGATTTGTTGTTTGATCATTTCAGTTGTGTCAGACTCTTTGTGACCCTATTTTGGGATTTTCTTGGCAAAAATACTGGAGGGTTTGCCAGTTTACATTTGCCATTCTCCAGCTCATTTTGCAGATGAGGAAATTGAGACAAACAGGGTAAAGTGACTTGCCCAGGGTCACACAGCTAGTAAGTGTCTGAGGAGAGATTTGAACTCAGAAGATGAGTCTTCCTGACTCCAGGCCCGGATCTCTATCTACTTCACCACCTAGCTGCCAATTGTACAAAAAATACACACTGGAGTAACAGTTCTTGGAGTAACAGTTCTTCAGTTGGGTAAAAGATAAGATCTCAGTTCAAATCATATTAGGGAACAAGGGTCCTGTGGGATAGTCTCAGCAGTTTCTAGGGCTACAGGCTCTGCTGGATTCTTTTACGGTTGTGTCTGGTGCTCTGAGGCTTTTTAAAAGACTGTGCATTGCCTCTCAGTCCTTCTCTTGATCTTCTCTCTCCACGTTCTGTCTCTAAGTATGTCTAACAAACTGAAGTAAATCACTTTTCCACTCACACAGCATCTCGGCTCAGTGTTCTCTCAGCCATTCGGGAGTTATGTCCTTTTGCACATGCACAACACCTTGAAGATACCACCCGCAAAAGTAGAAAGAGGTGTTTACGTATAATTGGTGTAAGAGTGTGGGATTTAAAGTCAGAGCACCTAAGTTCAAATTGGGACTCCACTGTTTACTCTGTTGAGCAAATTATTTCCCCACCTCTGGGCTTCCTCACTGTCTTCCTTTGTCAAATGAGGGGATTGGATCAGATGACCTCCAGGGGACCTTCCTTAGCTCTAAGTCTATGATGATGATTGAGTTCCTCTGTCTAGTGCAGATTTAATTGTGGCATCCCCCTTTGCTTTCTATGGGAGGTTGGGAGGGGGGAGGGAAGACCTAGACATCATGAAGTAGCTTCAGGCTCCAGGTGAGACCTTGTTAATGAAATGCTACCCGAGCAGGCAGGAGGTCCTCCACTCTCACAATTGCAAGTGACCTTTGCACATGCCAAGTGCACAAGTCCATGCCACGAGGCTCCTCACTGAAAGGGACTCGGAGGAACATTGCATACATGTCATAGAAGGATAACAAAATAAAGTGGGCATGTGGGGGAGAAACAGGCCACAAATCTCCTTCCAGTGCCTTTGTTTGCTAGAATAATCAAGCTGATGTTGCTGGATTTCCTGTTTCTGTATTGATAGGACTTTGGATGGGATTCTTTTCCAATTTAACTTTCTTGGCATCGTTGTTTGGCAGGGAACAGATTTTTGAGATAAACATACACACCTGGTGGTAAAACAATAGCTTATCATAAATTAATTAATTAATGGACTGAAATGGATGTTGGTTTCCAGTGAAGCCATTGTCCTTGAATTATTTGGTTCCAACAAAGACATTTTGCTATTTACCTGCTGTTCTTTACAGAGCAGGAGTGAACAATTTACCACTTCATTCAGATTGGAATATGTGTGTATGTTGGGTGGGGGTGGAGGGATGCTGCTCATGAAAGAAAAATGAAGGAAACTTTCCAAGTATATTGACTCCAGGGAACAGTAAATCTATTTAAAAACTAAACTATGAATGGCAGATGAACAGGATGGTTTATGTAGTAAACCCAGGCCTGGACTGGCAACCTTGAAGCAGAAAAAAATCTCTGTCCATCTTTGCAATGGACACACTGATCTGGATCTCCCTCCCCATCCCCCACCGCACCACCCATCCCTTCTCCTTTCCTTAGGCACCCAAAGAAAGGAGACTTCACTCCTGGACCCATTTGTATTCGGTTTCCCTCCCTGGGGACAGGAGAAAACCATATGGTCCCCAATCATATGGTCCCCTCCAGGGGTATAGGAGACACCCCAAGGAAGAGCATTCTGTAGAAATACGCTCTCTACTGACCCTGGGGCAGATGTTAGACTTAAGTGATTCCTTCCCCTTTCTTCTCCACTTCCACAGGCCCACCAGCAAAGTCTACTAGCTTGGCCCTGACGATGTCCCATGTTCTTAATCTATTATTAAATCTATTATCATTGTTATTATTCTTAAAGCCATCCTTCTTCCTTTTACCCACCTGGCACTGGAGAAGGAGCTGGCAACCTCACTCACACTGAGATGGAACCCCAAACTTCAAGTTAAGAGAACCTGATTTCAAATTCTGGGTCTACTTCTTAATATGAACTGAGGCAAGCCCTATACTTCCTTTAGGTCTTCATTTTCTCCTCTCCAAGATGAAGGGTTTGGATTAGCTGATCCCTCAAGTACTTTTCAGCTGTAAAAACCCTCTGACCCCTGAAAATGACTTAAAAACCCATTCCTGAGGGAATTGTGTTTTAATGGGGGACGGTCCCTTAACTCAAAGGAATGACTAACTAATGGTGTAATTTGAGGTCTTAGCCCCAGGCCAGTGAAGGAATAAAAGAGCTTTCTTCCATTCGTCAAAGCCACTGAAAGTGATTTGTGGCATTTTCCCACTTTCTGTCTATAAAACTTTTCCCTAAACAGCTCAGAATTATGTTATGTACTTGCACTTAAATATAAGATGCTTCAATCCTTGAATTCCATAATTTAAAATTTTAACATCTAAGGAGGGTGCCTTGAAAACAAAGAAGAGAGGCTATCTCTAGTCCTTAATGTTATCAATTAGAAAATTAGGACCCCAAATGATCTAGGTTTTTTTCCTTCATCATTCTCCAGAGTTCAGATGACCTTTTCATATGTAACATCTGTTAAGATGCAATCCGTTCTCGAGATGATGCATTTTCTCCTTATTCTTTTGAAATACAATGCATTCTCATGGCTTTTAGCTGCCTTTGAAATGGGCGTGACTATTAATATTGTCTTCAGATAATTTAAAAGCATGAAAGAATATGCATAAGGCCTAGATCCTAAATTTGATTCTGAGATTTCATTAAGTGTTAGTTAAAATGAGCAATGCTAAATAACAAACCAAGAAACGTCAACAGCTAAGAATTCTAAATACTACTGCTTCTTTGGGGAAACGGTGAATTGGTCATGTCAGTTCTTTGTGAAGATGATTGAGAACAGCGGGTCACTGCTATTTTTTTAAAGTCACAGAATCTGAGTTGGGAGAAAGCTCTGGGGCCATCTAGGCCAAGTCCTACCAGAAGCAGAGTCTGTTCCACATCATCGACGATAAGTGGCCATCTGGCCTTTCCGTGAGGATGTCCAGCAAGGAGGAACATGCTACCTAGTGAGGCACTTTCTGACAGATCTATTTAATATAGCAAGCTGTAATTTCTCTTCTTATACCCATTGCTCTTAATTCTGTCATATTTTGGGTCTAAGCAGAACACGTCTAAAACATTTTACACATGACATGTTAAACATCTGAAGACGGCTATCCCATTCCTCCCCACCCTCATCTCAAGTCTTTTCTCTTTTCCTGGCGAAGTCTCCCCAAGTCTTTCAATAGATCCTCTTCTGGTATGGCCTCTAGGCCTCCGACCATCGTATCTGTCCTTGTTTGGATGCATTCCAGCTTGTCAGTGAATGGAATTCCTAAAATGTGTTGCAGAAGTAGTCTGACTGGGGATGCTGCCCTTGGACTATTGCCTCCTTCATTCTGGGCACTAGACCTTTCTGAATGGACCTTAAGTTGGTTGTAAAGGCAGTCCCCACCTTCATTCCGTGAGAATTTGTTAAGCACCTACTGTTTGCCAAACACTATGAGAGATCCTGAGGATGCAGAGACAAAAATGAAATAGTCCTTTCCCTTGCATATTTGATCGAGGGGAAATCACACCTATCTGTCTAGTTTCCCATTTCCCTTATACATGGGTACAGCCACTAGGGGATTTGTTCTCTTCTCATGTCTCCCCTCTTCCCCCTTAGTTGGTGTGTGTGTCCATGTGAGGACATTTCCCAGTGTTTTCAAATATCACCTACTTTAGCCCCCAGTGAGTTTAAGTCATTCCCTAATCTCTTACATTCATGATATCTCTTGGGAGGAGAGGAGTCCTTCTAAGCCTGACTATTGTCATGCATTTTGTTGAGCCTTCTTAGCTTCCATTTCAGAGAGGGAATGTTTTCCAATTTAGTTCTCTTACCCAGAGTCCCATAGCTAATGAGTGACTGGAGGCAGCAATCAGACCTGTCACCCTGACTCACAGCCAGCACAATATCCACTATGTTATGCTTGTCTGTATTAGAAAGTAGCACTTGTTGATATCGGAGCATATGAGTTGACTTCAGCCCCAGGTTGCTGCATAGAATTTGACCTATTGCCTGCCCCGTTATAGGGCACGAGGGACCCCAGTCTCTGTGTGACACGCCATTGGTTATAGAGCAACCAGAGGTCATAGCTGATCATTGATCACGAGCGAGAAGGGGCTGTAGAGACCATCTAGCAGAACACCCTCATCTTATGGATAAAGTAGGATGAGGCAGTGACTTGCACAAGGCCACTCAGGTCGTATCCAAGGTCGTTTTCAAACTCGGTTCTTTCTGACTCAAGAATCATTGTACTTTCCTTTGTGTCATACTATTTCTTGGCATGCATTGAGAGTATCAGACTAAGCCATGGAGATCTGTGATGTCACCCAAGTGCATTTGTCCTAAGTTCCTTTCTTGGTTCATCTGATAAAATGTTTTTGTTTTGTTTTGTTTTTCTGAGTCCTGTTGCCAAGAGAGACCATCCACCTGAAAGGAATGATCCGATGTGGTAAACTTCAAGGGCTTCTTCATAGATCAGTAAGCTATGTCAACCTAAATGAAAAGGGGAAAGGGTCTGGAAAAATTGTAAGTGGAACTTATATTTTCTGGAAATCTCAGGAGTTGCCAACTAATAAAATCAAAGGACTCAAAGTTCCCATGAGACATTGTTGCATTCAATTTCTTACCCAGTGTATCCAAACACACACCTATTGAATTGAAATGTAACCCATCTGATAACTCCTGGAAGGGCCTCTCAGAGATAATAGAGGCTTTGAGGTGGTAGGGCATATGTATGGACCTACTTTTGCCAGAGTTCTCAGATTTCCACTTACTTTGTGCTTGAAAGTCCTTCTATCCGGGTTTTTCCTTGTCATGTAAGATCTAGCCCTACCTACATCCCACATACCCCTATGATAACAAAGAATGATCCTAAATGCCCTGTCAGAATCCCTGTCATCACTGACAGGTAACCAGATGAAAATAAGGCCCAAAACCTGGATCTAAAACTCATATTTCTGATTGTCTTCTCCCAGAGAAAAAGTTTTCCATGACCACAGTCTGTGCCCTGGTTTCATTTAGCCTCTCACAAATAAAAGCTTATCTTTGGTCTCGGTTATAGAACCTCATACTGAGAAGGGGACCTCAAAGGCCAGTCCCGATCTGTCTGAGGATCCAGTTTCCACCACACCAAAAGATTGTCATTCAGCTTCTGTTTGAAGACTTTCGCTGGAGGGGAACCCTCCGTTTCCCCCAGCCCATTCACAAATTTAGCCCCACCAGAAATAAATGCTCATTTTTTTATCTCAATCACAGAAACTCAGATTGAGAAGGGAACCTTAAAAGCCGACCCCTCCCTGTCCAAGAAACCACTCGACCGCCCAAAAGATGGTATTCTAGCTTCTGTTTGAGAACTCTCAATGAAGGAGAGCATTCTACTTTCCATGGTAGCCTAGTCTCCTTTGAGACAGCTCTAAGTGTTAGACTTTTTTCCACTGACATCAAGGCCAAACCTCCCTCTTTACATCTCCATGCCCTCTACTCGCTGCATTGTTCCTGGTTCTGTCTTCTGAGGCCAGGCAGAACAAGTGGATCTCGTATTCCATAGAACAGGTGCTTGATAATAGTGTCATGACTTTTATCCCACTGCCTCTCCCTTCTTCCTTCTCTAGTATTCTCATCTGTGGACTTCCCACAATGTGAAGTAACTTTGTCAGTTTCCCTTACCACCCTAATAAAAATTTGAATGACAAGTTGGCTTATGAATGGTGGATCTAACCAATGATCAGTCATTTTGGAAGTATATTTATGAAGGAGAATTGAATATGGTCAGCTCTTGTAAGTACATTTATAAAGGCATTTTGTTTGTAATGGAGGACTATTTTATCAGTCATGGTTGTGTCTGCAATCTAGATTCAGAGTAAATAGTTAATGACAAACCAATCAAGGACTGAAAAGTTTTGCTCTGAGTTGACTCTGACTTTGCATTCGTACTCTTCACCAAATTAAATGCCTTTAACCCTAACCCTTGTAATTGTTATTTCAGTGTTGTTCCATGAGAATGCTATATTAGATCACTTTCAAACCTAAGGTGAGTTTGGCAAGGCAGGACCAAGGAATGAGAGGTTTTAAGGGCAGTGTGGATTTTGCCTTGGTGCCTCAGTATTTCTGCTGTCAAAACAGTGTCAGCAAAACTTTGGTCATAACATTCTTTGTGATATTCATCTCACTAACATTATAACAATATTGATATTAGCACAGATCAGCAGTGTATCACTGAAATGGCCACCTTCACAGCTTGCTGGGCTGTTTTGTTTTGTTTGGTTTCATTTTGGTATTAGAAATATTATGTGCACTTGGGGCTGGAGAGCTAATTCCAGATTTGAGATTTGCAGTGCAAGGAAATGTATCTTGCAGGCTTACTATGGTGTACCTAGACCAAGATTGGAGCTGCCAGGTAGCTCGTTCTGAAAATGAAGATCATCTATTTTTTACAGTGTCTGGAGAGTATTGGGAAGTATAATAAATCAGAGGGAGTAGAGAATGGAATACAATCTGGATTAAGCATAGAAATCCTTTCATAATTGCTTTGAATTTCATTTGCATTCCTTCTCCATTTTAATCTTATTCCTCTTTCTCAGCATGACATGGAGATGACCCTTAGTTTTGAAGGCTGATAGGTCCTACCAAGCTGGAAAGGCTTTGAGCATGGGCTCAGTAATGGCTGCCATGTATAGACCAAGGACTAGACTGGTGAATTTCATAGAAACTTAGCCTCAGATGGGGCACAGAGTGATGAAGGTTTTGGTCACATCAACCCTCAGAGATCATGTCTCCTCAGGTGTATAATGGTTGCAAGCCATGAATCAGTTGGTCAAGATAGACCCTATGTTGAGGAAATGCCAAGGGTTTGAGCATCAATGTTTCCAGCCCTAAAAAACTATCAAATATCAAGAATAAGAATTGGATACGGAGAAAACCAATGATTTGTAATTCAGGACAGTTTAAAAAAGAAAAAATAGCCAGTCTTCCGGTTTTATTTAACATATGGTTCAAGGAGAAATTGGCCCCACTAATTTAGGTTGTGGTGGCTGGTGGTAACTGTCTGTACACTAGTGGATGAAGCACCAAAGAGAGGAGCAGAGAGGAGGAGCCAGAAATAGAAGATCCAGATAAGAAGTGCAGAGAGGATTATGGGAGGAGAGCCAATATTTAATCTAACCTGCTAGTTCTCCCACATGATCTTATTACAGTATTACTTCGATATAATCAGGGCTTTCCCAGAAGAGGAAATATTCCTTTCCTTTTCAATTCATGCATGTTGCCCAGAAGCCTTTAAATGTTCTGGAATTTCTAGTGAGAATTCCAAGTGTTCTAACAAAAATTCTACACCACCACAATCTCTGCTAACAGATGGCCCTTGCTAGAATGGAAGGATGGTTTAAGCCAGGCAAATGTAGGACACCCATGGTGGCTCACTCTCCTTGGTTTTACCACACCCATCGCCTTAAATTACAAAGGTGACAAAGCTAGTGTACTCTGAGACCTAGATAATACACTTCATTTGTCGCCAAACCCCAAAATGTGCTAACTATTAAATATACATTTACCAATGAGACAAAAATTGGCCCAAAGTTTAATGGTTAGAGAGAGACCTTTCAAAAAGATTCCTTTGACTCTTAATCAGTATATGTGTATATACATATACATATATATATATATATATGGATAATACACACATGTATGTTTTAAGCAAAGTTGTAATATGAAAAAAATTAGAATGTGTCAGACAAAACGATTGTGTAAGCAATCCTCTCAGGCTCAGCATCCAAACTCTCACAGGGGTGGGGAACCTTCAGCCTGGAGGCTACACGTGGCCTTCTAGATCCTCCGGTGTGGTGTTTGGACTGAGCCCAAGTTTCACAGAACAAATTCTTTTATTGAGGGGATTTGTTCTGTGAAATTTGGATTCAGTCAAAGGGCCGCACTTGAGGACCTAGAGGGCCACATGTGGCCTTGAGGCTGCAGGTTCCCCACCCTATCTTAGAATGTGGAGCGAGACATTCCAGACCCTCCACGATCTGGCCCCAACCTACCTTTCCAATGTTATCTCCCTCTACCCACTCACCCCCATGCAAATGGTTCTTTCCAACTAAATTAGTTTCTGTGCTGTCCCCTGCACACATCACACGTTCTCATGCTCATGATGTTTTCCCTGGTCTGGCATACGTTCTCTTGCCAATCAAAATAACCCTCTCCTCTCACCCCCCACGAACTCTTCAATCCAGGGATTCTGGCTTCTTTGCCTTTCTTCCAACAAGACACTCCTTCTCTGAACTCCTGGGCGTTTTCCCTGGCCCACCTTCATGCCTGGAATGTACTGTCTCCCCATCTCTGCCTCCTGACTCCCCTGGCTTCCTTAAGGTCCCAGATAAAATCCCACCTTTTACAGGAAACCTTTCTCCATCCCCTTTAATTGTAATCACTTCACCCTGTTGATTATTTCAGATTTATCCTGTCTGTAGCTTTTTTGTACAGAGCTGTTAGCATGACATCTCCTCCTTTAGATCATGGGTGCCTTGAGAGCAGGGACTGTCTTTGGGCTTTCTTTGTAGCCCTGGTACTTAGCACAGTGCCTGGCACATAATGAGCACTTAATAAATGTTTATCAACTGATTGACATCTGTCCTTCAAGGTTCTGCTCACATTCCACTGAAGTCCCCTTATGTCTACCCACAGCAATCTCCTCTGAACCTCTGTGCCCCTTTTTTTGTCTGTATCCCTCATGGCTCTTTTATCGTGGGCTGTACCACATTGAGTAGCCCAGCTGGATTGTGAGCTACTGCGGGGTGAGGCCCATGCTTTAGGCTTTGCTGTGATTCCCATAACACCCAGCATGCTATCTTCTTATTTGGCGGGTCTCTGGAAGCCTCTGTCATATGCATCCATATCATAGGCTGTGTAAAGGATAAGTGTCAGAAGTTCATCTCTGTATATTTGAAAACCTCCTTTGCCTCTTGTAATTCCAAAGACAGGACCTTCTATATCCTCCAGAGTAGAGAAGGATTAAGGTCTGTAAGCTTTACTTTACAGTCAATACAGTTGTATAGACAAATGTAGTCACTATATACATAAGTTGCCACAATGAAATTCTAACTGAATTTTTCCTTTTGGTTGGTCATGAAGTTGTTTGCCTTGGATATTTTCTCACAAGGAAAGGTCACTTAAATACTTGCTAATGACCTGTTGACTCTTTTTTTTTTCTTTAAATTGAAATTTATTTTTATCTCTCTTAAAAAGCTGAGGGGTTGATTTATTTAACATTTGTGTTGGCATTCCCCACCAAAGGAAGGTCACATTAGTCAAGGCTGGAAATACTGAGAAGGGAAAAAAAAAAAAAACCCTTAAAGAAAATTTGATAAACTGCCAGCCATTGTGTTCTTTGATAATTTGGGGGTTTTTTGTTTTACTTAAAAAAAAACTAAAACATTTGAAGCATCATGAAGTTATCTCTGAAGGGAATGGTTGATTTTAGCCTCCTGGATTAATTGTGGGGCAAGGTACACAGAGATAATGTGAGGCCTTAATGTTGGCCACCAGATGCACGTATTGCTGTATGTCACTTTCACTGCTGGTAGCTAACACAATTAACAGGTCATTTCCCTTTGCATATGCAATATCTTATAGCATGACTATATCGAAGGAACAAGGGTAGTTCACGTTTACATAGTATTAGGAGGTTACAACTGCCCTGTGAGGTAGGAAGAAATAGAAGAATTATTATACCCACGTTACAGATGAGGAAACTGAGACTCGAAGAAGTCAAATGAATTGCCCATAGCTGATAAGTAGTAGATGTGGCCCTTGAGCTTAAGTCTCCCCTGATTGAAGCCCAGTGTTCTTTTCACTTTACCATGTTGCCTCTTCACAAAGTAACTCATGAGCTTTTAGGGTTCAGCACGCTCTTGAATCAAAAGAAAAGCTCATTTAAACTAACTTTAAACTTGAAGTTGCTGCTTTCTTCCCCATAGGTATTCTTCAAGCAGAGTTCACTGAAAACTCAAACTCTGCTTTGTCCATAAAGCCTCCCTTGATTATGGCAGCTTTCACAGCTTCCCCACTTCTCCGGACCCCCAAAGATCCACAGTGTGAATCATACTTGAGCACTTAATTATCCATTCCATTTTTTTTTCTAGGAATACATCACTTGGGTCAAGTTTTCCACTCTCTCTTCTAAGTGATTCATTCTCCTTTTTTCCTCCAGGGCCCTGATTTCTTTTATAACGTCATTTTGTATCTCTTGCTTCATTTCTTTGAGCCACTATTGGAGTCCTTGTGGTCAACCCTGTCCTGGATTGGGTCCTTTCTTTGACTTTTCTTATCCTGTACTATGTCTTCATTAAGTTTGGTGTTTTCTTCTGTTTACTTATATGTCCAGTCTCAATTCCCGGATTGGAAATTAGTCCCAGTTTGTCCCATCCTTCATTTTTGGATAGAATGGGCAGGACTTGCCTGTTTCTTTCCCTTCTACAGTCTGGATACCATGGCTGCAGCCATTCTGGATGAGGTAGCTGGTACTAGGCCCCACTTTTTGCCATTATCCCTGGTTTCTGATCAGATGAGATAATGTTTGTTTTAACAAAAGTGCTTTGCGCAGTGCCTGGCACAAAGTAGGTGCTATATAAATGCTAATTCCCTCCCTGTCTCCACTTCTGCTCCCCTCTCCTGATTATCCAATGTACAACTTGGCCTTGGTCCCATCTCTGCCTCCTTCTTTTGCAGTCACCAACTGGGAGTTGACTCCATCACCTGCTGTGGCCTTAATAAGTCAAAAACAGATGTTGGGAATTCTGCTGTTTTCAGAACTCCTAGAAGGCATTCCCTCTTGGAGTATGGTCTGTCCAGGTGCTGTGCTGGCCATGTCTTCTCCTGGGGCTCCAAAAAGAGTATTGGCTTTATGTGCCTTGGAGGGCCCCCAGGCACATATCTACTTCCCCTGAGAAGTGACCTGTGGGCGCTGTCTCTGACAGTACAGGCCTGAGATCCTGCTGGCTTCGGGGCCCATTTAGAGGAGATTGGCCTGACTTCCATTCTCTTGACCTTTCACCACTCCCAGCACCTGCAAACTGCTGGCCAGCTTCTTGTGCAGTCTTGGACTGTATGGAAGAACTTACTGGTATTTCTCTTTGGTTTTCTCAATGATTGTTTCCTCTGGTGCCTTCAGAAGTGTTTGCTGGGTTTGGGGTGGAGTAGGGATCCAGAGGAACTAAACTGGCTGGGGCCTTTCATGTCCCCATGGCTGGAACTTCATCCCCATCCATACTGAATTATATGTTGTCTTGAATCATTAGCTACTGTCTCTTGTGTTTATCTTTCCTCCCTAGATTTTCATACTTATGCATAAATAACCTAAAGTGTCTATGATCTCATCTGTGTGGGTATTCACTCCATCATTGCAAGTCACAACACATCCATGCCTTTTCATTCTGTGTAATTCTTGAGTATATTCTCCCATACACCCTCCAGTATGCAACACATCTTCTTCTAGGTCTCTCTGCATTTCATGGGTGCCAGGGGAGTAGACTAACTATCCGTTTTCTAGCCCTTTCTCCTGCCCCATGACTGGCATGCCTCCTTTGCCAGTCTTATATTTTCTTAATGGAATAAGGGTGGGGGGTGGATTGAATCCATCAATCATTTCATCCCACTTAAAGTAACTAACAAGATGCTCTGGCTCTGATATCTTTATCAGTGGAGAATCCTTCCGTTGAATCCATCAGTCAGTCAATCAGAAGCATTAAATGAATGTCTGTATGCCCAATCACTTACTATGGGTTTGTACAAAATAACAAGCCAGCTCAGATTCCAGTATTCCTTTGGTGAGCCAAGAGAAACCTGTTCCATCCATGCTTCTGAGAGGGAATTGCTTGGAGGGTGGGAATGTGGAGAAGAGTCTTAATCTCCCTTGTGGGGGGGGTCACTTCCTGACCAGATGACAACCTTGGGAACCTGAAATTGTTGGAGAGCTTAGATTTCTCTTTAGTGTCCTAGAAGTATCCCAGAACAGTGGTTACTGGGAGCAGTGTCTGCATCAGGAGTTGAGCACAAAGTAGACATACTGAGCAAAGAAAGTTTAAGAAATTGCAAGAAACTTAGCAGAAAGCTATTGTACCTAAGGGGAAAATCTTAAGGACCCCAGCAAAAGGACCTCATAGAGCTGTGAGCTATTCTTTTGTTCCATGCGTTTACCAGTATTTATTACAGTGCCCAACGTGAGTATTGTAGCTAATATGAAAAGTATGGATTTTGCATCCTTAAAATGCTGGAGCATAAGTATATGCCCAGAGCACCTTATGATGGCTGATAAATGTTCAGATTTTTCCTTTTTTTATTTAACAAAAAAAACCCAAAAAACTTTTGAGAACAAAAAACTTAACAAAAGTTAAGGTAAGCTCTGCTTCCAGTGTGGAGGGTGTATTGTCCCAAGCTTCGGGGGTTTTGTGCAGCTGTTTTCAGAGATACTTCTAGGGACCTGTAAATTTTCAGTTCTTCCAAGGTAGTATGATCTAAGTAGAGGTGTTTACTCCTCTCCTGCCCTGTGCTGTGGTCTGTAAATGACCACAAGGACTCTTTTCTGCCCTGGAACTGTGAGGAGGGCTCCATCTCCACTACTGCCACAAGCTCTATTATGCCAGTGCTCCTCCTCGCCCCAGGCCTTCGACCCAGATCCAAGTGTGGGCAAAACAACAGAATCCTGCCTCAGTGCTAGCAAAGAGATCCCTGTAATCTCCTTTTGATCCCCTTACCCTCTGTGCGCTGAGAGCGCTGGAAGCAGCCACTGCTGCTATGGCCACTACCACGGGGCTACACTAGGGCCAGAATTGGACCACGCTCCTCTCTCACCCAGGTCCTTCAGACCTTTCCCACTGATTTTCTAAGTTGTCTTTGGCATTTGTGGGTTGAGGAGTCTGGAAACCGCTACAGATGTCTGTGAAGGCCTGAATCTATCTTACCTTACAGGAAAATAGAAGGAGAAGGGGTTAAGATAAGGGGGGATGATAGAAGGGAGAGCAGATTGGGGGAAGGGGTAATCAGAATGGAGTGGGGGAGAGGAGGGATAGGGAGAAAATTTGAAACTCAAAATCTTGTGGAAGTAAATGTCGAAAACTAAAAATAAATAAATTG
The DNA here is from genome assembly GCF_900497805.2 of Vombatus ursinus. Lineage (NCBI taxonomy): Eukaryota > Metazoa > Chordata > Mammalia > Diprotodontia > Vombatidae > Vombatus > Vombatus ursinus. The sequence continues at coordinate 7,413,739 of NW_020944469.1, read as the reverse complement.
AAAAAAAATTTAACTAGAACTGGAATGATTGCTTTATTGTAGCTTGAGTCCAAACAATTTATCTAAATTCCTTTTGAACTTCAGCTCCATTTTATAAGGTTTGCCTCTTGTCCTAAAACCCTAAGTAATCTTCTCTAAGTACTTGAATCTTTGGGGAACCCCACACCCCAATAATGACTTTTCCAGGTCTGTTTCCTTTAAATTAATCTTTTTATCCTAGTTAGAAACTCAACTAGTTAGGTGAGTTAGAAACTCCATGGATTCATTGGACTACTGCAGAAATTTTGGTGTGCGCTGCATGGAAAGGGATATCTAGAAATCTTATCTGGACTACAGTTAGCCTTACGCACTGATGAAATCATGGAAGAATTTTCACCAACTACAGTTTGGTTTCTTACCTAAATGGTCAAGATGGTGACTTTCAGCTGACTCCAGCTCAGTCATTACTCCTCTTAAAGTATGTGTTTTAAATAATTTTGTTAAATCTTTCTCAAATACATATTAAATTTAACATCTATTTTTTAAAATATTGAGCTCCAAATTCACTCTCTAACCTCTCCTTAAGAAGGCAAGCAATTTGACATCTATTATACATATGAAGTCAGGAAAAACATATTTTCAGATTAGCCATGCTTCAGAAGAAAATCCATACACATAAAAACAAGAGAAAGAAAGAAAGTAAAAAAAAAAAAAGTTTAAAAAAAAGTATGCTTCAATTTGCATTCAGAGTTTATCATTTCTCTTTGGAGGTGGATATCATTTTTCATCATGAGTCCTCTATCTTGGATCATTGTCTTGATCAGAATTGGTGTTTGTCCTTTTTTTCGAAGAGGATCAAATTATATCATGAGTGATGTCTTGGCCTTGGTGTGAATTGGATTTAAGCGAGGGAAAGTTGCATGAAGTAGCTGAGTCTTTAACTGTTGAGTGTCCTTACAATATTGCTGTTGTATGCAGTGTTCTCCTGATTCTGCTCACTTCACTTTGCATGAATTCATATAAGTCTTCCCAGATTTTTCTGAAACCATCTTGCTCATCATTTATTATAGTACAATAGTATTCCATTGCAGTCATATGCCACAACTTGTTTCTCCATTCCCTAATTGACAGACATCTCCTTGATTTCCAGTTCTTTGCCGCCACAAAACAAATTGCTCTAGACATTGTTGTACAAATAGGTCCTTTTACATTTTTTGGTGTGTTTGGGATACATACCTAGTAATGGTATTGTTGGGTCAAAGGTTATGCAATCTTACAGCCCTTTGGGCATGGTTTCCAAATTGTTCTCCAGAATGGTTGAACTAGTTCATAACTGCACCAACACTGCATTAGTGCCCCAATTTTTCCACATCCCCTCTAACATTTGTTATTTTCCTTTTCTGTCATGTTAGCCAATCTGATAGATGTGAGGTGGTTTCTCAAAGTTGTTTGAATTTGCATTTCTCTAATCAGTAGTGATTTAGAGTATTTTTTCATGTGACTCGATAGCTTTGATTTCTTCTTCTGAAAAATGTCTATTCATATCCTTTAACCATTTATCAACTGGGGAATGGGTCTTATTTTTATAAATTTGGCTCAGTTCCCTATATATTTGACAAATGAACCTTTTATCAGAGAAATTTGCTGTAAAATTTTCCCCCGTTTCTTGTTTACCTTCTAATTTTATCTACATTTGTTTTGTTTCTGCAAAAGCTTATTTTAAAAAAAAAAAAAGCTTTTTTATTTTTATCTAATCAAAATGATCCACTTTACTTCCCACGATCCTCTCTATCTCCTGTTTGGTAATAAATAATTCCTTTATCCATAGATGTAACAGGTTCATTTTTCCATGTTCCATTAATTTACTTATGTTATCACTCTTTATGTTTAAATTGTTAATCCATTTTGACCTTATCTTGGTATATGGTGTGAGATGTTTGTCTGTGCCTAGTTTCTGCTAAACTGCTGTCCAGTTTTCTCAGTGATTTTTGTCAAATGGTGAGTTCTTACCCCCAAAGCTTGGATCTTTGGGTTAATCAAACATTAGATTGCTATAGTTGTTTACTACTGCATATTGCATACCTAATCTACTTCACTATTCCAGCACTATTTCTTAAACAGTACCAGATTGTTTTACTGCTTTGTGATGTAGTTTGAAATCTGGTATGGCTAGGCCACCTTCCTTCACATTTTTTATTGCTTTGATGTACTTAACCTTTTGTTCTTCAAGATGAAATTTCTTATTAATTTTTCTAGCTCTATAAAAGAATTCTTTGGTAGTTTGGTGTGGCACTGAATAAGTAAATTAACTTAGGTAGAATTGTCATTTTTATTATGTTGGCTTGGCTTACCTGTGAGCAATTAATACTTCTCCACTTGTTTAGATCTCTCTCTATTTGTGTGAAAAGGGTTTTGTAATTGTGTTTATATAGTCCCTAGGTTTGTCTTGGCAGGGACTCTCAAGTATTTTATATTGTCTGCAGTTATTCTAAATGGAATTTCTCTATTTCTTCCTGCTGAGTTTTTCTAGTAGTATATAGAAATGCTGATGATTTAAGTCAGTTTATTTTGTATCCTGCAACTGTGCTAAAGTTGTAATTGTTTCAACTAGTTTTTTTTTTAGTTGATTCTCTAGGGTTCTCTATTTATACCAACATAACCATAAAGTGTGTTAGTGTTATTTCCTCATTGCCTATTTTTATTGCATCAGTTTCTTTTTCTTGTCTTATTGCTATGAATACCATGTCTAATACAACGTTTAATAGTAGTGGTGATAATGGACATCTTTGTTTTGCTCCTGATCTTATTGGGAAGACTTTAAGTTTATTCCCATTACAGATAATGATTGCTTTTGGTTTTAGAAAGATATTAGTTATTTTAAGAAAGGCTACATTTATCCCTCTGCTTTCTAGTGTTTTTAATTGGAATGGGTGTTGTATTTTGTCAAAAGCTTTTTCTGCATCTATTGATATAATCATAATGATTTTTGTTGGCTTTGCTATTGATATGGTCAGTTATGCTGATAGTTCTCCCAATGCTGAACCAGCCCTACATTCCTGGTATAAATCTTGCTTGCTGATAGTCTATCATCTTTGCGATATGTCGCTGTAATCTCTTTGGCATTATTTTATTTACAATTTTTACATTGATATTTATTAAGGAAATTGGTCTATAGTTTTCTTTATTTGTTTTTGCTCTCCATGGTTAGGTATCAAAACCATATTTGTGTCATAAAAGGAATTTGGCAGGTTCCTTCTTTACCTGTTTTCTTCTAATAGTTTATATAGTACTGGGATTGATTGGTCTTTAAATATATGGTAGAATTCACTTGTAGATCTGAGGATTTTTTTTTCTTAGGGAGCTCATATATGGCATGTTGAATTTCTTTTTCTAAGATAGAGTTATTAAGTATTCTATTTCTTCTTCTGTTAATCTGGATGGTTTATATTCTTGTAAATTTTTATCCATTTCACTTAGTTTGTCGGTTTTACTGGCATATAATTGGGCAAATTAACTCTTAAAGGTTGTTTTAATTTTGTCTTCATTGGTGGTGCGTTTACCCTTTTCATTTTTGATACTAGTAATTTGATTTTCTTTTTTTAAATTAAACTAACCAATGGTTTATTGTTTTTTTTTCATAAAACCAGTTCTTAGCTTGATGGGGTTTTTTACATTCAATTTTATCAATCCCTTTTTTTTGATTTTCAGAATTTCCATTTGGTGATTGCTTGGGAATTTTTAATTTGTTCTTTTTCTAGTTTTTTTTTAAGTTGTTTGCCAATTCATTGATCTATTCTTTCTCTTTTTTATGGATGCAAGCTTTTAGAGCTAAAAATTTTCCACTAAGTACCGCTTTGGCTGAATTCCACAAATTTTGGGATGTTGTCTCATTGTTGTCATCCTTTTTAATGAAATTATTGATTGTTTCTGTGATTTGTTCTTTGACCCACTCATTTTTTAGGATAAGATTATTTATTTTCCAAATAATTTTTAGTCTATGTTTCCATGGCCCTTTACTGAATATAATTTTATTGTATTATGATTTAAAAAAGATACATTTAATATTTCTGCTTTTCTGCATTTGGCCATGAGATTTTTATGCCCTAATACATGGTCTGTTTTTGTTAAAGTGCCACATACAGCTGGGAAAAAAAAGTTATGCTTCTTTCTATTCCCATTCAGTTTCCTCCAGAGGTTTATCATATCTAACTTTTCTAAGATTTTCTTCATCTCCTTAACTTCTTTTTTATCTTATGATTAGATTTATCTAGCTCAGAGAAGGGAAAGTTGAGGTCCCTCACTAGTATAATTTTATTCTTTCCTTTGTAATTAATTTAACTTTTTCTTTAGGAATTTGGATGCTCTGCCATTTGGTGCATATGTATTTATTAATGATATTACTTCATTGTCTATGGTGCCTTTTAGCAAGATGTAGTTTCCCTGCTTAATTCTTTTAATTAGGTCTGTTTTTGCTTTTGCTTTGTCTGAGATCATAATTGCCGCACCTTTTTTTTTCTCCAGCTGAAGCATAATAAATTCTGTTCTGGCCCCTTGTTTTAACTCTGTGTGTGTCTCTCCATTTTAAGTTTTTTTTTTTCATGTAAACAACATATTGTTGGATTCCGGTTTCTAGTCCATTTTGCTATCTGTTTCTGTTTTATGTATAAGTTCATCTTGATTACATTCACAGTTATGATAATCAACTGTGCATTTCCTTCTATCCTGTTTTCTTCTCTTTATCCTTCTCTCTTTCTCTCCTCTAAAGTCTTTTGCTTCTGACCAATGCCTTCTTTTATCCACCTTCCCTTTTGTCAGTAGCCCTCCTTCCTTTCCCCTTCTACTTCCCAGTTCTATCACCAGTTGAATATGTGTGTATTTCCCTCTTTGAACTACTTTAGATGTGAGGTTCAAGAATTGTTCATCCCCCCCATTTTCCTTTCCACTGTGAAAACTATTGCTTACATGCCTCTTTTATGTGAGATCATTTCCCCCATTCTTTCTCTCCCTTCTCCTATCTCTCAGAGTATTGTTCTTCTTGCCTATCCATTTTTTTTACATCATCCCAACATAATCCATTCACTGTCACATTCTCTTTCCATGTAGATTCCTTTTAACTGCCTTAATAATGATAAAGTTTTTTTTAATAGTTACATGTATACTCTTCCCATATGGAAAGGTAAACAGTTTAACTTTATTGAGTCCCTTATAATTTCTTTTTCATGTTGACCTTTTTATGCTTTTCTTGAGTCTTATATTTGAAAGTAAAATTTTCTATTCAGCTCTGGTCTTTTCATCAGGGATGCTTAAAAGTCTTCCATTTCATTAAATATCTATTATTTTCCTTTGAAGGATTATACTTAGGTTTTTTTTTGGGGGGCAGTAGGTTATTCTTGGTTATAGTCCCAGTTCTTTTGCCTTCTAGAATATCATATTCTAAGCCTCCACTTCTTTAAGGTGGTGGCTGCTAAATCTTGTATGATTTTGACTGTGACTCCACGCAATTTGAATGGTTTCTTTCAGGCTGCTTGAAGCATTTTCCCTGTGACCTAGGAACTCTGTAATTTGGCTATAATATTCCTGGGAGTTTTCATTTTGGACCTCTTCTAGGACGTTTTGGTGGATTATTTCATTTTATATTTTACTCTCTGGTTCTAGGATATCAGGACAGCTTTTCTTGATAGTTTCTTGAAATATGATGTCTAGACTCTTTCTTTGATCATGGCTTTCAGACAGTCTAGTAATTATTAAACTATCTTTCCTCAATATATTTTCCAGGTAAGTTTTGTTTCCAATGAGATAGTTCACATTTTCTTTGATTTTTAAAAATTCTTTTGACTTTCTTTTATTGTTTCTTGAAATCACTAGCTTCCACTTGCCCAATTCTAATTTTTAAGGAATTGTTTTCTTCAGGGGGCTATTGTACCTCTTCTTCCATTTTCCCAATTGTGTTTTTTAAGGAGTTTTTTTTCAGTGAATTTTTGTACCTTTTTCCATTTGAACAGTTCCGTTTTTTAAGTTGTTACTTCATTCAGTATTTTTGTGCCTCTTTGGCCAAGCTGTTAATTTTCTTTTCATACTTTTCCTCCTCTGCTCTCTTTAATTTACCTCATTTTTCCTCTATCACTCTTACTTAATTTTGTAAATTTTTTTTTCATTCTTCAAGGTATTCTTGCTGAGCTTGTGTCCAGTTCACATTTTTTTTTCTTTGAGGCTTTACTAGTAGCTGTTCTGACTTCATTGTCTTCTTCTGAGTTTGTGTCTTTATCTTCTCTGTCACGATACTATATTTTTATGGTAAGGCTCTTTTTTTGTTTGCTCATTTTTCTATCTTATTTTTATTTTGAATTAAAGTTGGGCTCTGTTCCCAGAATGGGAAGTGAAAGTACACTGTGCCTAGCTTCAGGCTTTTTCAGACTGCTATTATCAGAGCTATTTCTGGGTGTTTGGATGTTTTCAGTCCTTCCAAGGTATAATGTGGTCTGAGGAGAGATGTGGTCACTTTTCTCCTGGTCTGTACTCTGGTCATTATCAGGAAGGGCCCCTGCTTCCTTGGGAATGGAAACAATACTATTCCTCAGGGTCTCTGATTCCCTTGTGTTCCAAAGTTATACTGCTCCTCAGGACTGAAAGTGCCCCTCTTTGCCCTTGAACTATGACCCAGATGTGAGTACAGGCAGTAGATTTGCCAAAAGGCATCTGGTCCTGCCTCCAGTGCTAGCCCAGGAGCCCCCTGTAATTTCTTTCTGACTAGTTGGCAGATCTCCTTACCATCTCTGGCTTGATAGCTCCCAACACTGATGCTTCATCCACATGGGCTCCAGACCAGCCTCCACCCCTGGCTCACAGAATGTTTTACTGTGACTTTTATTTGGCTCTGCCACTCCAGAGTATGATTCAAGGTGTTATTTTAAAGTTGTATGGAGGGGAATATTGGGAGAGCTCAGCTGACTGCTTTCTCTACTTCACAATCCCAGTTCTACCCCCAGAAATCCCTCACTCATCAGTCTGGGCCCTGAGTTACCATAGGGTAACTCCTGACCTCCAGTCTTACATTGGATATTTCCAACTGGATGTCCTATAGACGTCTTAAACTTAACATGTCCAAAACAGAACCCATTGTCTTTCCCTATAAGCCTTTACTTCTTCTGGATTTTTCTGTTATTGTTGAGAGCACCACCATCTTCCAGTTACCAATGCTCACAACCTTAGTATCATCCTTGCTTACTCATGCCACATAACCAATCTGTTGCCAAGTCTTGTCTTTCTACCTTCGTAATATCTCTTATATGAATCCCCTTTTCTCCCTCCACACAACCACCATTCTGGCTCTTATCTCCTCCTTACTGGAAAGAGCCTTCTATTTGGTCTCCTTGCCTCAGATTTCTTTCTATTCCAATCTTTTACTCAACCTACCAAATAATGTCCCTAAAGGACAGATTTGACCATGTCAGCTGTCCTCCCAAATCAGTAAATTCTATCAGCTCCAAGTTACCTCCATAAGATAATAAGTTCTTTGTTTGACTTTTAACCTGACCCCTTCCTGCCTTTCCAAGTCTTCTTATACTTTACTCGCCTTTTCTATGTACTTGAACACTCTATCTCCTGATGTGCATCTTCACTGGCAGTTTTTCACGTCTGGCACACTCTAACCTCCTCACTTCTGTGAGCTTCCCTGGCTTCCTTTAAGACTAAGCTCAAATTGGGGCAGCTAGGTGGCACAGTGGATAGAGCACTGACCTTGGATTCAGGAGGACCTGAGTTCAAATCCGGCCTCAGACATTACTAGCTGTGTGGCCCTGGGCAAATCACTTAACCCCATTACCTAGCCAAAAAGAAAAAGGAAAAGAAAAGACTAAGCTCAAATCTCACTATTATCAATGCCTTTCCCTTGAGATTACTTTCCAATTAATTAATATATATGTGTGTATATATATATATATTAATTATATAATTATATATATATATATATACACATATATGTCTTTCTGTCTTTTAAGTCCATAGCTGTTAACATGTTATCTCCCTCATTAGAATGTGAGCTCTTTGAAGGCAGGGATCATATTTTCACCTTTGTTTGTATCCTTAGCACTTAGCACAGTGCCTGGCACATAGCAAGTACTTACTCACGGCTTGTTGAAAATGATAATGATGTAGAGGCTAGGTTATGATTCTGAAATGCAAAGTTCAGTTTTCTTTTTATGATTAAACCAAGCCTGTGGGGAAGGGCAGTCCAGAAGAAAGGGACTTCTTGGGAAGAAAGGGAGAGGGTGAGTATCTCAGTGTCCTCTGCACCACTGACAGTTTTGTCATAGCATATGGTATCTAACTGAGCCCAGAGGGAGAGGACAAGGTCTTCATCCTCTCTGAAGCAGTGGACCAATGTTGCTACACAAGCACTAAGCCAAATGTGTTTGTTTTCCCACCTGAAGGGCGAAGGGTTGTCTTCCTATCATCCCCAAGGTCCCATTCCTTGTGGCCAGAGCCTGTGTTCTCAGGGAGCTTTCTCTCAAGAAGGCAGGTCTGATTTTCTTTTTCTTTGTTGTTTTTGGTTAGGAGAGCACTGAGACACGCAGTAGCTTAGAGCTTTCCAAAATGATGTTTATTTCTTGAGTTATATTTCAAATTATAGCGGTATTTGGAAGAATAGAAGAATATTAATTACTGGATTTCATTGCAAATTGTACCACAGAGACTTTTCCCCAAGATTCTTTAGTACAAGGCATTGGGGAAAGAGGTTAAAAATGATAATGCAGAATCTCCTCAAGTCACTTGCGAGATGTTCAGGAACTGGGACTGTGGTCTTTGCCAACCATATACCAATTGACTTCCTAAGGGCAGCAAATGTTGACTGAGGGTGAGTGTAAGGATGGCAATCCAGGAAGGAACACTTCCCTCCAATCTCTTGAAAGGGAATTACTTTGGAGTAGGGGTTGGTAGAGAAAAGGAGTAGAGCCTCTTTCTTCCTCCAAGACCAGAGAATGGCTTTGTAAAGTGAAGGGTTGGTGTATTTGGACTTTTCATCATCCCTGCAATGCATCAATACCCCTACTGCCCTTTGGCAGTCTTCAGAGATTATGGTATTCTAAGATTTTTCAGCTCACTGGTAGAAAGTATCCATATGTATGCATATGCATATCTATATATGTTTGCACGTGCATATTTTGGGGTTCTGAATGTGTATTTTCATTGATATGGGGAACTTCAAGTGTGGAAACTTTCAATGTAGACTGACACCTGCTGTGTCATTTCTAATTGGTGACAGCTGCCTGGGCCGCTAAGAGGTTATATGAATTACCCAGCCAGGTTGTGCCACAGGTTGGGATTGAACCCAGCGCTTCTTGACTCTGAGGCTAGCAGTCCTTCCCTCCTGCCATATGGACAGACAGACACACGTACATGCATAAATTATGGGGTTTTGCCCCATGAAGTAGCTTGTGATTGCTAGTAACCCTACACGATTTCTCAAATGTAGCCTGGCCTGCTTGCTTCTTCCTGTTCACGATTTCTCAAATGTAGCCTGGCCAGCTTGCTTCTTCCTGTTCACTTGTACAGCTCCCTTATTTATTGTCCATCTTCCGTGCTGGCACACATAGATGTAATAGTGTCTTAACTCTATTGACTGGTCATTCTGCTGTGTGTTCCCATATGGACGATAGGCATTTCTTGTCTGTGTAATCCTTCCTATATATGGCTCGTTAGGCAGATCTCTTTTGAGTCACTCTGGAGGCCCTCCAAGGAGGCTTGGTGCAGTTAGTATACAAGAGCATCCCCAGGCAGCATTGGGAGTACCTCACTATCTATAGGGAATCCATTTTCCACATTCACCGTTCACAGGATGTGCCTAAAGCAATCATTTGTGGCAAATATACTTCTTTCTGTTTTAGCTGTCACCATCGCAGGAAAGACAGGGCAATTCATTTCAGTTCATCAAGGTTCCAAGAGCCTAGTGGAAGCACCATAGTGAAATAGAAAGCCTTGAACTCTAGAGAGTCTTGACTATGCTATTGGTTGGCTGTGGGACATTGTGCAAGTCACTTCAGCTCTGAGTCGCAGTTTACCCGCATTCAGCCAGAGGTTTGGCTCTCCACGTTGTTTCTGCTGCCTTTCCTATGCTTTATGAAGAACCCTTCTGCCTGTCATTAATCAGAACTGTTACCATACCTGTCTCTTGTATCCAAACAGATTCTTGCAACATTTCCCCCACCTCATTCTACCCTTGCTTTGCTCAGGCTAAAGGTGACATAGGTCATTTACCAGATGGAATGAGATCTGCCACACAACCCATACACATTTGTTTGGGGAAACTGCAGCCAGGGGATCAAGGCAGGTTTCACTGTGACTCTTCCGAGGCCTCTTCACTCTTTGAGATGTCCTGGTCTGGCTTGGGTTCCTCGTGAAAGAAAAGTCCCCCTGAGAGCCTTAGGATTTGGAATACATTTCAGTTTCTGAGTTTTATGGCTGCCCATTACATGGACTCACTCAGTCTTGAGCACACTTCTGCCCTCAGGGTTCAGGCAGATCTTTCAACAAGATCTTTTCTAAGAAAAAGGGCCCTTTTCTTATGTGCAGAAGTACATTTGTATGTGCTCCAAAGCAGCCCATGCTGCCCCAGAGGACTTAACCCTAATAGCTTTCCTCTAACTCAGTTATGTTCTCCCATTGTGTTTTTGTTGGTTTCTGATCCCACCTCCAGACCATTTAGTAAATGAAGAGGCAGTGGCCACCATTTTTAATAACAGCTTCTTCTGACCAAAGTTGCATACATTAGCACTTCTAAGGTTCATGCTGTGGAATTTTATTCCCTGCTTTAAAGAAGGTTATAGTATATTGGTCAAAAGGCAAAAGAGACATATATATTGGATTAAAAATTTATTCTCTAAAAGAACAAAACAAAATGTGTTTATGTTAAAATCCTTGGACTTGAACTGAGAAGCACGTTTAAAATATTTAGTTCATTCCCCCCACCTCCTTTTTCAGTTAGAGAAGTGACTTGCCTCAGGTTTCCCAACTAGTTAGTGATAGAGCCAGAATTAGAACTCTGGATTCTGGATACCCAATCTGGATTTCATTGTACTATATTATATGACCCTACGTTATAGTCGGGACGATTTTGTTTGGACTTCTTAGATCTGTCACTCAGAAGAAGAATGCGTAGGATCCAGAGGGGTGAAACCCTAGTGGGAGTTATATGGCAGAATCCAAGAATTGTCCTGTTGAAAAAGACCTTAAGCTGCCTTCCAGTCCTATTTACCGTCCCCGCAACTCTAATCCCCTCTACAACATACCCAGGAATGACAGAGGCAGCTGATGGAATAGTGCATAGAATACTGGGTCTGGAGATAGGAAGACCTGAATTCAAATCCAGCCTCCAACACTTACTAGCTTAACCTGTCTGCCTCAGTTTCTTTAACTGTAAAATGGGGATATAGTACCTACGTCCTAGGGTTGTTGTGAGGGCCAAATGAGATAATATTTGTAAAATTGCTTAGCATGGTGCCTGGCACGTAGTAGGCACTATACAGATACTTATCCCCTTGCTTTTTCTAGCTAACCTTTGTGCAGAGATCTCCAATGAGAGGTTGTACTTGGTAAATCCTACTGTGCCCATCCACTGGTTACTGACAGCTAGGGCCCTGTTGTATCTCTCTTTCTTCTTGGTCACTGTCTGTGCTTGGCTAGCCCCGAAATGTGCCTGAGTTGCAGGTGAGCTGTGATATCTCTAGAGGAGTCTGTGTTGCTGACTCTTGAATATTTGTGAAAGAGAGTGCAGTTTTCAAAATGTGGTTGGTTTCGTTATCGTTTTTTGTGTCTGTTTCTGAAGTAAACAGTAGCAGTAAACAGACTCTTTGGTGCATTTCAAGAGCAGTCGTCAGTATTTTCTGGATTCAAAAACAACCCCAAAAGTGGAGGTACCGAAATGGAGCATTGAGAACCAGAATTGTTCCCACACCTGTCCAACTTTGTTTTTTTTTTTAAAGGTTTTGCTTCTAGATGCTAGCTCTTCAAAGCTGATTTGCCTCCCTAAATGCTGGCCCCTTTTTCTTTTTCTCTTCGTGCTCTGTAAACAGATCCCCAGTTTCCCAGCAGGTTCAAACACAGATGGCTGCCTTATTGCGACAGAAGCAAAAATGCTACATTAATGTTTAAAGGGATTAACAATCCTCTTGGCAGCACTGGCATATGCTCCCAGTTAATTGTAGGACTGGAAGCTTCCCTGCTGTTTGAAAACATGGCCTCATTTTACTTGCTTTCAGTAGAATGGTAGCAAATGTCATGTTGGTGGGGCTCATTTTGGAAGCGGTTGACCAAAATGAGCCATGAAGACAGTGCCACCCTGCATCAACGGTTTAAGAGTCTAAGGAATGGTGGGAAGAAGTCTGGGTCCCACTTCTCTGCAGGCAGCACTTGGTAATGAGCATTTAACAGATCTTTTCATTCATTTTACACCCATGCATATTTATACATACATGCACATATATACATATATGTGCGTGTATGTGTAAAGCAAGGGGGGATCTGTCATCCCCCACACAGGCTTGGACAGCCTGCTTCCAGAAGTGGGTGATTGAGGGATATCCTTGTGCTATTCACTTTATAGCATGTACAGTTACCCACCTCTTCTCTGTCCTCTTAGTGGAGGACAATGAAAAACCTCGTAAGTGATTGCTGAGCTGAAACTGAGTTTACAGAGAGAATGCTTAAGGAATGGAAGATTTCTCGCTTTTCTACTGGTAAGTGAGATAAGGCTACTGTAAGCAAAGAATATGTGCACCATATTCTAAAATAGGGACATGTCCCAGGGTTGTATTCCTTTTAAATGTCTGAGGGCAGATTTGAACTCATGAAGATGAGTCCTCCTTATTCCAGGCGTGGCACTGATTGTGACCACCACATCATGTGATGTTCACATGATGACCACCTTGCCTGCAGCAGTCTCCTTTCCTTTGGAGGGGCTCTCAGGCCACTAACTAGATGGCTGTGATTTTTATAGGATCATAAATGAGCTGGAAGACACCTGAAACATCTAGTCTGACCCTCTCATTCTACAAGTGGGGAAACAGATTCACAGAGATGAAGCAACTAAGTGCCTCTGTGACCTTGGGCAAATGCCAGAAAGGGGAGTCAAACTTCCAGCCCCTGATTTCAAAGGCAGCACCCTTTCTTGTGTAAAAAAAAAATGGTATAGACGGCCATACCCTTGAATATCCTCCTTCTGTGGCCCTCCCATTGCCTAGCGTAGCAAGGAATGTGTGTGGCTTGTACAGAGACCATTTTTAACTGTTTCTCATCAAGTGATCAGCATAGTGCTGGGTAATGTCATTCTTTTCACTGCTCTCTCCTCAGATGAGCAGTTTTCTATAATTACTTGCCCACGGTCAGAACCTTCCCAGAGTATGATATTTCAAAGAGCAAAAAGAGGAAGAAAAAATTGTCTAAGTTACAAGTGTGGCTTTCCCACATTTTTCATAAATGGTCTGCCCCTTGTTATTTCAGAGTTTTTTTGTCTAGAATGTTTCTTCCCAAGTCTTGGTCTGGAAGCTCTGTGACGCTCCAAGAGTGACTTGTGATGGAAGAGACGGTTTTTCTTTTTTTTTTTTTTTGTCTGTGCCGCTGTCTCTGGGCCTTAGCTTTGTCATTCATCAAATGAAGATTAGACTGCACGATCCCGGAGATCCTCTCTGACCTGAAAATTCCATGATTCTGGTTTTTTATCTATAAAGAGTTAACATTTTCCAGCCATAGTTCTTCCCCAAGAGTTAGTAGAATACTTCTGACACGCTGTGCTATCATGGTCAAATCACTTAATCACTATAAGCCTGTTTGTCTGTAAAATGGGTGTCATAATCCCTGCAGTGGCTACTTCACAGGGATGTCATGAGGCATAAATGAGCTATTATGTGTAACATTTTACAGACCTTTATTTTCTATGTAAATACCAGCTATTATTAATAATACATATTAGCATGCTCATCAATTTATTTTAAGCTGCAAATTATACCTGTATATATGCATCTCTTTTTCTATCACGTGTCTTATCACTGACTATATTTACCTGCTTAACACTGATCTACGGTGTATACAATTCATGTCAAAGGGGTGATAATGAGCATTTATAAACCACACTTCAAAGGGCGCCTATGTTGGCTAGACAAACATTTGGATGGGCAAGAAAGCTGCTGGCATCAGTCCCCAAAGTCACTGGTATTTTTGTGCTGTCTCAGTTACCTCTCGTCCCGCAGTGTCATTACTGCTGGGGCTGGTGTATTAACAATTTCAAGTCCAGCCAGTGGGCATTTATTAAGGGTGTCCTGTGTGTAGTATGCTATGCTAGGCACTAGGGATGTAACAGTGCACTAGGATGCAGTCCCTTTACTTAGACTGTTGGCGGGATGAGTCATGTGAACAACTCCATGATTATAACATGACTTAGAACATGCTAAGTGCATTGAGTAAGTCAAAGAGAGAAGGTACTAAAGATTTGGGGAGACATAAACATGGCTCCAGGCATGGAATGAAGGGGGTGGTGTGTGATAAGATCAAGAAAAAGTGAGGAGTCCCATTGGCTGGGTTTGTAACATGCCTGGAATAGAAATAGTATAGAATAAGTCTGGAATAAGGATGGAAAGGGCTTTGAATTCCTGGCTAAAAGCATTTGGATTTGGCCTTGTAGGCAATGGGGAACCATCGAAAGGCTTAGGGAATGGGTGATCAGTTCTCTGCAGTAGGATGATTAACCTGGCAGTGGTATGGATGATAGATTGGCAAGGGGAGAGTAGAAACAGATACTAGATAGGAGCCTGCAATAATAATAATAATAATAACAATAGCATTTACACCTTAAAGTTTATGAAGCGCTTTCCAAATATCTCATTTTACCCTAAGACAACCTTGAGAGATGGTTGCTGCTATTAATCTCCTTTTACAGACAAGGAAACTGAGGCTGATACAGGTTAAATGACTTGCCGAGGCTCGGATATCTAGTAAATTTCTGAGTATGGCTTCCTGACTCCACATCTAGAGCTGTATTCACCTAGTGATGTTAGTGGGAGTGGAAAGGTAGAGATGAATTGAAAAAAGATCTTAACATTTGCAACTGAATTAGGATGGGCATATGCTGGAGGAAAAGGAAGACACAAAGAACTAATTGTCTATTTGTTTTCTTTTTTTCTATCTTTTAAAAATTTTTTAAATGTAATTTTAGTTTTCAACAATCACTTCCATATGCTTTGGATTTTTAAATTTTTCCCCCTTCCTCCCCTCCTCACTCCCCAAGATGGCGGGCAATCTGATATAGGCTATATGTATACAATCCTGTTAAACATGTTTTCACATTAGTCATGCTGTAAGGAAGAATTAGGACCAATAGGAGGAACCACAAGAAACAGGAAGCAAAGCAAAACAGAAGGGGAAAAAAAGAGCAAATAGTTTGCTTCGATCTGCTTTCAAACTCCATAGTTCTTTCTCTGGATGTGGAGAGCATTTTCCATCATGAGGCTTTTGGGGATGTCTTAGATCCTTGCATTGCTGAGAAGAGCTAAGTCTATCAACGTTAGTCATCTCACAGTGTTGCTGTTACTGTGTATAACGTTCTCCTGGTTCTGCTCACTTCACTCAGCATCAGACCATACAAGTCTTCTCAGGTTTTTCTGAAGTCCGCCTGCTCATCACTTCTTATAGCACAACAGTATTCCATTACATTCATACACCACAATTTGTTCAGCCATTCCCCAGCTGATGAGCATCCCCTCAATTTCTAACTCTTTGCCACCACAAAAGAGCTGCTAGAAACGTCTATTTGTTTTCAAACTGCTCCTCTTTCATTTTTCGTCAACACGTTTGGTTTTGTTCAGTGCTCCTTCCACTTTTGAACAGCTCTTATTTGTAGGAAATTTGCGTTTTCTGCACCTTCCATCCAGTGTTTGTCATTCTCCCTCTGGGGCCAAACAGAAGATTCCAGCTGAATCTGTCACATGACAGTCATTCAAGTCACTCTTCTCATCTGCAGACAGAATGTGCCCAGTTCCTTCAACTTCACCCCCTGGTTACACTTTTCTGATTTTGAATGCCCTGCCTAAAATGTGGCTTCCACAGCTTCTCTTAGCCCCAAGACTGAAAACCAAAAGTGGAGCAGAGTGAGATAATCACCTTCCTTCTATGAATGTGTGTTTAGTTACAGTATTGCCCCCCTGACTCATGTGGAACTTATAATCTGATGAAAACTCTTTGGCTTTCTTTCTTTATATGGTCTTCCATCTATCTGGCTTACCTGGCTGAGAAAGCTAGGTGGCACGGTGGATAGATAGTAGACTTGGAGTCATGAAGACCTGAGTTAAAATCATGCTTCAGAAGCTTGCTAGCTGTGTGGCCCTGGTCAAGTCACTTAACTGTCATCTTCCTCGTTTTCCTCATCTGTCAAATGGGGATCATAATAGCAACTGTCTTACATGGTTCTTGTGAACATCAGATGAGATTACATGTTGTAAAGCATTTTGTAAATCTTATGGTGCTAGCGATGATAATGATGATCACTATTAGCCATATCTTCCTCATTCTGTGTCAGGCATTTGATTTTTTGAACCCAAATGTAGGAATTTATATGAATTCCCACTGAATTTCACTGTATTATATTTGGATCGTTCCAAGAACTTTAAGGTATCTTACTTCCTTACTACTAAGCTGTTTTGACTGTCAGATATACTGAAAGCTGTTCTATAACCTTAGGGAAGCAGCAGGGGGCAGTAGAAATTACACTAGATAGGAGATCCAGAGATCTGTCTTCAAGACATGGTTCAGTTACACACACACACACACACACACACACACACACACCCCTTGGTCAAGTCATATTCCCTCTCTGGACCTCAGTTTCCACATCTATAACAATGGGAGAGATGTACTTGACTCTAAGGTCCCTTTTCAGCCCTAATATTGTACAGCTGGTGGTAGGGCACACCTTTTCCCCATTCAGGGCAGTGACTTTTTAGGACAGTGGCACTGATGCCTTTGCATGGCACATAATAGGCCCTTAATAAATGCTTATTGGTTGGTTGATTAAAAGCTTTTTATTTTATTTTCAAGCAACAGTCATTCATTGCTCTTCAACTGCTCTGGCCGAAACTTCAGAGACACTCCCGCTATTTCTGACAACCCAGTGTAGTCCAGTAAGAAGGCCAGAATTAGATGGAAGCAGATTGCTTATTTCTTCCTCCAAATTAGAGGCAAAATATCATGCCCAGGGTTCTATGAGAGTAGATTATAAATCAGCTTTATGGAATATCTTCTCCTAAAGTTTAAGGCTCTTGTGTTAACGTCATAGGTCTGTGGATGCCACCACCCAGAGTACCCAGCTTCCCCAGAACTATAGTCTAGTAACCAACTTGTTTTGGGCAATGAGCAACATTTTTTCAAGCTTGATAAGTATCATTCTGATATGTCCTTGTTAGAGACAAGCCACCAGCTAAATAAACCATTGTTTGGATAACTGACTTGTTGATACAAACAATTGACTAATATGCTTCTCATTGCCAGTCGTTAGCTACTGTCCACCCAAAATGCCACACTTAGGACAGCTTTACTTGCTAAGCAAGGACTGGTATTTTCCCCTAATTTCATAGTACACTAAGTATCTAATACTAACTGTCTAAGGAAGCTGGGATAAATTTCTGTTAGTTAAAAAAAAAAAAACAACAACAACTCGGTCCAAGTGCTAGGAAAAAATGTTAAAAGAAAGAAACAATTATGAAGGTTATTGGATAATAACTGGCATTTGGGTGGCATTTAGAAAATTCACATTTTATTGATACCTTTTTTATCACCTTCATTTCATAATATTTCCTCTCCCTCTTCTCAGAGAGCCATCTCTTATAACAAAGAATAGAAATGAAAGAAAACAACACTTCTGTAAAACTAATCAACATATTAACCAAGATGGAGGTTGTATGTGATGTTCCATACTCGTAGTTCCCCACCTCTACAAAGAAGGCAGGATGGAAGTGCCTTCTCAGATCTCTGCTCTGGAGCCAGGCATGAAGATTACAATGTCACAGCATTCACTTGTGAGTATTTCATTGCTGTTCATTTCATTGACACTGATAGAATCATTTTATATGTTGTTTTCCTGATTCTGCTCAGTTCACTCTACATCAGTTCATGTAAGTCTTGCCCTGCTTTGTTATTTATGTGGCACCTTTAGGGTTTCTAAAAACATTTTATGTATCTGTTACTTTATTTGATCCTCAAACCATCCTCTGTGGGCAATCAGTACTGCAGTTAATATTATCTCCATTTTACTAATGAGGACACTCATGCTGGGAGATAAGTGTCTTGCCCAGGGTCATGCAACTTGTAAGGGTCTGAGACTGGATTTGAACCCACTGAATGTTAGAGCTGAGGAGTAACCCTCAATTCCCATCTAGTCTGCCCCCGTCTTATTTACAAACAAAGAAACAGAAGCCCAGTGAGATGAACTGATCTGACCAAAGTCACACAGATAGAAAATCCCTGAGGCAGGATTTAAACACAAATAACCAAATAGGAGACTCTTCTTACTCCACCATGTTGACCTCATTAGATCAGTATCTATAGCTATCTATTTAAAAGGATTATTAGGATATTAGTCTATTTTGAGACTACTTAACATCTTTTCCAAATTTGAAAGCTTTAGGGCTATGTAAAATACAGTGGAGTGAAAACATATGTGGCCAGTGATCCCTGAGCCTTGTTGTCTCCCATGATATGATAGGCTTTGCTGTTTCCCCTTCGACTTGTTAATTCTGCGACCTTTAGTTGAATATGCAGTATTATTATCACTTTCCACTTTATACGCTATTGTTTTTGCTCCTTTATGGGAATTTGAAGGCATGTGCCATTTGTGATCAATGCCATTTCTGACAGCAGAACACATACCTAGCCATGCAGTGGATGTCAGTGGTAAAACTGGATTGACCTCATTTTATTTCATAGTACCTGGTTGGATTTGATCTCTTGCTTGTAGAACCAGCTATTCAAGCCAAGTGTTAAAGATCTGTAGCTATTATTCTTTATCCCACTCTTTCATTTGGCTGCCACTAAGTGGCAGTGTAACAACAGCCTTTTACCCTGTAACAGTGGCAGTAAGGCCTTTCATTTTGTTTTCTTGGAGGATTTCAAAGCACTTTAAAAAAGTCTATCTCATTAATTCTCTGAACTAAGTAGAGAATTGGCCTTCACGACTTTCAGAAATGTAAACAGACATGTGGCCAGAACAGTGTTTGATGGACGAAAGATAATCTGATTTGGTTGGATATTAGGTATCATGTTTTGAAAAACAAACAACCTCCAGCTTACTCAGTTTTTTTTTTTAACTTTTCAAAAAAAATTAATTTTGTTGGTGGCATGTACACATTGCCCGTCGGAGCAGCAGTGATACTATTGGGTTATGCTCTATCTGGAACAAGACCAAAGGGGTGTTTCATTGTCTAGTTGCACCTATTACCACCAGCCGTATATTGTTCAGTCTGACTTGAGAGAATAATATTTTAGGGCCTGAAAGTGTATTAGCTGTCATGGAATCCAACCTCTTCATGCTGCAGATGAGGAAAACTCAGACTCAGAAAAGAGGAGTGAAGTATCTGATGTCACACAGTCAGCTAAAGTCCAGGTCTCCTGACTCCCAGCTCATTGTTTTTTTTTCAATTTTGCTTCATTCTTTTAAAAAAAAAAATCACCTATAGTGTCTTGAACTGAAAGGATTTTGTTGAATTCAATTGAATTCCCCTTTGTGGTAGAATCCTGAAATTCCTTTAGAATTTCTCACCGAGTTGCTGGTTTGACATATCTCCAAATAATCACGAACTGAAAATGTTGTTATAGAACTGGATTTCCTCTGGTATTCCAATAATTGATATACAATATCTTCTCATTTTTGAATCTCTTCTAACTTGAAGAGCAACTTGGTGGTGTAGTGGATAGAGGGCTGTACCTAGAAGACTTGAGTTTGAATATGGCTTCGATACTTAATACTGTGTGACCCTGAGCAAATCACTTAACCTATTCCTTTTTTGCTTCACTTCTTTCATCTGTAAAATGGGGATAATAATAGCACCTACAGGGGGGCGGGGAGTGCTGGCACATGTTTCAAGGACAGACGGGGGCAGGGGACAGAGAAGCAAGAGCAAGAGCACATGTGGCCCAGCCAGTTACGGGGGGATTTGGCCAGAACCGAGTGGAAGAACACAGAATGGGGCGGGGGGCCAGATATGTGGAGGCTGGACATGGACACAAACAGGAGATGATGGGCAACAGGATGGGACCAGAGATAGACATATGGTACCTAAGTAGGGACAGAGGAAGGACAGATACATGGGGGCCGGACACTCCAGTGGGTGGGTGAAGCAGGGAAAAAGTCTCGGTGCCAGAGGTTTCAAGTCAAGTATGCCCCCGCCCCATCCTGTGGAAGTGGTAGTGGTGGCCCTTCCACAAGTCGGTTCTTCTGCTTTCTCTTGGATGTTTCCCACCCCCAGGTTGTTGTTGGTTTTTTGTTTTGTTTTTGTTTTCTTTTCTTTTTTTTAATGGGAAGATAGGCCACTGAGTGTCTAGCAAGGGGCAGGAGCAGAAAGAGAAAGCACAGTACAGTAAAGTTAACGTAGGTATTTTTTTGGAATGTGGATTTTTCAGAATTGTTTATGTAAGGATGAATTTGATAATGTGAATTTACATAAAGGGAGATTCCAGCTTGCATGTATATATGTGTATACATACATATACATACATACATGTATGTGTGTAGGTACATGTGAGACTGTGAGCTAGATATCTAGCAGGCCGTGTGCATCTGCACTGAATGACTCAAAGGTCTTGGACGGTGGCTCCAAAGCCAAGTAGATTAAATAAATGTGATAACCTATCTAAAGCAAGTTGCAAACCCTAAAGCACGGTATAACTGTCAGTTATTATTATCCTGTGCTCTCCATTGGATATAAAGGCAAGCGGCTTCTATAGAGTCTTTGACCTGTTGAGCCATCTCATTTCTTACTTTTGAGCCTCATATTCCAACATAGACTCCAAATATTCATAATATTCACAGAGAGCATTGAAATTTAAGTTGTTTGCCCACTTTTCCTTGAGCCATTTGGTACTGTGTAGGCACAGGCAGAGAGAAGGTGTTTGACTAATCTGCCATTGGGGCTATGCATAATTTATACGTTGGTATCTTTCATAATGTACGGGGTTATCATTAGAGGTATTTATTAAAAGGATTTGACTCTCTCAATTAGAGTTCTTTATATGCAGACTTAAGGTATAAATAATATATAAATCTGAATATAGTTGTCCCAAAACAGGGCCCTGATTGCAAAGAGAAAAATTTATCCTCTCCATCAGGATATTCAGGAAAAACTGATATTTACATGTTAGAGGGCTGATGGGTTTGCATTCAGGTGCTAGCCAGCCTGCTGCTCCTGACTTGTCCCAGCTCAGTCCCTGAGATCAGTCGATAGAGCTGCGTTGGCCGTTCCCAGGCCTTAAACTTGGGGTCACTTGCAGTCAGATTTCAATGTAGCAGAGAATCCAAAAGAAACTTGGATTGTTCTTTGGGGCCTCAGGGTCAGTGATTGACATTTAGATTTGAAGTCTCTTGGGACGAAGTTCAGAAAAGGGGCTCCTTATCCTTTATTAACTGCAAAATAGAAATTCCAACAGAGAAGGGCACCTGGCTTTTATGGGCCACTGCAGTGGAGCAGGAGCTAAGCATCAAGGGGCAAAGAACATTCATTCAGAAGAAAAATGTCAAAAATCATCGCTTTACATGGTGTGTGAAGTAATGCATTTATTCCACCTCCTTTTCCTAAGTAAGATCCAAAGCATAAAGATTTGTGAGAATGAAATTTATAGAGTGAGGGAGGAACTGTCTCTGTTACCTGAAGCTTCACAGTTGGGGAATTCTTGGGAACAATCTTGTCTGTTTTAGGAAATGTGTAACCTACATTACTTGATTTCTTGCTGCATTTGAATGATTGTCTGTCTTTGTGGTATTTGTGTCTTATGTAGATAGGCAGCCTGTCATAGTGCGTAGAGTATTGGCACTAGCACCAAGACTTGGCTATGAATCTCCCCTCAGATACTTAAGAGCTATGTGACCATGGGTAAGTCTTTTAATCTCTTAGTTTTTTGGTTCCCTCATCTGTAAAATGGGGATTATGATAGCTCTTTTGATTTTTATTTTATGGTTCTTTCTATTTACATTGTTGTAGTTATTGTATATATTATTTTCTTGGTTCTCCTCACTTCACTTTACATCAAATCATGAAAGTTTTTTCCATGTTTCTCTGCATTCATCACATTCGTTGGTTTTTTTTTGTTTTTTTTTGTTTTTTTAGAGACAGTAATATTCTACTCATGTGCCAAAGTTTGTATAGTCATTTCCCAACTTATAGGCAACAAATTTGGCTCCGGTTTTTTGCTAGCACAAAAAAAGTGATATTGTAAATAGTTTGGTGTACGTGGAAACTTCCTTTTTGATTAAAAAAGATCTCATTGGGCTGTATCCTTTGTAACAGAATCTTTGGGTCAAAGTTTGTGGATGTTTTAATCACTATTTATATAATTCTAAATTACTTTCCAAAGTTATTGTGCTGATTCATAGCTCCCCTAACAATGCACTCATCTGCCTATGTTTCCATAAACTTTCTAGCATTGACCATGCCAACTTTTTGTCATCTTTGCCAATTTCTGCGTGTGAGATTAAGCTGCAGGTTTGTTTTGAGTTATATTTTTCTTATTATTAGTGATTTGGAATATTCTTCCATTTGGTTAATAGTTTGCAATTCTTATTTTGAGAAATCTTTCTTCATATACTTTTTCCACGTTGGGGAATGGCTTTTAGTCTCATATGCATCTGTTCATTGTCTGTGTATCTTAGAAAATTTCCATCTGAGGAATTTGATATAAAGATTTTTTTTCCCCATTCTACTGCTTTCATCTTAAACTAGATGCATGGATTTTGTTTGTGGAGAAGCTTTTCAGTTTCATATAATTACTTATCTATTTTATCTTTTGTAATCGCCACTATCTCTTGTTTGGTTAACAATATAGCTTATGGCTATGAAAGGTATGTAATGTGCTTCTGTTCTAATTTCTTTAGGGTAAGATCTTTAATATTCAGGTCTTATATCCATTTTGAATCAGTTGTAGAATATGATATAAGATTGTGTGGTAACCTTAGTTAGTCTTAGATTTGCTTTACAGATTTCTCACCAGTTCTTATCAAATAGGGAGTTCTTTTCTGATTTATGTCTTGAGTTTTATTGAATGTTGGGTTATTGAGTTGAATTATTTCTGACTTTTCCCTTTATCAAGTTGTTATATTGATCTTTCTTCCACTACTAATACCAAATTGTTTTGAAGAATTGTTGCTTTATAATATAGTTGGAGGTTTGGAAGTACTATTCTCCCTACAGGCCTATCTTTCTTCATTATATCCCTTGATATTTTTGACCTTGTATTCCGCCAAACAGATTGTATTCTTATTGTGTCTAGCTTGGTAAAATATCCCTTTGGTAGTTTCATTTGTGTAACATAAAATTGGTAATTTCACTTTGGTACCTAATATTTTTATTATATTGAAACAGCCCATCCTTGAGCACTGAATATTCCTCCAGTTGTTTAAATTTTTTTCTGTATTTCTTTAAGGATCATTTTGTAGTTGAATCTAAGTAAGTATTGAGTGTATTTTGGTAGGTTGATTCCCAAATGTTTTTGAATTTTGTAATTATTTGCTATGGGTTAATGCTATCTATTATTGCCTCTTAGATATTGCCGTTATATAGAAAAATCTGGTGATTTTTTATAGGCTTATTTTGTCATGTATAACCCTTCTGAAATCCTTAATGGTCTCAATTTCTTCATTTATTTCTTAAGATTTTTAATATAGACCATATCATTAGCAAATTGTGTTCATTTTATCTCTTTACTTAGCTTTCCATATTTAATTTCTTTGTCTTATTACTATTACTTGCATTTCTAAAACTATATCAAATCTTAGCAAGGAAAGGGGGCATCCTTATTTTGCTTCTGCATTATTGAGAAAGCTTTTAATGTATTTTCATTTCATATGATGCTTGTATTTAGTTTTAGATAAATTTTATCATGTTTTAAAAATATCTCTTTGGCTATGCTTTGTAATTTTAAGCACAAAGTAAAGATTTTCTGCGTTCACTGATGTTATGTGTGTATTTATGTTTTGTTTTTTAAATATAATTGATGTTGACTATTTTCTTAATATTGACTATCCTTGCATTTTGTATATAAATCCAATGTATGGTAATAATAAAAGATCTTTTGGATAAAATACTGTAATCTTTTTTTGCCAAGATTTTTAATATTCATTAGTGATATTAGTCTTTAGCTCTCTTTCTTATCTTTCTCTGGTTTAGGTAGTAAGATCATCTTTGTCTCATAGAAGGAATTTTTAGAGTCTTCCTTAATTTGTGAGGAAAATGTCTGCAGTATATTCATCATTTGTTCTTTAAAAGTTTGATAGAATTCTCCTGCAAATTCCTTAGGACCAAGAGACTTTCCTGCCTCACCCTTTGATACTTCTTTAACAGCTAATTATGTTTCCATTTCTGAGAATGGATTATTTAAGACCTATTTCATGTTCCCTTACATTATATTTTTGAAGGTAATATTCTATTTTGTGTTCTTGGTTTTGTTAGTATATGTTAGCGTATCTGCATGGTAGATTTTGATAATTCTTTACATTTTATATGATTTTATTGTTGAATATATTGTATAATATGTGTTATTTGAGATAATATACATAAAATTCTAGGCATAGTGTCTGGTACATAGCAAGTGCTTTATAATGCACTTTGGGTTTTATTGTCATTAATAATAATAGTTGCTGGCTTTTACATAGCACTTTAAGGTTTTCAAAGTACTTTATAAATATTATTTCATGTTATCTTGACCATAATCCTGGGAGGCAGGTGCTATTATTATTCCCATTTTACAGATGATGAAACTGAGGCAAATAGAGTTTCTATGACTCTCCCAGGGTCACACAGCTAGTAAATTTCTGAGGATGGAGTTGAACTCGGGTCTTCCTGACTCTATGTTTAGTGCTGTATTCATTGTGACAGCTAGTTGCATCATTGCCTCTTGTTCATCTGTTATTTTTTAAATTTTATTTTGTGCCTTCTTCCTAATAATCAAGTTGCCTACTGATTTTGTAAATATTTTCAAGGAACTATGTTTTAGTTTCATTTATCATTTCTTTACAGGAAGGTGGGTGATATAGTAGACAAAGTGTGAGACTGGAAGTCAGGAAGATCTAGGTTCTAATCCCAACTCAGACTCTCATCTGTGTGAACTTGGGCCAGTCACAGACCTTTTTCACGCTCGGTTTCCTCGTCTGTAAAATGGGGATAATAATAGCAACTGCCTTACAGGATTGTTGTGAGAATCAATGAAAAAAAAGGTATGTAAAGTACTTTCTAAACCTAGAGGCATTATATAAGTGCTAGCAATTATTATTATTATTATTATAACTAGAATCTTTTTGGTTTCCAATTTCTTTTTCCTATAATTTAAAAGATTTCCTCTTTGTATTCATTTTGAGTTTATTTTTCATTCTTCTATTTTTAACTATATATTCCATTCATTAATCTTTTCCTTTTCTATTTTAATGTATTTTAGCAATATGTATTTTCCTCTTATTAATGCTGTTGTTGCATCCCCCAAATTTTGATATCTTGTCTCATCATTCTCTTATACCTAATTATTAATTGTTTCTTAGTTGTTCTTTGCTCCTTTCATTACTTATGATTTCCTTATTGTCTTTCAGTCCATGTCTTCTGTTTGTATTCTCTGAATAGATTACTATTTTTTGTAGTATGATCTCTAAGGATATATTTGGTATTTCTGTCCTTTTACAAGTATTTGCTATTTCTCTCTGCTCTAATATATAACCTATTTTAAAAGGAATTGAAATTGAAAAGGAGTCATAAGTCTTTTACCTCTAACTTCTCCAACAATTTGTTCAGGATGTGTTATCCAGCTTATTTATCTTTCTGTTTGGTGTCTCTAAATCTGAGAAAAGAACATTAAAGTCTCCTAATATTATTGTGGTACTATATTTTGTTGTAATTCAGTGAATTTTTCCTTTAACGATATATTTATTTTGCCATTTACAGTAGATAAGTGTAATATTGATAGATTCATTCTCTATAGTTCCTTTAAGTATAATGTAATTTTCTTGTTTATCTCTGATTGTTTTTTGTATTTTATTTTTGCTTTGATAGCATGATTCTACCTCCTGCTTTTTTTAAATTCACCTGATACATAAATTTTGTTCCAGATTTTCATTTTTATTTCATATATGTCTTTGCTTTTTAGATACATTTCTTTTAAGCAACAGGTTGTGGAGTTTTGTTTTATTATCCAATCTGCTGTTCTCTTTTGTCTTATTGGATTCTTTAATTCATTCACATTTAAACTTATGAATTAAGTTTAAGTTGTTCTTACAACCACGGGTATTTTTTTTTCGTTTTGTTGTTATTTTCTGATTCTTTTTCTTGTTCTCCTTCCTCTTTAAGTTAGTGCTTCATTCCTATGATTAGTTTTGCTTAATTTACTTTGTTGAAACCCTATTCCTGCAGGCTCATTTCTTCCCATTTCTCCACTCTCCCTTTTGTCAACTGTTTGCCTAGTGTTAGGTTTCTACTTGATGTATTGATTGTTTTCTTAGAAGTTCCTTTATAATTTGTTCAGTTTTTTTTATGAGATTCAGTTATTTTACTTTTCTATTTCTTGCTCTGTTGTTAGTCAGACTATTTTAATCTTTAAAAATATTTATCCTTTTATATGAATTATCTATTTTGGCATGTAACTGGACAAAATAGTTTCTCATAATTTCATTTCTTCATTTGTTCTGAATTTTCTTTTGTCATTTTTGATATTGGCAGTTTGGTTTTCATCTCTTTTGTTTATAAGAACTGCTCATGAATTTGTTATTTATTAAAGTCGACCTCTAGTATTATTTATGATTTTAGGTTTTTTCTCTATTCTTTGATTTTCTAAATTTTATCTTTGTATATTCTCAGGATTTTTGTTTGATTGCTTTTCTCATTAAGAAAAATATTGCATGTTCATTTTACTGATCTTTCTTTCTTGATGAAACTGTTGAGATAGATAAATTTTCCCCTAAGGACTGCTTTGGCTCCACTCCTAAAAGATTTAGTATGGTATGTCATTTTCCTTAATGAAACAATCAATTGTTTGTATGATTTTTTTTCTTCAATCCACATATTCTTTAGGATTACATTATTCAGTTGCCATTTAATTTTGAATACTTTCTTCAAATGATATTTAGCAATTACCATTTTTATTATGCTGCATGTTAACCTTTATACTTTTATGAATTTGTTTATGAATTTTTATGACCTGGTATGTGAACAGATTTTGTAAAAGCAATATACATGGATGACAGATACATATATTCCTTTTTATTCTCATTTAATATTTGACAGAATTCTATTATATATTGTATTTCTAAAATTCTATTCAGAACTTACCTGCTTTCTTATTTATCTTTTTGTTAAAATTTTCTAGATCTGAAAGGGGACACATTTAAGTCTCCGATGAATTTAGTTTTTATATACATTTCTTCGTACAATTCAATTAGCTTATCCTTAAAGTACTTAGATTTTATGCTATTTGGTGTACCTATAGTTAGTATTGAGTGTTGCCTGTAAACATAATGTAAATGCCCTGCATGGTTCCTTTAATCATGTCTGCTTCCGCTATTCTCTTGTGTAAGATCCTGATTGGTACTCATAGGTTTTGGGGTTTTTTTTTGGAGGGTCATCTGAGACATAAATTCTATACTAGCCCTTAATTTAACTCCATGTGAATCTCTACGTTTCAAGTTTTTTTTGTTAGAAAATAACAGCAATAATAAATATATTGTTGAACTCTCTTTATACATTTATTTTACTACCCTCTTCTGTTATTATAGGATATTTTGTCTCATTCACAATATGGCTAATGATTATTAATTGTATATTTCCCTCCATCAAGTGCTATTCCTTTACTCTTCCTCTCTGAAGAAGAATTCTGATTGGTATTGATAATCTGTAACTGAAGTATTCAGTAACAAAACCTCTGTCTCTCCCCATTTTACTAAGCCAAGGGCCCTTATCTTTGTTTTTGTGCTTTCTTTCTCTCATTTTGGTCCCCTGAATATCGTTCATTCTCTGATGTTTAAGTTTGCTTCACTTGTGAAACTTTTTTAAAGTAACATTTTATTGGTATCTTCTGTTTTCTTATCACCTAAATTTCTTCTAGTATCTCTTCTCCTCCACATTGAAGAAAGCCATCCCACATTACAAAGAATGTTGTCGGTTTTTTTTAATTAAAAAAGGAAAGAAACAGAAGGGGGAAAACCAGCCAAAAAACCCCATTAGATTGAAAAGTTCTGAAAATATGTGTAATGTTCACACCTGTGGATTTCTCATCACTGCAAAGGCGTGGGGAAGGAGTTAGTGCCTTCTAATATTTCTTCTTTGGGACCATGCTTGTTCTTTGTAAAAGACTTTCCATGCTTTGCTGTATTCATTATATTCATTTCTTGGAGTACAGTTATATTCCATTATATTCATGTTCCTCTATTTGATTAACATTCCCCATTGAATGGCCATTTACTTTGTTTACAATTTTTTACTACCACAAAAAGTGTTGCTATAAAAATTTTAGTATATGTGGGGACTTTCTTCTTATCAATGACCTCTTTGGTATATATGCTTGGAAGTAGAATCTCTGGGTCAAAGAATATAAACATTTTATCCACTTTCTTTGCATAATTCCTAATTACTTTTCAAAATGGCTATAGTAATTTACAGCTTTATCAATAATATATTATTGTGCCTGTCCTCCCACAACTTCTCCATAGTTCAGTAACTCCATCTTTAGCTATCTTTGCCAATTTACTGAATATTAGGAGAGACTTTCAGATTTGTTTAAATTTGCTTTTTTATTACAGTGTTTCAGAGAATCCTTTCAAATGATTGTTAACAGTTTGCAATTCCTTTGAGAACTGTTCATATTCTTTAACCACGTGTCTATTGGAGAATGGCTTCTCGTATACATGTAATACTATATATAATGTTACATATGTATCTTAGATGTCAAATCTTAATCTGATAGATTTGAACCAAAGAATTTTTTCCTGTGTGACCTTTTTCCTTTCTATGTGAGATTCACTAGTTTTGTTTCTGTAAAAGTTTTTTTTTAATGAAACCAAAGATATCTATTTTATCTTTTATAATAGCTTCTCTCTGTTGTTTTGCTAAGGATTCATATCCTGTTCATAGATGGAGAGGATTTATTTTGGAATATGGTGTAAGATGTTCATCAAAACCTAATTTCTGCCAGATTGCTTTCCAGTTTCCTGAGGAGTTTTTTTTTTTTTATCAAATAGGACGTTCTTTCCTAAATAATGTATATTTTTCTGTTTATTGAAGATTCGGTTATTAAGTTTCATTCTTTCTGATCCCATCTCCCTTTTCCAGTCTGTTCCATTGATCTTCTCCATTTTTAAAAACTAATACCAAATGGTTTTAATGGTGGTTGTGTTACAATATAGTTTGATGTATAGAACTTCTAATCCCCTCCCCACCCATTTCATGCCTACCTTTATTCATTATTTCATTTAATATCCTAGATGTCCTGTTTGCCAAATTAATTTCATGATTGTTTTACATTTTCTCTAAAGAATTCCTTTAATGTTTTGATTGGTAAAGTATTAAAGCTGAAAATTAACTTTGGTAGTATCTCCATTTTTATTATATTGGCACAGTCCATTGAATATTCCTTCAATTATTCAAGTTGATCTTTATTTCTTTACGGAACACTTTGTGATTGAATCTATATGAGTAATTTGTGTACTTTAGTAAATTGGTCCCTAAATATTTCATGCATTTTGTAGTTATTTGGAATGGGATTTCTCCTTTTATCATTGCCTCTTTTCTTTTGTTATTCTATATAGAAATGTTTTTGATTTTTGGAGATTTATTTTGTAGCCTGTAATTTTTCTGTAGCTATTAATGATCACAGTATCTTTCCCAAAACCCTAGGATTTTCTAAGTAAACCATTGTGTCATCAGGAAATAGTTTGATCTGTCCTTTGCCTATATTTATATCTTTTAAATTTTTTCTATGGTTTTATTACTGGTGATAACATTTCTATAATTGTATCAAATAGTAGTGGAGAAAGTATACATCCTTGCTCTATTCCTGTATTTCTTGAGAAATCATCTAGGGTATGCTTATTACCCATAGTGCTTGCTTTTGGTTTTACACAGTTATTTTTTAATGATATTACAAAGATTCTGTTATGCCGATATTTTAAATTGGTTTTGAGCCTAAGTGTACTTTTTCTGCATCTACTGAGATAATCATCTCGTATGGAATATTCTTTAGTTTTAATATAATTATGTTGTTTCCATTCCTAATGGTGAATTAGCCTTACATCCCTGGTATATATAAATTGATCTTAATCATAATAGGTAAATACTTGGATGCATTGCTGAAGGCTGCTTGACAGGATTTTATTTAAAATTTTTGAATTGATATTTCTTACTGATATTGAGCTATCATTTTTCCTTGCTTTATCTTTGTTTGGTCTAAGTGTTAGGATCATATTTGTCTCATTAAAGCAATTTTTGAATGTTTTATTAATATTGAGAATAATTTGTAGTGTTGTTATTAATTCTTCTTTTAAAATTTGATAGTATTCTCAATTGAAACTGTCAGTTATCAGGAATTTCTTCACCTTTGGTTGTTCCTTTGTAGCTAGTTCTATTTACTTTTCGGAGATGGGATTATAATCTCTATTTGGTCTTCTATTTGGGTATTTTGTTTTTTGAAGACATTTCTCTATCTTGTGTTCCAATTTTGAAAGTATATAATTGCATAGTAGGTTCTAGTCATTAAAAAAAATTTCTTCTGGTTCCATTGTGATTTTTTTCCCATTATTTATTTGCTATTTTGTTTGTTTGATTTTCTACCCTCTTCATTTTAACCAGATTAGCTAAATGTTTAATAGTTTTTTTCAGCTAACCAACTTTTAACTTTACTTAACACTTGTCTTTTTGCTTTACATTTTATTTTTCCCGCTCTGATTTTCAATATCTCATCTTTTGTGATGATTTTGGCTTTGTTTATTTCTTGGCTTTCTAATTTTCACGTGTATATTCAGTTAGCTAATCCTCTCCTTTTATGTTTTGTTAATGTATAGCTTTTAGGGATATGATTTTCCCTTGAGTATTGTTTTATCTGCATACCAGATATTTTGGTACGTTGTTTCATTATTATCATTCTCCCTCGCGTAATTATTATTTGTTTCTATGATTTGTTCTTCGACCCTCTTATTATTTAACATTTCATTGTTAAGTCTCCATTTGAGTCCCACCTTTTGTTGTACTCTCTGAACTGCTTGGTGTTTTTATAGTTTCATTCTCTCTGAAGGATACATTTACTAATTCTGCCTTTTTATATTTATTTGCCACATATGCATGTTTTAACACATGGTCATTTTTTCAAAAATTTCTACACGGTTACTACGTCTGAACCCCAAAAAGATCAAAGGAAGGAGAAAAAGATCAATATGTAGAAAAATATCTATAACAGCCCTGTTTATAGTGCAAAGAATTGAAAATTGAAGGACTGCCCATTAGTTGGTGAATTGCTGAGCAAGTTATGGTCTGTTACTATAATGGCATACTATTATGCTATAAGAAATAATGAAGGGGATAGTTTCAGACAAACCTGGAAATATATGAAGTGATGCAGAGGGAGGTGAGCAGAACGAGGAGAACAATTTATACAATAACAACAATACTGTGAAATACAAACAGCTTTGAACGTCTTGGGAACTCTGACTAACATGATGAACAACCATAATTCCAAAGGATTCATAATGAGACTTCCTGCCCACCTCCTAATACAGAGGAGTTGGACTCAGAGTGCAAATTGGGGGAATTTGTTTTGCTTGATTATACTTATTTGTAATGTGAGTTTTGTTTTTCTTGCTTTCTCAATTGCGGAAGGGGAAGGAGAGAAGGTAGCTCTTTATTTGAAAATAAAATGAAATTTTAAAAGAAGAAAGAAAAAAATAAATAAAAAAACAAAAGTTCCTTGTGATGCTGAGAAATACATTCAAATTTTAACAGTCCCATTTAGAAGACACTCTAAGTCTTTTAAAAAGTCTAGGTTTTTTTTTTAACAGTTTAATTCTCTGTTTTCCATTTTGTTTATATTCCTCTCAAAGACTATTTGTCTTGTATTTCAGTCAATTTTTCCTTTTTGATGTTATATAATTGGCATTTCAAGCATGTAAGTTGAATATTGATATTAGTTTTCTGTCCATAGTTTCTTTTAAGCATGACATAATTGACTTTCTCTCTCTTTATGTTGTAAATTTTTGTTTTTGCCTTGTCTGATACCATGGTGGAACTCCTGCTTTTTTGAAATCACCAGGAGCAAAGCAAATTTTTTTCTGGTATCTCATTTTTATTCTTTGATTTTTAGGTGTGTTTCTTGTAATAAGTTGTGGAATTTGGTTTTCTTTGTTATCTTCTTTGTTAAAACCCATAGAGTTGGCTTTCTCTTTACAGTTTTGGAGATTTTTTTCCTTGTAAGAGTCTCTAGAGATGGGTTCGTTTGTTCCCCCTGCCCAGTAGCCCTCTTTATTTACATTTCCTGTGTTTCTGTGTTCTGTGGTATTTATAAATTGAATTGTCTGCTCACTTTTTTGTGGGAATGCTTTAAAGGTTTCCTTTTATTGAATGCTCATCTTTTAGGCTCAGATTTTCAGGCTCTTATCAGTCTGGGTTGTGGAACAGTTTTGTGTTTGAATTTTTTTTATATTTGAAGGTCTTTTTTTCCAGGTCACTTTCAGAATTTGTTGTTTGTCCTTGAAATTGTTCAATTTAACCACTATGTCTTAGAGTTTTCTTTGGTTTTTGTTTTTGGTTTTATTTTCTTGGAAGTTATCTGCATTTTTTTTTCAATTGACAGGATTTTTTTTTCCTCTGTTGTTAAGTTCTGAGCAGAGTTCTTATATTATTTCTTGCCTTATGGAATTCAGGTTTTTAACTGGTCATTTTCTTCTGGAAATAAAGTTTCTTTAAGTTTTCTCTGTGCATGCTGTTATTAAGATCGATGTGTTTTGCTTGTATGTGTTCTTTTACTGTTAATACATTTTGCTTCTCCTTCCAGTTTGTCCTTTTCAGTATATTTATATTTTTTATTGTTTTTTCTCTCTTTTGTTTCTTTGGTGAGATTCACCACTATATTCTTCTATCATGCTAATTATTTCTGCTATTCATCCCATAAGTTCTATCACTTGTTACCTTTTAAGTTATGTTGTCAAGTTTCTTATTTCTCTTATAAATCAGTCAAGAGCATCCCATTGCGGTTCTATACTCCTATGGGATGCCGTGAGGTCCTCTATTCTGTTTCCTTTGACTTGAATATTTATTCACCGATACTTGGACTTGTTTAAATGTCTTGATAAATAATGTCTTTTATTTTTCAACATCATTCCTGTTTATTTATCTACTTGGGATTTAAGTTTTTAGGTGATTTTTCTTCCTCCTGAGATTTTTGATAATTTTAATCTTTTTCTCCTTATATTGCCCTGTTCCTCACTTCCTGACTCTTCCTCTTTTGAAGACATATTCCCTAGGAGCTGAACTTCAAATTCATCTCAGCCTCTGCCCACATTAGAGAATTCGCTTTTCACCAATCAATCAATGAACATTTACTAAGTGCCTACTATTTGCCAGGCACTGTACCAAGCACCAGAGACCTATGCCCCTGTCCCAAGTGACTTTTGGGAAGACAGAACTAGTCCCAGTTGGATCTAAGTCACCTTTCCTTCATGTCTCATGCAGTCCCACATAAGCATTGTTACCCTCTGTCTGGTCCTTATTTCTCTGGTTGAGCGCTCCTGCATTGAGCTGCTCTACTAAGCACATCATGTTTTCGCTTTATTATACCTCCCCCTTCTCTGCAAGGTACAAGGTAGACTTGAGATCTGCTTGTTGCCATGCAGTTGTGGGGTCAGAGCAGGGGAAGTGTGTGTCTGCAACATTAAGGAAATTTCTGAGTTTATCTCCAAACAGAAACCATTGGGTTGGGTTTTGCCAGAATCTTGGACCTGGTAGAGCATGGGGTGAGAAATAACGAGTGTGTTAAAGATTCAGAGTTAGACTTCTCTGCTGTTTATTCATCAAATAGTTACCCACTTGGGTTTCTTGGTGTCTTGGCCTGTGAAGACTGTTGTAATTGCTTGCCTCTCACATACGATTCTTAATTTCGGGTGTTTTGTGGTTTCTTAAGGCCTGGAGACGATGCCTAGTCTTTCATTTTTTCAATCACATGACCCAGAAGTCAGTTTAATTTATTTTTACACGAAACACTGTGCTTGTGTATTTCATCCTCCTTTATTTGATTCACCTAAGAGTGAGGTTTGTGAGCTATCTTCTCCTCACCACCATCATATTTGTATTTTCTTCTTCTTCCTTAGTGTGTTTCTTTTGCATTCACTTTATTTCACTCTCTCAAAATCAGCAAAATGGAACAAAACTGCTCTCAGGCCATGTATTTTTCTTTCTTGCCTTCCCTCTTTGAGCCTATAGACACTATAGCCTGACTATAGACACTTCAACATTGTTCAGCCCCTTCTAGTTGCTCAAAGCTATTTAGCTTTCTAGTTTTCTTTTGACTTATGTTTGTGTTTTAGAGTTTCTGTTCACTTATGATCTTTTCATCAGGAATGTTTGATCATCTTTTGTTATATTAGGCTTCTGTTTTTTTTTTCCTCTTTAGGGTTATACTTAGTTTTGGAAACATTTTTGATTTTGTTTTTATCATTTTGCCTACTAAAATATTGCCTCCAAAATTCCAGGATTTTTTTCTCCTTTTCAGTAGTTATTTCATAGTCCTATGTGAACCTGACTTGTTCTTTGGTACTTGAATTTTTTATTTCTTCTAGAATTTTTCCTTTGACTTGAAAGCTCTGGATTTTGGCTGTGACATTCCTGAAAGTTTTCTAAGTGGATTTTTTTCAGGAGCTGATGAGTGACTCTTTCTATTTTCACTTTGCCCTTTGGTTCCAATTAATCTACACAGTTGACTTTTTTATATTTTTGAAATATGGTGTCCAGGATTTTTGTTTGGTCATGGTTTTCAGAGAGTCAGCTTCTTAAATGATCTCTCCTCAGCCTATTTTCTAGTTCAGTCATTTTGATAGTAGATACCTTATATTTTCATCTATTTATCAATCTTTTTATTTTGTTTTAATGTTTCTCATTTTTTCCTGGGGTCATTTCATTTTTATTTTTATTTTTTTTCTCCATTCAGTTTTCCAGGAAGTCCACTAGTTGGGCCAGGTTTTCCACCTTCTGTGTTAAGGTATTCATTCTCTTTCTGAGGCTTGCTTTTATTTGTCAAAGAGTCATTCTCTTCTTCTTTGGTTACACTATTGTGTTTCTTCATTGTGTTCATTGTTTTCTTGTAGCCTCAGTTCTCAAGCTGAGAGTTTATGTTAGGTCCAGGCTCAACCTCTTTTGAAACTCTTGGATAAGTTGAATTGGCTCTCATCGATCATGCCCTCTCAGTAGTATGATTGCCACTGCCGTTACAAGTCTAGTTGAGATGTCTTGTTCTAGGCCTTCCCTCTGCTTTAATTCTGGTTTTGACCTCAGTCTTCTTCTTGTACAATTCCCAGTCAGAAAATAAACAAAATTATTGTTGTGGGTCATGCACCCAAACCCGCTTTGATCTTTCCATGGATCCCTCATTCTTTCTCATGCTTTGTGATTCTTACTCATGTTCTTCCCTGAATCCTTTACAGGACACTCACCCCCCCCCCCCCAAAAAAAAAACCCTCTAGTGTCCTGGTGGCCTGTCTCTGGTTCCTTTACTATTTCATTCATTATGGAGCAGGACTAGAGTGATCCATCTATCATCCTTCACTTTTGATCCATAATTAGCCATCTTTTCTAGTTATATATGTCTGTGATGGCTTTTATGCTACTGCCCCTCCTCCCCTTGAAGGCTGTTTTCCTTATTTCAGTCTCAAGTCAATACCTTCACACGTGTTAGTTCTCTCTGATATTCAATTTCTACCAATTTTCTTCCCTGCAAGCCCTAAGTCCTTTGCTGAAGTCCTGTCTTTATGACACTAGCAAATCAGTTTAAAATGGTCTTTTTTGATAATGTAGTGAAAGCCAATTGCTCACAATGAATTGCATTAGCCACACTGCCATTAACATCATTTGTTACATCAAAAATTCATAAATCAATTATGTGTGTTTGTGTTCCATGGCTATGACCAGTGTTTCTGTCATTTACAGGGTAAGCCTCAGAACACGTTATGACAATTTGTGGTCAGTTTTCTTCTAAAATAAACATATAAGGCAGGTACACATCCATACAATTGGAAATTTGTCAATCAATAGACACTCTTATATTTGTAGCTTTCAGGCAGTTTATTTAGATCTCCTTGTTTTGTGGCATTTATATAGCATTATGAAGTTTAAAGAGCCTAGGACAATAGTGTAAAGTAAACACTACTAAAGTTAGTGTCTCCATTTTATACATAAGGAAACAGATTAAATGACTTCACCTTGGTCACACACCTAGTTGAGCATTGATCACATTTGGACCTAGGTCTCTCCTGATTCTGGAACTTTTCCCACTGTATTACATACTACATCTTGAAATTCTATACCTGGGAAGTCTTCACTTTTTCTATTAATTGTAATCCTTTTGTTGGACATAATCTTTGTGTCATTTAAGGCATTTTCGAAAGTATATTTTGTGAAAACCACGATACTCGGCGACCTAGCAGACGTACAAAAGAAACGATTTCTTGGAGGAATGGCATTGTAGTCAAAGCTTACTATTAGCTGAAGAATCAATATTTTCACTAAGTGTGCACACTTCAACTGCTAAAAGGCTTTACTGCCCAAGCAGTAGCATTCTCCCCGTGAAGAGCTGGCAGAATGGAAAGATTGTATAACTAAGGATCAGGTCTGAGGAGCTCTGCCTTTAGTGGAAGAGTTCTATAGCTGTTTAGGCTTTTCCTTTCATTGCACCCTCAAGGGAGATTTGGGGATATGGCTAGTTTTTATTGAATTGGGTACATGCTTTGTGATCTTTAATCCTTTGGCCGGATTTTCTATAGCTTTTCTCCCTTATCTTCAGTAATTAGTGCACTTAGGGAAGTTTAGGATAAGGCTGTTTCCATTTTTAAGGTATTTCTGAGGGCCACTCACCACCTGCACCCTTTGATTAGATGAAAATAGCATTTCCTTTTGCTTTTCTCCTTACTTTGGAGCATGCATAAATTATAATAATAACAAAATACTCTTAAGCATCTTTAATGACTATTCTAATGATAAAATGCTTTCCTCCAGGCTCTTTTGGAACAAATTGCTCATTGCAAAATGTTTTCTGTTTGATAATGGCTAAAAATCCAGAGTTGGGATGTCATAAGATGGGTTAATCATATGGCCCTATCTTGAACCCAACTATTTAATCACCCCTAATACCTTGGTTTACTGAAAGAGAATTTCAGACTCGATAGCAAATTCTTATAAAGCACGAAGATGGTTTTGAAAAAAAAAAAAAAAAAAAACAACTCTGAAACTTTCAGGTAGCATTTGGAAAGGTCTCCATTTTTTATGTAGCCAAAGCCCAGTTCAGGTGCTGTCTACTATTTGAGATCTTCCTTGACTTCCCACCCTTATCCCTTCCCCCTGCCCAGTTCATAGTGTTCTCTTATCTACCTCTTATAACTCTTTAGTATGACTTGATACCCTCCATTTATGTAACTTGGTTTTCCAAATCTGAAGCATTTCCTAAGTTACTGCTTAAGCAAGACTCTACTCATTGGTGGAGGGAATGATTATTTGGTATGCCTACATGCCTGTATGAGGGGGAAATTGGCGTGAGATCTCCCCTCTTGAAGAGAGGTCACATGTGAATCCATACCCTCTTTGGGGAGAATCCAGAAAAAGAACAAACTTTGGAAGGTAGACATGTAGGTAAAAGCTGCCTTCCCCCTACATATTTTCCAGCCTGCCTCTCTAGCGACTCACCCCTAGGGTGAGAAATCTCTCTGAATCTCTCTGTCTCTGAATCTCTCTCCCTCTCTCTCCTCTTTCCCCTCTCCCCCTGTTCTTCTTCTCTCCCCTTCTTCTCCCTCTCTCTTCCCCTCTTTCTCCCTCACCTTTAGACATGTTTCATCCCTTCCTCTTCAAGGGACAGTAAGTAAGTAAGCAGGTTGAGCCTCAAAATCACTTTCCTTAGATTAGAAATATTTAGTGGGAGGAGATATAATTAAAGTCTGGTGCTCTTTGAGGAGTTTTTTTTTTGTTTTTGGTAGTTGCAACTGGTGGTTCAGTTGCTAGAGATACTAAGTGTATGACCCTGGACAAGTTATTTACCTGTTGTTTGCCTCAGTTTTCTCAACTGTAAAATGAGGATGAAAATAATAGCACTTATCTCATAGGGTTGTTGCAAGGATTAAATGAGGTCACATCTGTAAAAGTCATTTAGCACAGTGCCTGGCACATAGTAGGCACTATATAATTGCTTATTTCCATCCTTTGCCTTCCCTGAGGAGAGCAGAGTGAAAAGTCTCATAGTCCCTTCTCTGATTACCCTGCAGGCAAGAATCAAAATCTCTCTTGGAGAGTAATGAGTAAGATTCCAGAGAGAGCATTTGATGCCTCCCTGTGAGCCCCATTTAGACAAGACATGTGGACCTATGTGGATTGTAACTTACATAGACAAAACACACCTTAATTTGCTTGTCTTTGCGTATGTTATCTTTCCCCCCTGTAGAACATAAGCTCCTTTAGGGCAGGGACTGTTTCACTTTGGCCTTTGTATTCCTAGGGCTTAGAATAGGGCCTTGTCCTTAGTAGGCTCTCAGTACATGCTTGCCAGCTGGAGTTGAACTGAGAAGACAAACGCTCGTTTTGACTCCAGTGGTTTTTCATAGTCTAATTTAAAACTCACCGCCAAATATACAAATATTAGTCCAGGCATACATAAGTAGAAAGTTGTAATGAATCTGTTAAAGATTTAAGCAAGGCTATTTAAATAGTAACTTTGAATTATTCATGTTATACTGGCAATAAGACTCACTCTGGGGTTGATGATCATTGTGCATTAACATCATGCCTTAGGCGGATTGAAATGTTTTTTAATGAGTTGTCTGGAGCTCAAGAATATCTTTGTTTCAATTGCTACTTGACCCTAATGTGTTTTTTTTTTTCAAACGAGGTCCTCTCCTTGACCTAATGTGAAAACTTATTTTAAAGATTTGCTTAATCATTTGCTCTTGTCAAGAGATCGAAATGGGATATAAGTGTTGGAAAGGAAGGTATGTGACGGCATTTGAGAAAAAGGCTGGGAAGGCGTGCGTGCCTGCATCACGTATAGCAGAAGCTCTCTCTACTTAGACGAGGGTGTTGCTTTCAAGGCTATGCCTTCTAATAGTGTGTGTGTGTGTGTGTGTGTGTGTGTGTGTGTGTGTGTGTGTGTGTGTGTGTGAGAGAGAGAGAGAGAAAGAGAGAGAGAGATTTTTAATTTGCTTTGGGGGTGGAGGGGACAGAAATGTGATTTCATCAGTGTAAGGAATACCATGTAGGTAAAGTCCTTCCATCAGTGGTGATCAGCAATTTGTCTGCAACTCATAGCCTTGGAGACTTACCTGGGGCCCTGAGAGAGGCATGAAGTGGCTTACTTGTCCATGCCCATACAGCCAGTCTGCGTGAAGAGGTAGGGCTTGAGTCCCAGTCTTCATTACTCCAAGGCCAGCTCTGGATCCACTCGGTAATGATGCCTCTTTGAATTTATTCTAGAGCTTTAAAGACTAGAAAATATGCTTGCCTTTTCAAAAGTACTCATTTAGCATAGAAATGTGGAATTAGGAATGATACTTTCAGAATGTCATCTATTTAATCTGTGACTGTCCTTGATGATTTCAAAAGCATTTTCGCATTTAAAAAAAATTTTGTTCCTCATTACAGTTTTGTGAGGTAGTTAGGGCAGGTGCTATCCTTTACATGTTACAGTTGAGCAAATTGAGGCATGCGGCGTCAAAGTTTGGATTAGTAATGGCATCAGGACGCTTACTCAGGCTCTCTGCCTTCCAGCCCAAAGCCCTTTCTACTACACCAGGCTACTTTGAGTTATGTCTTCTTGGGTTATCTGTCTAGCCTCTAAAACCAGTGCCTCATTAATTTGTGAAGATAAATATTGGTCATACTGGTTGACCTTGGAGGACTTTTCCAACTCTAAATCTCTCATCTTATATAGCATCCTTACAATGTCAGAAGAATTTGAGGAAGGCTCTCAGCCCATGGCTAAACTCCTTGTGGCAAAATTACTGAAGGACGTAGTGAAGGCCACACAGTGCTGACACGGATGGAAGAGTTATGAGCTACATCATTAAAAGGACTGCTCATGTGGTGAGATCAAAGAACCAGTGGAGAATTGGTATTCTGGAGGGTCTGTAAAAATGCAAGTAGGGACTGTCCAGAAGGAGAAAATTGTGCCCTCATGAATCAGAAGTACTGGAGAGTTAGCATGGTCTGCTGGACCATGTGCATTTGCACTGGACCTGGAACCAAGGAGTCCAGGTCCAAGCTGTGCCACTTCCTAGCTGTATGACTGTGAGCGGGTCACTTGACCCATCTCAGCCCCAACTTCCTCATCTGTTGGATGGCAAGGGTCATACAGTTCTTGCACAAAGTTATTGTGAGAAAAGCACACTGCATGATACTGCTCTTATTATCTAGGACTAGTATGCTTTTTTTAATAGAATGCAAATGTACTTTATTGCTATAATAAAATCTAAGTCATCTTACCCTACACACGGTGGTGTATAATCTCAGTCATTCTCATCCCTTGCTCACAGCTGCCCAAATACATGAAAGAAAATGACAATCAAATGTGAAATGTGGCTGGTTTGGAGTTGGCCTGATCATCAGGAGATTTGGAGAGCCTAAGGCTCTGCTGTGGAGCCCATGGGAGGTGTTGGTGTTCTTGGGTCTTTCGATGGGGGCCGGGGAGGGGGTAACTGGCTCGGTCTAAAGCCTTCAGCATCTCCTGATGGAGCTTAGGGATGAAGAGACTTGTCCCAGTTTTCTACAATGGTGTCAGGGCCCTTCCTCCTTCCTCCCTTGGTGGCTGCATACAAGAGCACATCTCCATTCAAGACTTGAATCTCTGGACAGTCCTGGGGATCCTGCTCGGGCATAGAGTCATGAACTGATCCAGCCAGCATGTGCAAAGGCTGGCTTCAGCATGGCCCTTCCTTTTGGCTGCAGAGTGCCCCAAGGCCTAACCCAGCATATAAAGCAATATCCAAAGGGTATCAGAATAGCCCTCCTTACTATTTTTGATAAGTTTGGTTGAGAAGTTATTTTACAGGGAGTAATGCAAATCATTTCTCAGATGTAACCACATGTTAGGTAGCTATAAGGAAAAAGGAAAGAGAAAAAAAGATAATATGGAGGGAAATAGATATAGCCCTCATATAGGCAGTGAGGTAGCACAGGGGCTAGTGTGTTGGGCCTGGAGTCAAGAAGAT
Source organism: Vombatus ursinus (assembly GCF_900497805.2). Classification (NCBI taxonomy): domain Eukaryota; kingdom Metazoa; phylum Chordata; class Mammalia; order Diprotodontia; family Vombatidae; genus Vombatus; species Vombatus ursinus. The sequence continues at coordinate 7,372,107 of NW_020944469.1, read as the reverse complement.
GTGAGTTCAAACTCAGCCTCACACACTAGCTGTGTGACCTTGGGCAAGTCACATAACCTCTATCTCAGTTTTCTTAACTATAAAGTGGAGATAATAATAACCCCTACCTCCCAGCGTTGTTATGAGAATTAAATGATATAATATTTGTAAAGCATTTAGCACTGTGCCTGGCAAATAGTAGTTGCATAATAAATGCTTATTTCCTTCTTCCCTCCCTCCCTCCCTCCTAAGAGAATAAATGCAGATGTCAGGGTTTTTCCCCTAAGAAATGAAAGATGATGTTTTAAATTATACATTAACTATAAATTGGAGTTATACTATTCAGATGGACAAGTGAATAGTTTTGATAAGGGAAATGTGAATGTGCCTTTTCAGGGGAGGTTTTCCTTTCCAGAACACCATAAATTCTACTATAATCATAACCCTTTTAAGGTTTGCAAAGTGCCTTTTCCCAGCAACACAATTAGAGCTCCGACCAGAAGTCATTTCAATTGGGCCTAAACGGATTGGTGAGGATAGTGATAAAGTATATGGTCTGATGGTGGGGTAGGGTGGGAGCAGAAAGGGTCCTTCTACTTCAAGTGCACGTATTCTGGGACGAAAGAGTCTGGCACTTAGACACTTGAGGATGATGGAGGACAGGCAGGTCAGGGAGAGGGGCACAATGTTGAGAGGATCTTGAAAGTGGCAGCCAACAGTGGTTGGGCACTTTAGCAATGTGGGCCCCCAGAGGACCATGAGATGATTCTAAACAATGCATAGGAATGGCAGTTCCCATGAAGAAGACTTGGGAAGAGCTAGACCCACACTCACCTATATGTCAGAATCCCAAGAGAAAAGTCCCGTTTGCCCATGTTACTACCAGTTCCATAGAGTGTGCAAGAATTATTACCTCCATTTTATAGATGAGGACCCCAAGCCTCCAAGAAGGCTTCTGGTGGTTACACAGCTTGGATTGGAGAGAAAATCCAAACCTAGGATTCCTAACTCTGAGTCCAAGGCTGTAATGATGGAGTAAATTGATTGTACTTGGAAGAATTTCCCTCACTCCTACCTCCCTGAAGACCTGGACTACATCTCACTTAACTGGAATGGGGTTCTGAATAGACTCAAGGACCTCATAGCCACTGCAGCATGTGCCATTGCCAGTTGTCTTGACATTTGTCCTGCCACTGAACTTCCATGACTCAGGAAGAGAGAGTGAGGCTGAAGACTTCATGCAACTCTGCCTCACTTAAATCCAAATTCACGTGCAAGTCAAGGCATCACCTGTGGTGTCATTGGCCCTCTTTCGAAGACAAACAACAACAATTCGCATATCGACGTAGAGCAAGAGAACAGTTGTCTAAAGTGTTGTTTTCTGTTTTCATCTTCCTTTTGAGGTGGTTGTCTGAGAAATTTCCCGAAAGGTGCACTGTTTAGAACATTACAACAGTGCTGCTCCTCCCCTCCCTTTGCTTGCTTAAACAATGGGACCAAACTTCTATAAACAGCCAAGCATGAAGCTTCATTTTGTGGGAGGAGACAAAACGGCTTCAGTGTACGAAACCACAGGAGCTGTATCAAATCAGAGGATACACAGAGGTCCGTTCTCCCATCCATTTCAGACCTGAGTGGGGACAGCTTAGGATCCTTGATCTAGAATTGGAATGAACTTCAGATGGCATTGAGGCCAATCCCCGCATTTGACAGATGAAGAAACTGAGACCCCCCCCCAAAAAAAGGTTATGACTTCAGGAAGGCCAGCCACTTTCTAACAGAGCCAGAATTTGAGCTGAAGCCCCTTCAACCACACCACAGTACCGCACTTCTCTTGCTGCTCAAGAGATCAAGATAACAGGTCTCTGAGTCATAGCAAGGACTGCTGCAAACCTTTTCCATGCCCAAGTCTCTTTTTCTAAGCCTTCTGAAACTTTGAAACCAAATAGAGTAGAAGCCCACTTTTTACCATTCCCCTCCATCCCTCCCCCCTTCAGCATGGATTTCTGTGAGGTCCTGGAAGAAATACCCAAGGCTTGCGATTCAGGGAACTGGGCTGCAGTTAGCACTGTGTTAGAGCCAACTTGGCAGGTTTTGCAGAGGCTCAGTTTTCAGTGTGAGCATTTATACCCTGGAAATTGAAAAAGCTACAAATTGAGCATTGTTTGGTTGACTGTCTAGACTGAAGAAAAGTGCTGGAGAAAATGTTAATGCAGATTAAACTTAAAAAGTGTGTCCCATACTCTTTTTTTCTGAAGAGCTGTTTGTTAAATATTTATTAGCATACCCTTGACTATAATATTCATCAAGAGACCCTGGGAAGAAAAGTGAATGGTCTGCAACTCCCTAGCCAGCTTTGACCCTGGAGAAAAAATGGAACCTGGGCACTGGACCTGAAGAAAGTAGCAGAGTAAAAATCTGGGCTCACTAATTGCAAGTAATAACAACAACAGCAATAACAATTAAAATGAACATTTGTATGTTGCTTTAAGGTTTTCAAAACACTTTGAATAGTGCTTGGAGAAAAGAGCCCTCTCCCTGGAGACCTTTCCAAGTAACATAGGAGAGGAGCTAGAAAATATATGGGAGTGATCAATAATGCAGAAGCAGGGAAATGGACTAGATAATCCAATAGATCTTCCCCATGTCTAATTTATTTATCATTACCTCTGTGTTTTTTGATTTAAAGACACGGCAGGCCCATTTCATTTCTATTTCATTATAAAAATGGGACACAAGGGCAGCTGTGTGATGAGGGAAGGAGCAGAGCAGTGGCTTCCGCCCATGAAGTGTGGTGTGGGGAGCAAGGATCGCTTTCTAGAAATTTTTGTACCAAAAGAACTCACTCCTCCTCAATGAACCCACTTGCACTATTACTTGACGGAAAATTGCCCGGATGACACATTGGGCCTTCGATCTTTTTGTCAAATGAGTCCCTTGACTTTTTCTCTCCTGCTTTCATAATAATTGTGTGCTATCCATGGGCCTGAGTGGGCACCAAGTGTAAATTGGAGCCATTGTCTTTGCTGGTTCTAAATATAGGCGAGTCCTTCTGCTCCCCCTTTATTTTTTTCTGCTGCATACTAGAATTTATTGCATTTGAACTTCTGAAAGACTTTCATAATGTTCCAGGATGATTCTTTAAGATAAAATAGTATAATGTCATTTGCAACTCTCACTAGTGCTATTATAAAGATGTGTTCAAATTGCCTGTGATTTGTCCAAGCCCTCCTATCATATTTCAAGCTTTTCCTACAGCTGCTCTTCAGCAAGAAAATGTAGGAGAAAGATCTTTTTTTTCTTTTCTTTTTGTGTCATTTGTTAAATAATACAGTAAAGGGAAAAAAAAAAGATTTAGTCATAATTGGCCTCAGGGTAAAATAAAAAAGGAAGGAGATCATTGTGACTAAGACACACGCCAGAGCTGTAACTAGCAGTATTTTTCATCTGTAGCAAGTGGAAGGGGGAAAGGGGAGAAGGTTTATCTTGGGGTGATAGTCTGGCAGGGGAAGAAGAAACCTCAGAGTACCCCAAGGCTTCTATACTGAAAGTGGAGCTGGATGTAGAAAGAAGGGCACCATTGATTTAGGTCATCTGATAGTGGGGCTCACAGAACAGGAAGCAGCTCCCGGGAAAGTATTGTTGGCACCCTCTAGATTTTCTTCCTTGGAGCCAATTCCCATTTGCCCTGTCCTAGTTCTGACTGTGACGTGAATGATATGCCCGGGTATCTCAAGAAATTGTAAAAAGAAAATAAGTTTGAGTTTCTTTTGTGCTTTGATAAAAAGCATGCATAGTGGGGCTGCCTGTGATATGCCTTCCTAGCAAATTGGATTCCAGATCTGTCACCTGGTAAGTGCTCAGTTGGTTGCCACAGCCTACCAGTAGTCACTTTGCTACTCTTGAATTGAATAAGGCCCTGGATAAAGTGTACTGTTTGCCCACCTGTTACCTGCGGGTGCTTCTTGGCAGCAGATTCTGATTTCTTAGAAAGCTACTTGTTCCTCCTACTCAACCTTTCTTAGCTTCTGGAGGTTCAGATCCACCATTAGCTTTTACTAGTCAGCAGAGGTTTGAGGAGCTACGAGTAACAAGGGCATAAACACCCCTGCTAAGGAAAACGGGTATGAAAAATGTTGACTGTTGCTTTAAATGTTATTTATCTAAACATTTTTTTTCTGTAAAAGTAGCAAGAGCTTAAGCATCTCCCGCTGTCTTGTTGTTAGACATCCACTACTGCCCATCTGCCTATTGATTGGTAGGAAACTCCAAATGGGAATTTCATCTCATTAATCATGTCATATCACAGGGATTAGGACAGAAAAATCCTTTATGCCTCACAGCAGACATCTACTGCCCAGTAAGACAAGGCAGTGAATATGAGATAGACAGAATATCTTTCCAATAATTAAAGGTCATCTGTAATAAGATTGTGTACCTGCTCCACTTAGATTATGCTAGAGCCTAAGTTCTTGCCTTCTCTACTGCAATGCGCATGTGAATGTTCACGCTTGAAATTTTCTCTTATTTTCTGAGTATAGAAGGAGAATTTTTATAAAGTCATTGTAGACAATCAAGGAGTCAGAAGCATGAGTATGTGGGCAGAGAGAGAGGGAGAGGGCATAGGAAGGGAGGGAGACAGAGGAGGGGGAGAGAGAGGAGAGACAAAGACAGAGGGGGGAGGGAGGAAGAGGGGGAGGGAAAGAGAATGGGAGAGAGGGAGACAGAGAGGTAGTGGGAAGAAGATAGAGGGAGAGAGAAGTGAACACTGAAATGCTGGTTGCAACATTTCCCTTGAGCAGAAATGTGAAATCCTGGTATCCTTTTTCAGGCCCTGACTCTGTTTGTGCTGTCATCTAATAAGATGCCCACAATATCAGAAAGAGGAAGTTAAATCCCAGAGTCAAAAAGTGTATAACACAAATACCCTTCTCTACTCTGACAGTGAAAAGCAATCTGACTTTATCCTCAGGCAAGACTCCACCAGTAAATGACTGTAGTCCAAATGCTAATCATAGGGAGAATTATTTTGGACAATTACCTGAGGTACCAAGGGATCACCAGTGTTCACACTATGCCCTTACAGGCTTTACCTGGAACCAGAGGATTGTAGGGGCAGCTTCCATGTCTGCCCTCATCCACAGATTCAGTAGAGACTTCACTAGACTGATTCTTTGTTATAGTCAGGTCCTCATTGAAGTAAATTATCTGACTGTTTTCTTGTGGAGAAAATAGAAGGGTAAGAAGAGTTGGACAAATGACTAAACAACAACAAAACCATCAAATGGATTCAGAATGAGCTGGATGGCTGGCCTCAAAGTATGTTAATGGTTCAGTGTCGTTGTGGCATTGATCTCCGGTGGAATAACCCAAGGATCTGTGTTTGACCCTGTTCAACATTTTTATCTTTGATAAAGGCATAGATAGTGTGCCCATCAAATTTGCAGATATCACAAAGCTGGAAGGGATTGCTAATACAGTAAATCAGAGTCTGGATCCAAAAGGAACTTACTAGGCTTGAGCATTGGACTGTATTTAACAATATGAACTTCAGTAGTGATAAATGTGAAGTCTAATATTTGGGTTGAAAAATCAAATTTACAAGTCTAAGATGGTTAGAGAGTCATTCTGGAAAAGATCCAGAGGTTTTGGTGGACCACAAGCTCAATGTGAAGGGAGGAGGATAATTATCTTCAGGTATTTCAAAGGCTATTACGTTAAAGAGGGATTTGACTTATCTTATTCTGCTTGGCCCTAGAGGGCAGAATGAGGAGTAATGAATGGAAGTGACAAAGAGCCAAATTTAAGTTGGATGTTAGAAAAAATGGCCTAACAATTAGAGCTTCTTCAAGTGGAATGTCGTGACGGCTTCCCCTTCCTTAGCTGTTTGTCTGCTTCTCAGGCATGTTATGATGGCCATTTCTTTTGTGTAGGATTTGGGCTAGGTGGCTATTGAGGTCCCCACCAAACCTTCTATTTTGTGATTTTCTAATGATATTTGTTATTATAATTGTACCCATTACCATCATCGTTACCGACAGTCATCCAGTTGGAATTTGAGATCATTTTACAGTTCGTTCTTTAGTCACCTTCTCTCCTGAAGTCTTACTGCAGTGCCACATCATGGCGTGGAGGTAACTGGGTTAGGCCTCCAAGGCTATGCCTAAGGATTCCTGCAAGCTCTGGCAGGTCCTAACAAAGTAGAAAGCCTTTGACGATCCATCCAGTAAAAGAATGTGTATCTATTAACCAGAAGCAGTTGAGCTAAGTTCAGAGAGGTTCATTACCAGGTGGGCTACAGCGTGATGAATTTTTCCATTCCCAAAGACCATCTGTCAGGAAGGATGATGTCGTGGATAAAGAGCAGTCCTTGAAGCCATGAAAACCTGGGTTCAAGACTTACCTCTGATACATACCGGCTCTGTGATGCCAGATGAGTCATTGAATTGCTCAGTATTTTATGCAAATCTCTAAGACTATGAGTTGTTGGAGTTTTTAAATTTTATTTTTAAAAATAATAATACTTTATTTTAATATTCCTAGTTCCCTCTCTCCAGTCATGCTTCAGTCTGCACTCAAAGTTCATCAGTTCTCTCTCTAGATGTAGATAGTATTTTTTAGGAGTCCTTTGGAAGTGTCTCGAATCATTGTATTGATTAGAATAACTAGGTCTTTCACAGTTGATCATCATTACTATATTGCTGTTATTATTGCTGTTACTATATTGCTGTATATTATGTATAATGTTCTCTTGGTTCTGCTCACTTCACTTTGCATCAGTTCGTGTAAATTTTCCAAGGTTTTTCTGAAACCATTACCTTCATCATTTCTTACAGAACAATAGTATTCTGTCACAATCCTATACCACAACTTTTTGAGCCATTCCCCAACTGATGGGTATCCTTTCAATACCCAATTCTTTGCCACTGTAAAATGAAATGCTAATATATTTTTGTACATGTAGATCCTTTTCTTTTTCCTTTGATCTTTTTGGGATGCTGACCTAGTAGCAGTATTGCTACGTCAAAGGATATATGCAAATTTATAGCCCTTTAGACATAGTTCCAATTTATTCTTCAGAAAGGTTGGACCAGTTTACAACTCCCAAAACAGTGCATTAGTGTCCCAATTTTTCAACATCCCCCTTAGCATTTGTCATTCTCCTTTTCTGTGGTGTTGTTCAGTCTTATAAGTGTGAGGTGGTAACTCAGAGTTGTTTTAATTTGCATTTCTCTAATTAATAGTGATTTAGCACATTTTTCATGTGATTATTGATAATTATGATTTCTTCTCCTGAAAACTGTCTGTTTATATCTTTTGACCATTTATCAATGGAAGAATGGATCATATTTTTTATAAATTTGGTTCAGTTCCTTACATATTTGAGAAATTAGGCCTTACTCAGAGGAACTTGCTGTAAAATTTCCCCCTAGATTTCTGCTTTCCTTCTAATTTTAGCTTCATTGGTTTTTTGTACAAAACTTTTAAAATTTTGTTTTTTTTCATTGATGTAATATTCTTGATCTTTTCTTCTTCTACATGAATTTTGCTATTATTTTTAGCTCTATAAAATAATTCTTCAGTAGTTTGGCATGGCACTGAATAAGGAAATTAATTTAGGTGGAATTGTCATTTTATTATATTGGCTTGGCCTACCCATGAGCAATTAATATTCCTCCAGTTGTTTAGATCTGCCTTTATTTGTGTGAAAAGTGTTTTATAATTGTGTTAATATGGTACCTGAGTGTGTCTTGACAAGTAGACTCCCTACTGTTTTATGTTATCTGCAGATATTTTAAATGGAATTTTTCTTTCTATTTCTTCCTGCTTGGTTTCGTGGCAATATGTAGAAATGCTAATGATTTATGTGGGTTTATTTCATGCAAATTTGCTAAAGTTGTTAATTGTTTCAACTAGTTTGTTTCAACTCTAGCGTTCTCTCAGTATGTCATTATGTCATCTTCAAAGAGTGATAGTTTTGTTTCCTCATTGTGTAGTCTTAATCCCTTCAATTTCTTTTTCTTGTCTTATTGCTATAGGTAACACTAATGGACTTACTTGCTTCACCCCTGATCTTATTGGGAAAGCTTCTAGCTTATTCCAATTACAGACAATCTTTGCTCTTGGGATATTTAGTAACATATGCTTATTTTAAGAAGGGTTCCATTTATTCCTGTGCTTTCCCGCGTTTTTAATTGGAATGGGTGTTGTATTTTGTGAACAGGTTTTTCTACGTCTGTTGAGATAATCACATAATTTTTGTTGTTTTTGTTATGGATGTCAGATATGCTAGTAGTTTTGCTAATATTGAATCAGCCCTGCATTTCTGGTATAAATCCCACCTAGTTAGAGTGTATGATCTTTTTTATAGTTCCGTAATCTACTTGCTAGAGTTTTATTTAAAGTTTTCATATCAATGTTCATTAGGGAAATTAGTCTGTAATTTTCTATCTTTTTATTCTCCTTGGTTTAGGGATCAAAAACCATTATTTGTATCATAGAAGGAATTTTCTAGAACTCCTTTTCTTTTTTGTAAAAATAGTTTAAATGGTATTAGATTTAATTGGTCTTTAAATGTTTGATAGAATTCACTTGCAAATCCATCTGGTTCCGGGTTTTTTTTCTTAGGGAGCTCACTTATGGCTCCTTTAATTTCTTTTTATAGAATTGGGTTACTTAATTATTCTATTTCCTCTTCTGTTAATCTGGGCAGTTTGTATTTTTGTAAATATTCGGATGAATATTTCACTTAGATTGGCAGTTTTACTGGCATATAATTAGTGGAAATAGTTCCTAATAATTGCTTTTATTTCATCTTCATTGACAATACATTCACCCTTTTCATTTTTAATACTATTAATTTAGTTTTCTTTCTTTTACAAATCAGATTAACCAATATTTTATTTATTTTATTGGTTGATTCATAAAACCAGCTTCCAGTTTTATTTATTAGTTCAGTTGAGTTTTTTTACTTTCAATTTTATTAATCTCTCAGATTTTTCAGGTTTTTATTTTTGTGTTTACTTCGGGATTTTTATTTAGCTCTTTTTCTAGGTTTTTTTTAGGTGCATGCCCAATTCATTGATCTGATCTTTCTCTCTTTTTATTGATGCAAGCTTTTTGAGCTATATTTTTCTTCTAAGTACTACTTTGGCTACATCCCACAAATTTTGGTATGTTGTTTCATTATTGTCATTCTGTTTAATGAAATTATTGATTGTTTCTATGATTTGTTCTTTGAACCACTCATTCTTTGGGATTAGATTATTTTTCAATTAATTTTTGATCTCTGCTTCCATGGCTCTTTATTGAATGTAATTTTTATTGCATTATGGTCTGAACAGAGTGCATTTGATTTTTCTGCTTTTCTGCATTTGGTTGTGAGATTTTTATTCCCTAATACATGTGTATTTCTCTCCTTATTTTGTTTTGCTTGTCCTTTTCTCTTTTTTATTAACCCTTTTCTTCTTCAAAAATCTGTTTTACTTCTGACCGTTGCCCCTCTTAATCTACCCTCCCTCCTAAAACTCCTCTTTTCTCTTATCCCCTTCCCTTCGCACTTCCCTGTTGGGTAACACAGATTTCTGTACCCAACTGAATTTGGGGACAGACAGACAGACAGACAGACACACACACACACACACACACACACACACACACACACATTCTTTCTTTGAACCAGTTCACATGAGAGTAAGGTTCAAGTGTTACCCTGCCCCCATCATTTTCCCTTCCACTGTAAAAAGTATTTCTTATGTGCCTCTTTTAAATAATTTCCCCCATTTTTCCTCTCTCTTCCTCCTTCTCCCAATGCATCTTGCTTTCTTACCTTTTCATTTTTTTTGGCGCATCATTCCAGCATAGTTGACTCACACCCATGCCATCTCCCTACATAAACTCCTTCTAACTGCCCTAATAATGATAAAGTTCTTAAAGGTTACATATATCATCTTCCCATAAGGAATGTAAACAGTTTAACCTTAATCAATCCTTTATGATATCTCATTTATGTTTACCTTTTTATGTTTCTCTTGAGTCTTGTTTTTAAATGTTAAATTTTCTATTCAGCTCTGGTCGTTTCATCAGGAATGCTTGAAAGTCCTCATTTTCATTAAATATCCATTTTTGCCCAGAAGCATTCTACTCAATTTTTTTTGGGTAGGTTATTCTTGTTTATAATCCTAGATATTTTGCCTTCCAGAATATCACATTCCAAGCCTTCTACTCCTTTAAGGTGGTAGCTGATAATGCATGTGTGATCCTGACTACCTCCAATAGTATCTGAATGTTGTTGTTTTTTTTTTGTTTTTTTTTTTTTTTCTGGCTGCTTTCAGTATTCTCTCCTTGGCCAGGGAGCTGTGGAATTTGACTATAGGAGGTGATCAGTGTATTCTTTCAATTTCTATTTTACCTTCTGGTTCTAAGATATCAAGGTAATTTTCCTTTATAATTTCTTGAAATATGATGTATAGGCTCTTCTTTGATCATGACATTCAGGTAATCCAGTATCCCTCAAATTATCTATCCACAGTCTGTTTTCCAGGGAAATTTTTTTTTTAGTGAGATATTTCACATTTTCTTTTTTTTTCATTCTTTTGACTTTATCTTATTGGTAATTGATGTCTCATGAAGCCATTAGCTTCCACTTCCCCAATTCTCATTTTTAAAGATTTATTTTCTTCAATGAGCCTTTGTGCCTCTTTTTCCATTTGACCAATTCTGCTTCTTAAGGAGTCATTTTCATCAGCGACATTTTGTACCTATTTTATCATTTGACCAATTCTGTTTTTAAGGTGTTATTTTCTTCCGTGTTTTTTGTTCCTCTTTTACCAAGCTATTAATTCTCTTTTCATAATTTTTGCATCCCTCATTTCTTTCTCCAATTTTTCCTCTACCACTCTTATTTGATTTTTAAAATCATTTTTTTGCTCTTTCTTCAGCTCTTCCATGAATCCTTCTTGGGCTTGTGTCCAATTTGCATTTTTCTTTGAGGCTTTGCTTGTAGCTATTTTCACATCATTGTCTTCTTCTGAGTTTGGATCTTCATCTTTCCTGTCATTATAATAAACTTTAATGGTCAGATTCTTTTTTTTTGTTGTTTGCACATTTTCCCAACCTATTTCTTGATTTTATTAAAATTTGGCTCTGCTTATCTGAGGGTGGGCATGGCAGCACTTGTCCCAAGCTTCAGGCTTTTTGACACTGCTGTTTTCACAGCTAGTTCTGGGGGTTTGTATGTTTTCAGTGCTTCCTAGGTGGTGTGATCCAGAGAGAGGTATGGTTACTGCTCCTCCTGATCTGTGCTCTAGTCCTCACCCAGGAAGGACTCCTGCTCCTTTGCAACTGGAAGCACTAGTGCTCCTTTCTCCCCTGGAACTGTGACCTAGAATTGGGGATCAGCAATAGAGTTGCCAAACACTACCCAGTCCTGTTCCCAGTGCTAGCACAGGAAATGTCCAGTAATCTATTTCTGACCAGTTATCTAATCCTCTGTCACTAGACCGAGAGCTCCTGAGCTGCTGTTGCTATCACAGCTTCCAAAGCCCCCTGCTGGGATTGCCACCATGTGCTCTCTGTGCTAGCTCCCACTCCATTGTCACAGACTTCTCCTTCCAACCTCCCAAGTTGTCTTATGCTGGAAAAAAGTTTCACTCCAACTTTTTTGGATTCTCTGCCCTAGAATTCTGTTTTAAAGTTGTTTGCAAGGGAATGTTGGAAGAGCTATGCTGTAGTTCTTCCTCTATTCTGCCTTTTTGGCTCCCCCCACAAGGCTATCATGTATTGAGAAGATGCCTATTTGAGTTTGACAGAGGAAACTTCCTTACCCAGAGAGTTTCCAAGATCAGTGAAATCCCAGATATAGCCCCTGTCCTAAAAACCATATAGTAAGAAACAGAAGAGTTGATATGTCCCCTCCAAAAAAGATAAGTATAGAAGCAAGGATCTTTTTTATAAATTTTTTTTCTTTTTAACATGTGTTTTTAAAACTTTGGGTTACAAATTTTCTCCTTTCCTCCTTCCCCACCCACCCTCATTGAAAAGGCAAGCATCTCGATACAGGTTATAGATGTGTAATCATGCAAAACACTTCCATAGTAGTCCTGTTGTGAAAAACTAAGTATATTTCCCTTCATCCTATCCTACCCCCTATTTATTCTATTCTCTCTTTTGACCCTGTCCCTCCTCAGAAGTGTTTGCTTCTGATTATCCCCTCCCCCAATCTGCCCTCCCCTCTATCAATCCCCTGCTCTCTTGTCCCCTTCCCCCCCTTATTTTCCTGTAGAGTAAGACAGATTTCCATACCCCATTGTGTATGTTATTCCCTCCTTAAGCCAAATCCTATGAGAATAAGATTCACTCATTCCCTCTCACCTTCCCCCATTTCCCCTCCACTGTAAAAGCCTTTTCTTGTCTGTTTCATGTGAAATATTTTACCTCATTCCACTTCTCCCTTTCTCCTTCTCCCAGTATAATCTTCTCTCACCCCTTAATTTTATTTTCCAGATATCCCTTCATCTTCAACTCGCCCTGTGCCCTCTATCTATATCTGTCTATACGTACATATAATTTTTTCCCCTCCAACTACCCTAATACTGACAAAGGACTCATGAGTTACAAATATCATCTTTCCCTGCAGGAATGTAAACAGTTCAACCTTAATAAGTCTCTTATGATTTCTCTTTCCTGTTTACCTCTTCCATATTTCACTTGAGTCTTGTATTTGAAGGTCAAATATTCTATTCAGCTCTGGTCTTTTCCACAGGAATGCTTGAAAGTCCTCTATCTCACTGAATGACCATTTTTTACCCTGAAGGATTATACTCAGTTTTGCTGGGTAGGTGATTCTAGGTTGTAGTCCTAATTCCTTTGCCCTCCGGAATATCATACTCCAAGCCCTCCGGACCCGTAATGTAGAAGCTGCTAAATCTTGTGTTAACCAGTAAATAAAACTTATCTTAAACTTAAACTGCATCTTAAACACAATACTTGAATTGTTTCTTTCTGGCTGCTTGTAATATTTTCTCCTTGACCTGGGAACTCTGGAATTTGGCTACAATATTCCTAGGAGTTTTCTTTTGGGGATCTCTTTCAGGAGGAGATTGGTGGATTCTTTCCATTTCTATTTTGCCCTCTGGTTCTAAAATATCAGGGCAGTTTTCCTTTTTTTGATCATGGCTTTCAGATAGTCCAATAATTTTTAAGTTCTCTCTCCTGGATCTATTTTCCAGGTCAGTTGTTTTTCCATTGAGATATTTCACATTCTCTTCTATGCTTTCATTCCTTTTGATTAGTGTTAACAGTGCTTTGATTTCTCACATTGTCCCTCTCTTCCAATTTCTCCACTCTAATTTTTAAGGAAGTATTTTCTTCAGTAAGCTTTTGGACTTCCTTTTCCATTTGGCTAAGTTTGCTTTTAAGGGCCTTCTCCTCATTGACTTTTTGGACCTCTTTTGCCATTTGGGTTAGGCTATTTTTTAAGGTGTTATTTTCTTCAGTATTTTTTTGGGTCTCCTTTAGCATCACTCTCAGTTTTTCCTCTACTGCTCTTACTTGCTTCTCAAAATCCTTTTTGAGCTCTTCTATGGCCTGGGACCAATTCATATTTTTCTTGGAGGCTTTGGATGTAGGAGCTTTGGCTTCATTGTCTTCTTCTGGTTGTATGTTTTGATCTTCTTTGTCATCAAAGTAAGATAATATAGTCTGACTCTTTTTGCACTGCTTGCCAATGATCCTGGCCAATTATTTGAGTTGTAAACTCTTTGTTAAGGTAGGAGTCTGTTTCCAGTGTGGAGAATATACTGTCCCAAGCTTCAGGGGTTTTGTGCAGCTGTGTTCAGAAATACTTCTAGGGACCTATAAATTTTCAGTTCTTCCAAGGTGATATGATCAAGGGTGAGGTGTTTACTCCTTTCCTGGCCTGTGCTCTGGTCTATGAGCACTCTTTTCTGTCTTGGAACTGTGAGGAGAATTTCCTCTCCAAAGCTCTACCATACCAGTGTTCCTCCTCGCCCTAGGACCGCCACCCAGAACTGTGACCCAGATCCAAGCACGGGCAAAGCAAGAGAATCCTGCACCAGCAGAGAGATCCCTGCAATGCCCCTCTGATCAGTCATTCGATTCCCCCTCCGTCCATGGGCCAGAAGCTCAGGAGGCAGCCACTCCTTCTGTCACCGCAGTCACAGACTTTTCCCACTGACCTTCTAAGTGTTCTTTGGTGTTCGTGGGTTGAGAAGTCTGGATACCGCCACAGCTGCCCGCGATTCAGTCCTCTGAGGCCTGCTCCAGGGTCGCTGTGGCCTGCGTGCCCACGCCAAACTGCGCTCCTCTCCCAGCCTGGCGCGATATACCTTTCCCATCAACCATTCAGGCTGTCTTGGGCTGGAAATTTGTTTCACTCTGTCTTTTTGTGGGTTCTGCTGCCTTAGAGTTTGTTTAGAGCCATTTTTTATAGGTATTTGGAGGGGTTTGGGGGAGAGCTTAAGCAAGTCACTGCTTTTACTCTGCCATCTTGGCTCCATCCCCAGAAGTAAGGATCTTAACTACCTCATTTCTGAAGACTTGAGTGTCAGAAGAAGGGAAATGTGGAAACAAATGTGAAAGGCTCTGTTACTAGATATTTCTGGCTAAGAGATGCCTTAACTATTCTGCAGCAGTTACCTGTATTTGCTAAATGGTATTTTGGATTGTACCTACATGTCAGCTCCAGAATCTTCTAGAAATAAAAAAAAAATTAGACTAATGGTTTGCTAGCCCTTATAGTAACTTCTTGTGCACTTGAAACATTGACCAAATGCACTGATTGTTAGTGGTGACAACCAATTATTTGTGTTGGTCAGTTTGCTTACTGACTTGAAATTATTACTAGCTTTTTAGTGTAAAAGACAAATTTGTGGTAGTTTCAGCACCTGTATTTTAACTTTTAAGTGAACATTATCTGTTAATTTTTTACTATAAAATTGTTCAAGATGAATCTTTGTCTTATTCCCTATTTTTGCATTCACATGAGTTAAATACTTGCAAGAACTTTGGGGAAAGTATTTTAGTTTCTTTTTTAAAAGTAATTTTAGCAAAAGTTTGCACACTTCATTCTCTGAGCTATCCAGATTATTCTGATCACTGGAAGTAATCAGAGAATATCTTGGAAGGTAGCCAGTAGGAAAGCAGTTGGCTTGGCCAGGGGGGTCCAACAGGGTCTGTAGCAGGTCATATCCGTGGTGCGCCCAATGAAAGCCATGAGCTGAGTGATGGAGCAAATGATAGCTGAGGTGCATTTCCATAGTACTGCTATTGCTTAGAGTCCTGAGTGGCAAATGTTCACGTGTGTATTCCTATTCAATAGCTAAGAGCTAACATTTATGTTGCACTTATTATATCCCAGGAACTGTACTAAATATTTCACATATATTATCTTATTTGATTCTCACAAGAACTCTGGGAGATAGGTGCTGTTATTATCTCATGTAAGTATACAACTATCATACATACCCAGGAAATATATATGAGGTATTGTGTGTCATTAATGGAAGTAGGCAAGGTCATCTTTAGCATCTTCTCAGTTTTTAATTTAAAAAATTAACTTTTTACTCAAGTGAAATCTATAATAGTATGTAGTAAACAGACTGAGGCTCAAAAAATAAAGAAGCCTTTGTGGGAGAAGGTTGAGACACCATGATCCAGAGCTGTGTCTGCGCCCACAATGAAAGGGGCAGAAGTCAAAGTAAGTGACATGGGAATATAAGTTTAAAAAAAGGACTAAGTTACCAAAGATGTCAAAAGGAAGAAAATTAAATTATAAACCTAGAGCACAAAAAAGGAGGTAGGATACCAACATTCGAAGGGAGGATGAGTACCAAAACACAATCAAGATTACAAAATTCTTTAAATGTTGCAAGAGAAAGGAAATTGAACTAACACTTAATATATTGTGTGCCCTGCACTGTGCTAATGATACAAGTACATAGAATCAAACTAACCCTACTCACAATGAACTGTTCTACTGAGGGAGATAAGTATATATAACAATATATACAACATAAATATGAAGTTCACACATGAATACTTCCATCCATATATATATATATCTACATACAATTGCCAAAATAGTTAAATACAGTATACTATGGGAAGGAACTTCCATTTTTGTCGAATAGGAAATGCTTCATGACTAGTGGTATCTGAGCTGCATCTTAAAGAAAGAGGGACTCTATGAAATGGAAGTAAAAGGGGGGGGATGCATTTTAGTACTGGGGGACAGCCAGTGCAAAGGCACAGAGATGGGAAATGGAATGTTATGAACAGAGAGAAGACCAGTTTGGCTGGATCACAGAATGCAGAAATGGAAACGGTATCTAGTGAGGCTGGAAAGGCAAGTTGGGGCTACATCGTGTAGGCCTTAAAAATAAACTGAGGAGATAGCATTTTATTTTAGAGGCAATACGAAGCTACTGTAATTTGTTGAATAGAGGGGTGATCTGGTCAGATATTCACTAAAGGAAAATCACTTTGGCATCACTGTGTATAATGAACTGTAGTGCTGACAGATGAGGTAGGGAGATCAATTATTAGAGGCCATTGCAGTAATCTAGGAAAGAGGTGATAAAAAAGAAGACATGAGAGGATACTCCCCAACCACCTTTTACCTGAGAAATTTGATACAAAGAATTTTCCCTTTTATCAACTACCCTTCTTCTACCTAGATGCATTAATTTTGTTTGTGCAAAAGCTTTTCAACTTCATGTACTCAAATGTATCTATTTTTTCTTTTGTAATTGCCTCTATTCCTTGTCTGGTTAAGAATACGTCTCCTATCCATAGCTTTGAAAGGTATACAATCTACTTCTCTTCTAATTTGTTTATGGTAAGATCTTTAATATCAAGATCATGAATCTATTTTTAATTTATTATGAAATGTAGCATCAGATGTGAGTCTAAGCCTGATTTCTTCCAAAGTGCTTTCCAGTTTTTCACCAGTTTTTATCAAAGAATCTTTTCCTATGTAATGTATGTTTTGTGGTTTATGAAGCACTAAGTCATTGAGGTCCATCATTTGTGATTCTGCTTTGTCTTGTCTGTTCTATTGATCTCCTCTGTTTTTAAGCCACTAACAGATGGTTTTGATGACTGCTGCTTTATAGCATAATTTAGGATCTGGAGGTGCTACTGTACCTTTAGCCTTGACTTTTTTCATCATTTCTCTTTATATCCTGGATCTTTTGTTTCCCCGAATAAATATCTTCAGGGGAGTCTTGGGCATGTTTGAAAGCAGCAGGAATGGAACAAGTTGATTGCAAGCAATTGAAGGTTCAAGAAAAATGGGATTCAATTTTATGGAAAAAAAATGGCAGTGGGATGGGATCAAGTACACATGTAGAGAGATTGGCCTAGTGATAGGGAAGAGTCGTATCCTTGTCAGAGGCTGAGGGAAAGGAGGAAAGAATAGGAGGTGACTTCAAAGGAGTGGAAGAGGGAGCTCATTTTTTCAGTGAAATGAACGGCAAGATTCTCAGCTAAGAGACAGGAGTGGGGGAATTGGAGCTGTGGGAAACTTCAAGTGGGAAGAGAAGTTTTAGAATAGCCTTGGTGGAGTGAGAAAAGGAATCACTTAGGGAGGAATTAAAGGAGAGCCTGCTTCAGTAGGGTCCCAGTTGAGGTTGGATAACATGAATTTGTAGTGTACCCAGTTAGCAGAACTGTGGGATTTTCCCCAGCTTTGTTTAGCAGCTTGTAAATAAAAATCAAGATTGAGAGTTTGATTAATCCAGGGATGAGGTTTGGCAAGAGGAAGTGAGGATGAAGCAAGGGTGCAAGGAATTCAAAAGAAAAGTGTTCCATCTTCATTTACATTGAAGTTACTTTCCTTTTTTTCCATTTTTCCATCCATGAGTTCCTCTTGAAACTTTCATTTTGTGGAAGGACCTAGATCAACCATCCAACTTCACCACCATGACTCAGCTACCTTCTCCCTGCACCCCTGCAGCCTTCTTTTCCCATTGGTGAGTTCAAGGCTCCCTTAGAATATAAATGTAAGCTTGTTGAGGGTAAGGCATTGTTTTTCTCTTTAATTGTGTGTGTAGTGATTAGCACAGTACCCAGCCCATAACATAAGCAATTAATAGTTATTGACTTGACTTGACTCTCATAGCTAATCAGTTATCAAGTGCTTGAAATTTCCCCTCCACAACATCTCTTGCTTTCATTTCATCTGTTCACTTCTTTAGTGCCAGACTCTTATCATACTTACTTTAACTGTTACAATAACCTCCATATACATATATACACACACACATACATATGCATACAGGTAGGCATAGCTAGATGTCTTGATCAATCAACCAGCTGTTGTCTGTCAATGATCAGCAAATTAGCTACTTATTCTTCTGTTGACATGCCTGCTTTCAAAGTGATGGTTTATTAAAATACCTGACCTCCTTAGGGCCTCTTAGAACAATAAAAATGTATTAAAACTACCACAATTATCCCCCATGTAAACACAAGTGCAATTAATCACTGTCAGGCTCTACAAATGAGTTGTTGAGTTTTCCCTAGTGAAAAATCAGTCTGTCAACAAGCATTTATTAAGTACCTACTATGTGGCAGGCATTGTGCTAAGCACTGGGAAAGGCAAAAATAACCCCTGCCCACTAGGAGCTTATACTTTAATGTGGGAGACAGCACGTAAATGATGAGTTACCTACAAGATATATTCAGGGTAGATGGGAATATAATCAGTTACGATGGAAAGTCATCAATTAAATAAACATGATTTGGTTGAAAACAGAAGTTTCAACACAAGTATAATCTATTAATACATTACTTGTTTAAATGTATCATCTGATGTACAATAGCCATGAACCACATCTCCTCTTCCTCCCCATAGAGTAGTGAGTTTGTAGATGCTGAAGGGAGTAAATGAGAAGAGTAGGTGAATAGGAGAACAGATGAATGGTCAGCCAAGTGGCCAAGGGATCTTCAGTGTCCTGTTTAAGGAAACATGATCTGTAGAGTGTAACCTTCCTTTAGCGCACCTAAGAAGATTGTATGCCGTTATCAAGATGAACCTGATTACCTTTCTGTCCACAGAAAATTGTAGCTGGAGGCAATTAATCTACTATGCGGAGTCACAATTATGGCATTAGCAGTGATTTATTTCTGGCTTCCTTGGCTCTCTTCCTTTGGCCCTGGCCTATTTCTAAGTAATGACAGAAGTGGATTTGGCACAGTCCTGGAATTTGTTTTCCTTCTGCTAGATGAAGAGCTTGTCCTGAGCTGTGTTTGAACATGTGCCCTCTTTCAGTTCAGTTTAATTCAGTGAGAGTTTATTAAGCATCTCCTGTGTGCCTGGCACTGGGGATATAGAGACAGAAATGAAACCATCTCTGTCCTCACTGTGCTTGCACTCTACTGAGAGTGTGGGGGAAACAGCATATATGCAGTTAAGTACAAAATATATACAAATAAAGGCAAAGTTATTGGGTGTGGAGTGTGCAAGCAATTGGAGCGATCGAGGAGGGTCCCATAGATTGCAGGAGGTAATGCTTGAGATGGGCCTACAGGGAAACTAAGGATTGCAAAAGTAAGAAGCAAGAAAGGGATACAGAGAGAGAGAGAGAGAGAGAGAGAGAGAGAGAGGGAGAGAGTGAGTGTAGGTGTAGGAGAGAGGAGAATAAGGGGAGAGGAGAGAGAGGGAGAGAGAGAGAGATAGTGTGTGTGTGTGTGTGTGTGTGTGTGTGTGTGTGTGTGTGTAGGAAAGAGAGAGAATTTATGAATTGTTTTACCAGGAGCTCTCTCTTCTCCTCTTTGTCTCACAACTCCATGACATCACCATTTCCCTCCTCCCACAAGACCTTGATGAAGATGTGGTCCTTCTCCTTACTAAGAACTCTTTACATGTGCCATTGATACCATCTCCTTCTGTCTCCTCCACAAGTTGCTTCTTCCATCACCCCCATTCTCTTTAGTCTTCAACCTCTCCCTTCTATGAATTCTGTAGTCTGGCCACTCTGGTCTCTTTCATTTTTCTCACATACCACCCTCTATCTCCTTGGTACTAGCTCTTCCTAATGCCTAGAATGTTCTTTCTTCTCATTTTTGTGTCTTAGAATCCCTGATTTCCCTCAAAATCTAGTTCAGCCACCTTCTACATAAAGTCTTTCTTGACCCCTTCTCCTATCCCGCCCCCGAAGTTAATACTCTTAATCTCAAAACTACCTCGTGTTCATTTTATTTATACTTATGTATGTATGGGTTGTCTCCCTTGTTAAAATGTAAGCTCCTTGTGAACGGGAACTGTTTCACATCTGGTTTTGTATCCCCAGTGCCCAGCATGATATCTGGCACATAGTGCTTAATAAGTGCTTGTTGCTTGATTGATTGATGAATAAGTCTACCAATGCACATATGGTCCTCCATATGGGACCAGATGCTATCCCACTGTTGTGGTGATGACCCTTTCAATTCTGAAGCACTTTTTTATTCTTAATCATAAAACACTTAATAAAATAAAAAAATAATGTTTATTTAAATGCAAGACTAGTCTAACATCAGATTCCACCCATAAACCTGGTTCATACTCTCCCTGCAGTAGACACAGTGGCTTTCGAGTAGAGTGGGCATAGAAAACAGGTGCCAAGCCTAACTTTCTACCTCTGTATAAGCCCAACAGCCCTTACATAATCTTCCCATTGTCCCCAAACAGTTGTTTGATGTACAATTTTGTCAGTTATAAACTTCAAAACTCCCAAAGCAATTATGAAAGAAGAAAAAGTTGAAGATTTGGAGATTCTGTTTCTGGAAGAAAAAAGACACATCCATCATTTGGGTCAACAACAAAATTACTCAACACTCCTATGTGAAATAATGGCAGCAGAGAATGGATAACACAATCCATTCATTTAAGTTAGACTTTATATAGAATAAGAATCAGTTCGAAAGGTTACACATTTACACATGTTCCCTCACCTATTGAGCTATTGGAGGAAAAAAAAAAGGTTTTCCATTGGAAAACATAAAAATATTCAAACTGAAGATGAAAATGTTAACAGGTATGACAAGCTTCCTCCTTCCTCTAAGCAAATGTTCCCCAAGTCCATTGAGTTATAAACTTCTAAATAAACATTAGTATTGCCACCATGAACTCACAGTCATCACTGTACTAGAGAGAGTGTTTAATTGACATGAGACAAGTAACCCATACAAAGTAAAGGAAGAAAATGTCCCCAGGGCAATACCCTCAATGCATATGCCTCACAGAATCACAGACTCGCACAGAATCTTCAAGCTGGAAAGATCCTCAGAGGCCATCTTGCCCATCCTGTATATAAATGAGAATCCCTTCTACAGCATAGCCAATAGTCATTCAGCCTCTGCTTAAAGATTGCCAAGGAAGGGGCAATCCAGCACTTCCTAAAGCAGCCTGTTAAGTTTGGAGAAAGTTATCAATGTTTGGAAGACCTTCCCTTATATCAGGCTTCAGTTGGCCTCTTTGCAACTCCTCCCTCCCCGTTTCCCATGGTTCTGCCCCCTGGGGTCAAGCCCAGCCTTCTAATCCTGAAATATCCTTTGGGATTCTAACTCTTAGTGTTCAAGTTCTTAGTAGCATAAAGTTATACAATTTCAAACAGCAGTATGGCATAAAGCCATGATGCTTTTTATTGTGTCTTCCCTTTATTTTATATAAGAGGAGATTCAGGGCCTAATGCAAACACCCGAGGCAGGACAGTAGCGAAGTCAGGGCAGATCCAGGTTTTTCTGGACCATAAAAATGTTAAAGAGCCCAGGGCCTGTGCAGACTCTGGGGCACTCCACTGGAGACCTCCTTCCAAGACGATGGTGAACCATGAGTGAGTTTTCTTTGAGCCCAGTCATTCAGCCCATTTTGAATGTATGACAATGAACGTATATGACAATATTATCCTCTGTCAAAAACTTTTCCAACAAAAATAACTTGAGAGACCAGGTGCCTTTCACAGCTGTGGTTAGAGAGAATATCCTTTAAAAAATAAAGTTTTATCAATGTGTTTTCCTTTTACATCCCTTATATGTTCTTACTGTAATCCCCTCCCAAAGAGTCATCCCCGTAACAAAGAAAAAACATTTCAGCAAAAGTAACTAGTACATCAGAAAAGACTGGCATTAAATATAGTGTTCCACACCCACATTTCCATAATACCCTCCCCAACCTATGCAAAGAGGGGAGAGGGCATTCTCATATATTCTTTGGGTCAAAGTTTGGTCATTATAATGTCACGGAATGCAGTTTCAATCGTTTTATTGCTGTTCTTTCCATTTACATTGTTAGGATCACTGTTTATGCTGTTGCTGGTTACTGGCTACATTCTTGTGTGAACTGTTTTCCTGGTTTTGCTTTTTTTCACTTTATATTAGTTCACATGTCTTCCCATGCTTAAATGTATAAATTTATAATTCCGTATTTATAAATAAATAAATATGGTATTCTCCATATTTGTCATGTCTTATAGCACATTAATATTCCATTATGTCCATGTGCCACTATTTACTTTGATACCAGTTATCTGACTCGACAAAAAATGTTGCTATAAATATTTTGGTGTGTATAAGATCTTTCTTTTTATTATTGAGCTCAGTAGGGTACATGACCAACAATGGGATTTGGGAGTCAAAGGTATAGACATTTTAGTCACTTTTTTTGAATAATCCTCAATTGTTTTGCAGAATAGTTGGACCTTTTCCAGTTTCTGCCAACAGTGCATTAGTGTCTTCACCTTTCTACAATTCCTCCAACATTGACTATTCCCATCTTATGTCATCTCTGCCATTTTTCTAGGTCTGAATGAAAACATCCAAGTGGTTTTTATTTGCATTTCTCTTGTGAGTTATTTGGATAATTCTTTCATATGGTTGTTAAGAGTTTGTATTTTTTCTTTCAAGAAATATTTATTCACATATTTTCACCTTTTCTACTATATTATGGCTCTGGGTCTTGTATGTGTATCATTTCCTACATATCTTGGATATCAGGCCCTTATCAGAAATATTTAGCAAATTATTTCCCAGTTGACCACTTGCCTAGCCTAGTTAAGTTAATCTTATTAATTCAAAAGCTTTTTCAATTTAATGTAATTGCCATTATCTGTTTTATTTTTTGTGATTGGCTCTATCCTTTGTTTGGTTAAGAATCCCTGTCTTCCCACCTTACTTCTGCCAACCTGCTCATACCTGTGCATGGTTTTTAATCTAGTTCTCTTCCAATTTGTCTTTTTTATGGTTTAAACTTTAATATTCGGGCCACATATCCATTTGAATTTGTGGCATGTGGTACAAAATGTTGATATAATCCTAATTTCTGCCAAACTGTTTTCTATTTTCCACAGCAATTCTTGTCAAATACAGAGTTTTTCCCTAGGTAATCTATGTTTTCTAGTCTATTATATTAACTGTTACCAAGTAATTTTGCTAAGTACTGCTTTATAATATAATTTGAAAACCAGAAGTGCTATTTTGGAAACAGAATACATGCAAATCAATTGGGGAATGGCTAACCAAATTGTGGTGTATGAATGTCTTTGATTGTTGCCATGCCCTAAGAAAAAATTGAAGAGAAGCATGGGGTGACAAATGTGAAATGATGGAGAGGAAAGTAAGCAGAATGAAGAGAGAAAGAGAGCATTATACATCATAGACAATGAATGGGAAGAATAAAAAAACCAACTTAACACTGTTTATTTCTAATGACCAAGCTGGTTCCTCAAGAAGAGATAAAAAAATGTACCTCTTTGCCTTCTTTGAATATGCTGTGACACTCAGCTGATGCATTTCTTAGTTTTTATTTTTAATTACCTTTCCCCCTTTGTTTTTCTTTATTATAAGGGATAGCTCTCAGGGTCTGTGTGTTGGGAATCTATTCAATAATGATAGTGATGGAAGCACAACATGAATCGGTGTATTTTTAGAATATGTCTGTTGTGAAACATGATGTGAAGCTGTATACCTTTGACAGTTAAGTACATCACACCTACTCTTC
Source organism: Vombatus ursinus (assembly GCF_900497805.2). Taxonomy (NCBI): domain Eukaryota; kingdom Metazoa; phylum Chordata; class Mammalia; order Diprotodontia; family Vombatidae; genus Vombatus; species Vombatus ursinus. Next base: position 7,348,127 of record NW_020944469.1, on the reverse strand, counting down.
AATTGGCACTGAGTTAATAAAGCTATTCCCTTAGCTCCTTGGGCCTATATGTTTGAATCAGACCGTCATTGTTTATCAATGCCTTGTCACTCTGTGCTGCTGACTGTATGTTGGTGGGTAAGAGAGAGAATGAGGTGTCTCTCTGTTTCTAGTTGTATCTGAATTATTAGAAATAAGAATCACTTATTTCCTGATGCTAAATAAATGGTATCCATGTCTAGCAATGGCTTTTAGTACACGCGGTGGCTAGAGGATGTTAGATCATCGTTGAGATTAAAGGAATAACATTTTAAAGGTAAAAAGCAACCCAACATTTCCGGAACATTGGTACTTGATTATAGAAAGAAGGATAGTAAGAGACTTTAATAATGCATTTGACGTATAGTTTGAGTATGGATGGAGCTAACAAATTATATGAATCTGATTGCTTGCCACCTGTGTCTGTTGTTGCTGATTTTCCTTTCAAAATTTGCCATTTTAGTTTCCTTTACGTTTTGATGAGAGTCACTATTCCCAGTCTTCTGAATGCTGAGATTTGGAGTGTTCCATATTTATATTGGAGTAGAAAATAACTTCTATTTCTGCTTTTCTTCTTTTATTTTGAACATATGTCGAAGATGTAGCCCTTTTTTCACTTCCTTTCAGTTGATTGCTAACCATTAACAGATTTGACAGATGTATGATATAAATTTAATAAGCACAATAATTATAACTAGTTGTATACTTCTGAAAGAGACACTTACGAATGGAAAAAGAAGTGAGCCAATCATGGGTGGAGAGCAAGGAATAACTGATGGCCAACTCATGTACCTTGTTGTTATCCATGATGTTCTGAGATGTAGTAAAAAGCTCTCCACAAAATTGCATTGATTCCCTGTCAAAAAATTATGGGAGGACCTGAACTGGAGTTAAATGAGATGGACATTGGTCTGCCTTGTTAGAGGCAACCCTCATGTTGATGAGATAAGAGTTTCATCAACATAAAGCTGTCCAAGCAAATCCAACATCCAACATAGAGCTGCTGTGGAGAATCAACATTTTAGAATAAATTGTATAACAAAGGTCCACAAAGAATTTTCCCGTAGACAAATAAACATTCTATCACAAACAGTACAAGCCGTTCACAGCAGTATGTCAAAGGTAGATGGGGGTGAATGTTCTCTTCTTGGCTGTATTCTAATCTTCCATGTGTAATGACTTAAGGGGCTCGATGGCTGGCTTGGCATCTGCAGCTTGCTGCCTATTTACATTTCTTTGTGCTTGCTCATTCATCTGTCTTTAATGAAATACAGATATAGGCTGCTTCATACTCTGTTACAGAACATAGATCAGATGATGCAAATTAGCAATCAAATGAAAAAACTTTTTCTTTAAAAAAAAATCCAACCAACAATTATCGAACACCTTCTTTGTATAGACCAGTAGGTTCAGCTTTGGAGTAGATACAACATATAGATAAGACCTGGTCCTTTCCTCCATGAGCCTTACAATCTAGTACAGGAGGGTAGCTGTGCCTTTAAAGATGTAAAAGGATCTATATCTAAAGCGAAGAGTGTGGGATCTCCCTCAACAGTGACAATGCCTACGTGTGTTGACAGAGCAAAGCACTGGCCCAAATGAAAACCTGAGTAAGTTCTGGGAGGTCCTGGTTGTTGTAGGAGAAAATTCCAAGAGTTTTCTTGGTCATAACAACTCCCATTGGCTTGCTGTGATTGAGTCCCTTCATGTTTTCATGCCTTATAACCATAAGAAAGCTCGGATTTCCAAACAGTTTCTAAAATCCAGAACAAGAAGCTTTTTTTCAATATATATGGCCTTTCTTTATATGCAAATTCATATGCCAAATATTAACTGTGTGGTCAACTTATTTTAAAAGTGTAATTTAATTTGACAAACTAATAATGGTAAATTTCTGAGAAATTGGTGTCACTGACACACCCAGTTATTAATTTCAGCTGTTTTACAGGCAAATGGTTCATTATTAGGTGACTAATACCACTCTCTGATCCTCCTCATAGTTCTGTTTGTAACTCCAGATGTTGAATCTTCTTCCCAGGCCTAGTTAAGACACAAGATATTAGAACCTTTTGGTCCAAGTTGCTACTGTGAAAGCCCGAAGTGCATACTGCATTTGCTCTTGTAACTGGGTTCATGTTTCCAAGATTCATTGACTTGTACACTTACCAGGCTTTACGTTCTCCCTGATTAACCTCTCTGCTCTTGAAGTTCTGTGCTAAACAATCTTCCCCCTGATGCTTGGCCATAAACTGCAATTATTTTCAGGAGGTCTTTCTGCAAATACCATAAGCCCTATGATGTAAAGAGGACCAAATGCCCTGTGAAATGTTTCATATTGCCTTTGGACATGCAATAAGACCAACTCTCCCAACTCCTTTCTTTGCCTGTCTAAGGAGTACACCTAAGCCACATATCAATTTATCTGAAACTTCCTTCTTGTGGTTTTATTTATGGTAAGAATGTCAACATCGATATGATTGCACTTCTCTAGCAGAATGTTTACTTGTGGGTCATTTGGCCAGTGTCTCACATTTAGCGTGCCGTTATTCAAGTTTATTTGTAGATGGTCTAAAAACGTGGGGTTGCTAATGTAATCTGCCCCTCTTTTACCACTCTGGTACAATCAAAGTTGAATCCAAAGGCGGGGGGCAACATAGGACTGAGGGTCATTCGGCCTTTTTCCTTGTTTCATGCAATGGCCAAAGAACTCGTCACCAAAGAGACATTCTACTGGTGATGAACCTCTTTGTGTTTAGAATGATCTTTGGAAAGCTGATTTGATGTATTTCTAGGTCCATACGTGAAGCTTTTCCGACATGGTAGAACCTAGTGGAATTCATGTTGTGTTGTCACAGCCTTCAAGAATCCAGGGTCACCTCCATACCACAATGAGGTACCAGAGTAGGAATTTAAGATATTCACTAACCATTTATCCATCCTGGAACTTCTTCTAGGAATCAGTCAAGCTTAGAACCCTGTAGTTAGCTGCCTCTGTTCTACCCCTCCCCTTTTTTGAGTGTTAGAACAAATTTATCCTTGTCTAATCCTATGGTACTTCTCCTCTTCCACGTGATTTTTTGAGCTGTCTCTGACAGTGACTTAGAAATCTCATCTACCAGTTCTTTCAGTATCCTAGGATCCAAGTTCATCTGGGCCAAATGACTTGAACTCCTCAAAAGCAACTAGGTATTTCCCTTACTATCTTCTTACTTGTTTGGGGTATTAACTCCCTGTTAGCCATTTTCATTCTGCCATTTTTACTGGAAAAGTCAATCTACTTGACCAAGAAAATATAAAATTCTTCCTGCATCATCTTTTGCGTGGAGTGAGTGAGTCCTATTGAAGGTATACACTCTGTTCCCAACAAACATCACTGAATTAGCATAAGCATTTATATCTATTAATTACCTTCAAAATATTAGCATCAGCAATTATAATCCAAATGTTAGATTATTCTGTTTGCACAATTGAGTCTTCTTCATGGTCACAAAATAAACCTACTGGTTTGCTAACATACAGATTTCTTCAGCATCTTGTATATGGCATCTACTGAAGTTAATCTTTACCTTTTACTCATTAGATTGTTATATGTAGGACACTAGCTTCCCTTTCCCAAAGGGATGAGAATGACTTCAGTGCCTCAGATAGACTCAGTTTCTTCCATCTGGATCTCATTGCTTCCTATTCATGCACTTAAACTATGTAACATACTTTTTCTGTCACCTGTGAATCCCCACCACCTGTGGACCCCCTCCTCTGCTCGGCCCCTTGCCCATCCCAACAACTTATATCAACAGACTTCCAGAGCATGTTAACACCTGCCCCCACTTCCTTGTCTTCTCCTCACCTCCAGCCAATAGTCTCAATTGATTTATTTTGTAATGTTGTTTATGCATTTTTCACAAATGTTATTGAATAATTCATCCCATCACTGTAAACAAATATACACTGATAAATGGCAGCGGCACCAGCATAGATGTCCATAAGGAGCGAGTGACAGCCGCTGACCAAAAGGGAGAGAGCAGCCTTATATGCCTTGGCCCTGAGATATGTTTCATAAGGTTATTTCACGTACTCCAATTTGATCATGAGAAATCTTTGGCCCCTTATGTCAACCAAAAAAATCTAAGATCCCAGAGGGCAGGGATCATTTTTTGAATGTGCTCTTACCATCCCTAATGCAAAATAAACAATAAGTAATTTTCAATTCATTTTCAATTCATTTTTCCATTATGTTATACAAGGACAGAGCTGTCCCAGAAGATGTCCAAGTCACATCTATCCAAAGAGTCCTCCAATATTTATGGGAATGGGTTGCTTTCTAACATTGTATTGTGGGAGAAAAGTTTATCAACCATAATTTTATGAAAATGACAATTGAACGGGACATCTGGTGAGAATTCATTTATGCCTTTTTACATTTTAAACAACCTGATTATTTTTATTCTCTTCATCCTCTCAAAGGGAGTGTGAAGTAATAAAGCATGGAGCTGGAACTAGGCCACACCTCAGCTGGAAAATGTCAAACTCTATTATGCATAAATCCAAGCTTGGAAATGTTTTCGAGGTCAAAGGTACCAAAAAATCAAGGAATGTTGGAGAAAATGTATACATGTAATCAGAGATTGAAAACTCAAGATTTGGGGATGTGCTTTTTAGTGATCAAGAGAAAAGGACACCTTGGGAAGGACTGCAAAGAGAAGATGGCCCCACTCCTTGGCTGCAAAGTCCTGCTTCCATGGGTTTTGCATCTTTTTATATATCTGATGCAGCAGAGAGCACATCTACAAAAGCTTTTTGGGTTTTTGGTTTGGGTTTGTTTTTTTTTTTGCATTTTTTAAGGCCAAGATTAAGATTTGGGAATCACTGGCCTCGTTCTTGGGTGAAACCATTCCAGCCCTGGATTTGGTGGCTTCACTCTTAATATCTAATTTACCAGCTCATGAATAGAAAACTGACGCAGCTTGTCTCCTTGGTAGCAAACAATTTACCTAGAGATTAGCAGTACTTGGTTGAATTTTTAATGAATTAAGTTTGTTCCTCTCAGCAAGCAGAACATTTTAAAAGAGACTCAAATCGTAAATAATACCAGAGGGCCATAATAAGTATTTGTCATCCTTTAGTAAGAGATATAATATAACACCATTGCAAATGCTATCAAGAAATAATGAGAGGCCATGTAGCCTAGTGGATAGAGCTGGGTCCATAGATAATGGAGTTAGGGAGAGAAACAGCCTTAGAGATCATTTAATCCAGCTCCTTTATTTTGTAGGTGAAGAAAATGAGGCCTCGAGGGGTTAGGTGACTTGCCTGTGGTCACATAGCTGGTATATGGCACATACAAAATCCCAGTTCTCACCTGAACTATCTCTGTGACCCTGGACAACATATATTTACCTCAAGTAAATCCTTATTACTTATCCATTAAGTCATTGCAATCTATGTTGATGGAGGGAGTTTCCATAACAGGAGATCCTGATAGTAAAATCCCTTATTCTTTGTGTATTTGTGTGTCAAAGAGTTGTTTAAAATTGTCACTGTCATTGTCCCTGTCATTTGTGTGTCTGTTTGCTGGTACCACAGGGCAATTATTCAGAATTATATGAATCAGTAGAAATTAACTGCAATTTAATTGGGTTGAAATATGCTCCTAGACAACTGTGTTTAAGTCAAGTAAATGACAAGTAGGCAAGCTGGCCTTGGGCTGCATCTCTTCTCAGCAAGGGCTGATTTTTTTAACCATCCCTGTCCTAACAAAATGAAATGTATTGTTCTAACCCCTTCTTGATGATTTGTCCTCTGGCTGCCCTTTTAGAATTGAATGGAATACTTTCTCATTTGTACTGGTAGATGTTCTTGCTACACTGAAGAACAGCAGATAGAGCCCCAAATGTGGAGTACTGCAATGTTGTGTGGTGTCTCTACAGCATGCTAGTTGATGTCAGAGAATATGGTCCTAGCTGCGTGTATCAACGTTGTCTATATTAGAGACAGCTTCTTGGCTACGTCCGTTATTAAGACCAGTCTTCTTTGAACTTGGTGGTCACTAGTTCTTCTTGTGAAACAATGATAGGCCAGGGTTATCTTTGCCTCCAGACTTTTTGGGCAATAGAGAGCAAGATCTTTGGTAGGCCTGAGCCCCACTCAATAAAAAGACACTTTAACATTTAGGGTTAGAGAAAGGTAGAATCATTTCCTGAAGTCTAGCAAGAACAGAGATTAATGAGGAATTTCTAGCTCACCATCCAATCCATAAAATGACTTTTATTCATTAATAATATAGTACTTAATAGTGGTCCTAAAAGTATAAGGCATAGTAGAAGCATTCCTGCAAATAGGATGGATTACCTTTCTTGGGTCCAGGTAGACCTGCTTTGATACCTAGGCCTTGCTCTCTTACAAACCACAGTAGAGAGAGAAAACAAGCTGTTTTGTCTACCACTGAAAGGGGGAAGGAGGAAGAGAGAGAGAGAAATATCTCAGAAAACCTGTGCCCTTGAGCCCCTGCCACCAGTAATAGCTTAGTCAGGCCACATGTCAAGTGCCTCCCTGGTGGGATCTATGCCTGTTCCTATTCATCCGTGGAGACCTAGAAGCAGTGTCATACCTTCTGCATTGTGTACATGCACACACATGCATGCATACATGCACATACATGCAGATATACGAGTCAGTTTTTAATGAAGGGGGGACAACTCTGTTAACAGAAAGACATTACTCACTTTAGCCACAGGACTCATTAGGGCCTATTTTCCTGAGACGTTCTGGCTAGAGCCAAGTGGGTGATATAATCTCCCCACTTTCACCTCCTTCCCCATTATAAACAGCTAGAAAAATAACAATTTTGTTGTTGCTGGGGAAGTTGAAACAGACAGGTTTCTACCACCCCTTCTAACCCTAATCAGATTCTCAGATCAGTTTATCCAGCCCCAACCCCTTTCCTGACTTTTGGTCTCACATCTCTAACTGTCCATTGGACATCTCAGACTGAATGTCCTATACACATCTTAAACCTAATATGACTAAAACAGAACTCGTTATTTTTCTGTAACCCCAAACAGTCTTCCCTTCCTAACTTCCTATTACTGTTAAGGGCCTCAGTAGTCTTCCAGTCACTCAGATTCACAACTTGTGTGTGTGTGTGTGTGTGCATGTGTGTATATCTATATATCTATATATCTATAGTGTGTGTATGTGTGTGTGTATGTATATATTATGTCTATATATAACATACGTATATGTATGTATGTGTGTATATCCCTTTCTTTCCTCTGACAGTGCTGCCACTCAGGTCGAGGCCCTCATCACCATACATGGACTATTTCAATAGCCTACTTGTTGACATCCCTGCTTTTACTCCCTTGCCATTTTCTACTCTGTCCTTCTGTGATCAGAGTGATCTCTCTAAAGGGCAGGTCTAACCATAGCACACCTTCCCCTCCACCCAAACTCCAGTGACTCCCTGTCACCTCCAGGATCAGATATAAAATCCTCTTTGGCTTTTAAAATCCTTCTTAAGCTGGCCTTTTCCTATCTTTCCAGTTTTTTTTTTTTAAACATTTTACTTCCTTCAATGTTGTTGGGCCTTCCAGTGACACTGGCCTTCTTGCTGTTCCTCGCACCAGACACCCCATCTCCATTGGCTGTCCCCTGTGCCTAGAATGTACTTTCTCTTTTTGTTTACCACCTGCCTTTCCTGGCTTCTTGGCTAAAATCTCACCTTTTGCAAGAAGCCTTTCCCTGTCCCTCCCCTATTGCTATTGCTAGTACTTTCCCTCTTGGCTTTATCTCCAATTTATCCTGTATACATCTTGTTTGTACAGTCATTTGTATGTTTTCCCCTTCCCCTTAGATCATGAGCTCTTTGAGGGAAGGGATTGCTTTTCCCTTTCTTTGTGTCCCTAGTATTCAGCACAATGCTTAATGGGTACTTGTTGGCTTGACTATCTCATGGCCTTCAGAATGCTGGTTTGCTGGCACACCTCTCCCACTTTCTCCTGATATGGCCTGATAATGGAGGCAAATACTACTTCCTCACTACGCAAACTTTTCTCATTGTAACCCATGGCCCATTATGGAAACCGTTCAAGGGCCAGAGTCAGTATTGAAAGTCTATCTTTATTTCAATAATCATACTTTTTAACTTATAATAGACAGTGAGTTTTACCAGAAACAAAAAGAAAAGCTCAAGTTGCAAGTCAGAAGGTAACTTATACGTCAATTATTAAGAAATTTCGAGGGAAAGTGGGAGGTGCTTTGCCATCTCTGATTCTCTGTAAGCTTGCTCCCTGCAGTGTTCTGTTTCTCCGGCTTTCTCCTATACCAATTATTCAGTGCATGTACATTCCTGCAGGGGCTGTGCTGAATAGTCTCCGGAGAATCAAGTCCAAGTTTCTGGGTAGCATTCCCCTTCCTTAGCTTCTCTGATAATAGATTATCGTGGACCCCCTAATTGTTCTCTGATAATGTCACGTAATAAGATGAGCACTCAGAATACGTTCTTCTTTATAGACTATGGAATATTGGTACTTCTAAGTAGTATCACAGCTTGATAAGCTCAATGAACCATCAGATGTCACAGTCTTAGAGTTGGAAGTTACCTTAGAGGAACTCTAGCCTACGCCTCCCTCATGTATGATTCTTCTCTCTAAAACAGCCTGGACAAGCGAATGACTAAATCATTTGATTGTGCTGGAACTATTTTTGTCTTACTGCATTGTTTTAATAATTTACCTTTGAATTGTGCTCTCAAGTTTGCAAAGCACTATATATATATATATATATATATATATATATATATATGTGTGTGTGTGTGTGTGTGTGTGTGTGTATGTATATATATGTATATGTATACACACATCCCAGTGCAATTCAAAGAGACTGTACACGTATATGCATATATACGTAATATGTCATATATATCCATACAGTGTTGAGATCTAAAGGAACCTCCCCTTTCTACCTTCTTGAGGATTTTTCTTTTTTCTTTTCTTTTTTCTTTTTTTTTTTTTTTTTGGTGAGGCAATCCGGGTGAAGTGACTTGCCCAGGGTCACACAGCTCGTGAGGCCAGATTTGAACTCAGATCCTCCTGACTCCAAGGCCAGAGCTCTATCTCCTGTGCCACCTAGTTGCCCCTTGAGGATTTATGGATAAGAGATTTACGGGAAGTAAAAATCAAGAATCATATGGGGTGCAAAGGTATGGCTGGGTTGAGCTGTGTAGCAGTACAGGCAGTGCCCACATTGGTGAAGCCACCCACAGATCCATTCGTCTCTTGCATTTTTCCCTCATGGCAACGACCTTGAGGGAATCAGTGCTGTGAGTTTCATTATCCCTATGTGAGGAAACTGAGGCTCAGAGAAGCTCATACAGCTGTTAAGGGTGGAGACTGTGATTCAGATCCAGGACTCTAAATCATCCAAAATTCTTTTGGCCATGTTATACCTGCTGTCTCTGTCACGTGGGACCATAGATTAGGAGTTGGAACAGATCTCAGAAGTCAGCAAGTTAAACCCTCTCATTTTGTAGAGGACAGTGAAGGCCAGAGTGACGTCACAAATGTCACACAGGTATATAGAGGTGGGGTTGTTGTTTACGGGTCCAAGGGCCTTTTGGTTTTATTAGAAGAAATATCTCTAGTGCGTCAAGATAGATCCATAGAGCCCTGGATCTGGAGTAAAAGGACCTGGTTTCACCACTTGTCATGTATGTGACCTTGACCCTGGCCTCTCTGAGTTTCACTTTCCTCAAATGTAAAATGAGGGAGGTTAGTCCAGATGGCCAGTAAAGGTCCTTTGCAGCTCTAACTATGACCAGTGACTCATAGAAGGACATGGCCATGGTGGGAAGGCATGGATTAGTTCTAATCCTCACTGATGAAGGGAGTATTTAAGATGATGAAATCACTGTTGCATTGACTTACTGGAGTAATTGTTACCAGACTTCCTCTTCCCCAGCTTAGCCAATTACTTCTCTCACTTCTCTGCAACTGTCAATCTTCCTGGCCCTGAGGGAAGAACTTTTTTAAAGCTCCCTATTTCCCTGCCAAACCCCCAAATTGAACCCATCCTTTCACAACCCTGTCAGTTTTTATTGTTGTTTTATGTGATAAACAAATACTATTTTACCACAAATGAAAAATAGCCAAAGCAACAGGGTCGTATTTAATGGAGAATGACTCTTGTATTGACAGAAGCTAGGGGAAGCCATTTGTTATACAGAGTTATTTCATCTAGTGGATTTCTTTGTAAGCACATCAGCCAGGACATGGAAATAGTCTCATATCAAAGATGATCATAGATCTCGAGCTGGAAAGGGACTTAGAATTCTGTCACTGAGCACAATCTTAGTATTTTATACATGAGGAAACTGAGGCCCAGAGAGCTTTAGTGACTTAGCCAGGGTCACACATGTATTAAATCGTGGAGCTAGGATTTGAGCTCATGTCCTATGAATCCAGGTTTAATGCTCTTTCTACAACATCACCATGCCTCCCCACCAGTGCTACATGTTATTTCAGTTCTTAGATTTGTTAGCCAAATCTGTGATTTTTATCGGTGTAGGAAGAGAAGAACTTCTTTGACCAAGGCAATTGGTTATACATCCTGGTCCTGAGCATAAACTGACTGTGAGACACTCCGGGCACTTTCTTATCTTGGCCTTCTCTTAATGTGTTAACTATTGGACAACCTCTTAGTGTCTCGTTTCATGCCATAAACGAACAGATGCCACCAGGTTTATAGCCTGAGTCAGGCCCAACCCAGAATATCCATCGGAGCTCTGAGGGGCCTTTGGAATCGTCTCGCGTCATTGAATTGATCAGAGTAGCTAAGTTGTTCACAGTTGCACAGCAACAACAATGTTGTAATGCTGATTATGATGATCTCCTGGTTCTTCTTATTTCATTTTGTGTCAGGTCATATAGGTCTTGCCATGTTTTTTTTCTGAAACCACCCCCTCATCATTTCTTATAGCACAATAGTACTCCACCCCAATCATGTGCCACAACTTGTTCAGCGATTCCCCAGTTGATGAGCTTGCCCTCAGTTTCCAATTCTCTGTCACCACAGAAAGAGCTGCTTGAAATATGTTTGTACGGATAGGTCCTTTTCTTTTTTCTTTGATCTCTTTGGAATATAGGCGTAATAGTGGTATTGCTGGGTGAAAGGGTGTGCATGGTCTTATAGCCCTTTGGGCAGAGTTCCAAATTGCTCTTCAGAATGGTGGAATTACAACTCCACTAGGAGTGCATTAGTGTCCCTGTTTTTCCGCATCCCCTCCAATATTTGTCATTTCCCTTTTCTGTCATATTAGCCTATCTGATAAGTGTGAGATGGTATCTCAGAGTTGTTTTAATTTTCATTTCTCTAATCAATACTGATTTAGAGCATTTTTATATGACTGTATCTGTCTATCTATATATATATCTTTGATTTTTTTTCTTCAGAAAACTGTCTGTTCATATCCTTTCACCATTTATTAATTGGGCAATGATTTATATTCTTATGAATTTGACTCAGTTCTCTATATATTTGAGAAATGAGGCCTTTATCTGAGAAACTAGCTGTAACATTTTCCCAGTTACCTCCTTTCCTTCCAATCATGGCTCTATTATTTGTACAAAAACCTTTTTTATTTTGGTGTAATCAAAATTATTCATTGCACATCATGTAATGCTCTGTGTCTGTTGTTTATTCACAAATCCCCTAATTTGTTTATGATCTCTCCTTTAATGTCTAAATCATGTACCTGTTTTGACTTTATCTCAGTATGCAGTGTGAGATGTTGGTCTATGCCTAGTTTCTGCCAAATTGATTTCCAGTTGAGTTCTTGTCCCAAAAGCTTAGATCTTTGGGTTTGTCAAATGCTAGATTACTATGGTCATTTATTCTGTACCTAATATATTCCACTGACCCACCGCTCTATTTCTTTGCCAGTACCATATTGTTTTGATAGTTGCTACTTTTTGTAATATCCTTGGCATTTTTTTTTCATTAATTCCCTTGATATTCCTGACCTTTTGTTCTTCCAGATGAATTTTGTTATTATTTTTTCTAATTCTGTAAAATAATTTTTGGTAATTTGATTGGTATGACACTGAATAAGTAAATTAATTTAGGTATAATTGTCATTTTTATTATAGTGGCTCAGCCTACCCATGAGCAATTAATATTTCTCCAGTTGTTTAGATCTCACTTTATTTGTGTGAAAAGTTCTTTGTAATTGTGTTTGTATAATCCCTGGGTTTTTCTTGGCAGGTAGCCTCCCAGGTATTTTATTTGGTCTACAGTTATTTTAAATGGAATTTCTTTGTCTGTCTCCACTTCCTGGACTTTGTTGATAATAGATAGAAATGCTGCTGATTTATGTGAGTTTGTTTTATATCTTATTACTTTGCTAGAGTTAATTATTTCAGCTAGTTTTTTCAGTTGATTCTCTGGGATTCTCGAAGTAAACTGGCATATTGTCTGCAAAGAGTGATAGTTTTGTTTTCTCATTGTGTATTCTAATTGCTTCAAATTATTTTTTCTTATTGTATAGCTAGCATTTCTAGAACAATATTGAATAATAGTGGTGATTATGGGCATCCTTGCTTCACCCCTAATCGTTTTGGGAAAGTTTCTAAATTATCCCCATTGCAGATAATGCTTGTTGATGGTTTTAGATTGATAATATTTATCATTTTAAGGAAAATTCCATTTATTCCTATGCTTTCTAATGTTTTTAATAGGAATGCATGTTGTATTTTGTCAAAAGGGCCTTTTATATTTTACCTTCCTAATTGGTTCTCTGAAGGCAGCTAGGTGGCAAAATGAAAAGGGTGCCCGGCCTGGAGTCAGGAACTCAGGAAGACCTGAGTTCAAATTTGGCTTCAGATACCTACTAACTATATGACCTTGGGCAAGTCACTTCACCCTGTTTGCCTCAGTTCCTCATCTGTAAGAATGAGCTGGAGAAGTAAACCACTCCAGCATCTTTGCTAAGAAAACCCCAAATGAGGTCACAAAGAGTTGGGCATGACTGAAGAACAATAAAATGACTCTCTGTGGTACCCTGAAGGTTTGAAGAGTCTCTCTTCTCTGCGATTGGTTCATGTCCCCACCGGCTGTGTTCTCCCTATTTTATAGGCCCAGTCACTGTAGTTCCATTTAACTAATTAACATCATGTAGCCTTTACAAAGGGATGTTTACTTTATAGATAGGCCAAGAAAAAACATACACATTTACCCCAGTACCTTAGGTCTGTTATTCCCCTAAACTACCTGTGTTGTTTAGGTTCACAGCTTAGTTCAGTTCCTATATAGCCTTAGTCCCACCAAATTCAAGACCCAGGGCTGATGTCCTTGGCCCCTTCCTCTTAAGGGCATTACTGATGGCCTGGCTGCTTGGATTCTCAGACTCCCATGGCTTGTGTTCCTAGGCCAGATTAGAGACTCCAGTCCCTGAACCTAGTGTAGGGATTAACAAACAAAAAGATTAAATACCCAAATCCACAAGTCCTTTACCCTCAAATTGTAATGGAGCCAAAGACATGCTGTTGTGGAATTAGGCTGTTTTAAAGACACTGACAGTTACATAGTCGGTGAAGGAAAGATGGCTCCCAACCATGCAGTAGGCCAACAAAGAATGTGCAAACATCCTTCATTCCTCCAGTTTCCTAAAAGCAGTCTTCTAGCAGTTTCCACATGAATGACTCCATCTTATGTGGTCTAGGTGAATGCCAAACTCTAGTTATATTAATAATGTTAGATTTTTCCCTCAAAACTGGTACCTTACTCCCTTTCATCGACCTTGTATATTGATCCCTTCATAGTTGTGTTGAGCCTTAGACTTGGTGTTAGTGGACCTTGGTTCAAATCACAGCCCTGCTACTTTCTTTGGTCACTGTGTGATCTTGAGCAAATCACTGTCCTTCTAGGAACCTCGATTTCTCCCTCTGTCCCATGGGACTTGGAACCAGTGGTCTCTGTGGTCCCTTGGATCTCTAAGTGTCTGCCTTGATTTGTTTTCTTTCACTGTCTCTCATGTACAGTGTTCATTACAGAAGTGATTTCCTGTATTCAAGGCCTATCATTTGGCCTAGTCCTCTGGAGCGCCACAATCTCTTGTTGCAGCCACCCTGCTCTCACCCGTGTTCGTGTGTACCAGTATTCCCAGGAATCTGATTGAATGCTGTTTGGGGGAAACCTGAATTTATAGCTTTTTGCACAGTGATACAAATGCAGTAAACAAAGCCAGCTGGCTCCTGCACTACATGTATATGTCATGTAAGCAGATTCCCCCCATCGCTTCTGAGCACATGTTCCGTTTGTGTCCGTGGGGGCAGACTTATTTATGTGAGCACTTTCATGACAGTGTTTTCCTGCAACATGCAGCATTGGCCTGATTGTTTTAGGTCTAGGGAAGGTGCTTAGCAGAAAGGCCTGGTCCCTCCCTTGCCCTTCCCCTTGTGGAGGTTTTCATTTTAAAGAAGACTTTTTCATTGTTTTTCTTTAAAAAAGGCAACGTATTTCTGAAAACAACTGAAGCAAAAACCAGTTGACAGTCATAGCCAACTTATCAATTATTTGCCTGTGAATGATGTTTACAGCTTGGCTCAGTCCCACACACTGAAGTCGCTTCACTTAAAAGCTGCATTAACAATGGCAGCCCATTGCATGGTGTAAAGTCTTTATCACTGGATTAGCACCATGCATTATGGACTGGAAATAAATATAAACATCCAAAGTGATTTTCCACTTAGCTCATGGAAGGTACCGGGAGAGCAGAAGCATAAATGAATATTTTTGTTGCCTCTGCAGCTGTATAATATAGAACACAGCCCGTTGTTGGCATCAACTGTAAGTTGATCAGACAGGCCAAGAATATTATCCTGCTAATCAAGCACGCATGGGGCCTGTCAGACCTGGGATCTCAGCATGGAATAATATATAAAGGGGTGGGAGGGACTCAAATCTTACTGAATTCACAGAAAAAAAAAAAGATTTTTCTTCTTCCTTATTTGAGTTGATCTTATGAGGATCCCAACCTCTTAAATACCTTTTACCATTTTTTCTCCGTCTAGTCAAATTCTAGAAGGCTGGCAAGTAGCGGAGGGAAAGAATTCTTGTTTTCTGAATTGTAGAATAGAAATAATCTCCTATTTGTTCTGCTTTAGCTACAAGTGGATTTGGGGGGAAGGGGGGAGAGGTGGCAGGAGCCTCTGGACCTGTAATTTTATGTCATGGTGAGCTACTAGTGTGGAAATTCTATCCATTTATGTAGATTGGAAACTCATACATAGCTTGTGTTTTAGAGAGATGCCTGGGAGTCTTGAGAAGTAAGTTGATCTAGTCACAGTCATGCAACTGGTATATATCAAAATAGAACTTGAACCTAGATCTCCCTAACCCCAGGGCTGATCCTCTATCCATCCCACCACATGACTTCTCTATCAGTTAATGCTGTAATGCTAGATTCCACTAACAAGAACTCACTGTTACTGAGTAGGTTTTTGTCTCCAAAACACCTTCCTTACAACCCTTTGGTGAGGTCAATAGTCCAAGGTATTATCAGAGTTTGGCAAATGAATTAGCTGAGGCTCAGAGAGGGAGATTGTAGGATCACCAACCTAGTGCTGTGGGGCCTCTCTAACCCTCTCATTTTTACAGTTGAGGAAACTGAGGTCCAGAGACTGAACTGACTTGCCCAGGGTCACAGAAGAGTATCAAAGTGGAGATACAAGCTTAAGTCTCTCCAGACTCCAAATCTAGTGTTCCTTCTAGTACAATAATTCTTAAGGATAAGCTAATTTTGCTTATAAGAGATGTGGTACTATTTAACTACACTATAATAACCTAAGAACAAAGTCTGAACAAAATCGGCACACTTGGTCCAACAAATTACCAGCACAATCAGGCTGCTAATAAGGCACATGAAAATTAGCTTTAAAAAAACAAAAAGCAAGACTACTAGATTAATGAATGAGAAATGAGTAATGCCAGGTTGTGTTTCAAGACATTATGAATTTTCATCAAGTTAAAGCCACTTGCATCTTTATTTATTTATCTTTTGCTTTTTACCATTCATCTCTCTTAAAAATGCACCGATAGCCTCCTATAAAAGCTTTTTCCCAGAGAAGTTTTCTCAATATTTTACTTCTGGCACTCTTAGAGTTAATGGACTTCTTTGAGTTTAATGCTATTATGCCTGACCCGATCACTGAGCACTGCATCAACACCTTTCATATTTTACGGAAAGCAAGTCACCAACAGCGATTTAATCAAATTGATACATTTTTTCATTACTCTGAGACAATGCGCAGGCCGCCGACGACACCGTTTGCTCATGCGTTTCCAAATATGAGGAGAGAAAAAAGTTTGGTGCTATCTTTTCCCATTACCTGACACTGACGTTGAATTCAGCAAGTGTTGATTAAAGGCCTACTCAGCATATGACATGATTTTTAAGGTTCCTTTTTCCCATTTAAGTCCAGTGTCCTCCGAAGGTGTTTAAAAAGGAGGACTAATTTATAGTCCTATTTTGTCCCACTGTGGTTGGCATTCCCATTCAGTAGGGCTCTTCAAGTGATAGCTAGATGAATACTGGTTCAAAAGATAGAGATTTGTTTTGCTACTGGTTAGACTCAATATCAGGTAAGTGTTTATTAAGTTCCTACTATGTGCCAGGCACCAGGGATACAAACAAAAAGTAAAATAGTTCTGACCCTTGAGGAGCTTATGCTGTATGGGGGAGGGTGGGGAATATGTACATAGATAAGAAAATACAAAATCTACTCAAATGGATGTGTGATGTTGTCTGTGTGGGCATTCCCTCCAACCAACAAAGCAAATCTCTCCTCAACCACTCCTACCCGTCTTGAAGCTCCTCAGTATCCTCCCAAAAGCTCCTCAGGAGGGCTCTATGAAGTGTCCTGGGGGCGTTCTGTGATTTCTTTACTCTTCTGGAGGACAGCAGCAGGCTGTGTGTTCATCCTTTGTTCATTTCCCACCACCAGCCCATCTTCTTTTTGGCTCATGCGTGTCTTTGAAGACATCCTGGATTCTGCTTGTCCTTTGTAATTGCCGTTTGTAACGTGTTGCAGCCCACTCATACCCACCATGCTTCTCTGGCTGCCCTCAGGGTGATACTCATTTCTAATTTTCTGGAGGCTGAAGTGTTTCATGTCTCTTATAAAGTACCAAATACAAAATAAATACAAATGAGCTATGAAGTTGTTTGAGGGGGGGACCTTGGGAGATCAAGAAAGACCTCATGTAAATGGTGACACTTGAGGAGGCAAGGAAGCTATCCTCGAAGGACACTGGGGATTCCAAGTAGATGAGAGAAGAAATTTAACATTCCAGGTATGCAAGGAAAGCCTGAGTAAAAAGTGCGGGGCAGGACTTGGAGCAGCGAGGGCAGGCAACAGTAACTAGGTCAGCTTGGCTGGGTTGAAGAGCTTGGAAAGGACGGTGATATGCAATAAGAGGGAGAAAGTTGCCTGGAACCACAAGGTCTTTAAATGCCAAACTGAAGAGCTTATGTTTTAGACTAGTGGCAATAAAGAGGCCCTGACGATTCCCTCTCTTGCTCTGAATTCTGCCCTGGGTTGGGGGAATTTGAGAATAATTGGAATTTGAGGGAATGCCCATCAACTTGGGAATGGTTGAACAAGTTGTGGTATGTGAATGTAATGGAATACTATTGTGCTATAAGAAATGATGAGCAAGAGGACTTCAGAAAAACCTGGAAGGACTTACATGAACTGAAGCAGAGTGAAATGAGCAGAACCAGGAGATCATTGTACACAGTAACAGCCACATTGTACAATGACTGACTTTGATAGACTTGGCTCCTTACAGCACTGCAAGAATCTAAGACGACTCTAAAAGACTCATGATGGAAATTGCTATCCATATCCAGAGAAAGAACTGTGGAGTCTGACTGCAGACGGAAGCGTACTATTTGCTCTCCTTTCCCTTTGTTGTTTTGTTACTTAATTCTCGTTGTTCCTCCCATTAGTTCTAATTGTTCTTTACAGCATGACTAATGGGAAAATACTCTTAATATGAATGTACAAGTGAAGCCTATATCAGATCGCATGCCATCTTGGCAGGGGGAGAGGACTGGAAGGGGGAGAAAATTTAAAATTCAAAATCTTATGGAAGTGAAGGTTGGAAACTAAAAATAAATTAATTAATTATCAAGGAAAAAAAATAAAGCTCTTCATAGTCTGATTTCCAGACAGATTCCACATTAGTACCCTTAATGTTCTGTATTTCCCAGGCTAACTGCTTTACTTCCTTTTCTACATATGCAGCATTCTGTCTTCTGCCATCTTACTTTTGCCTGTAATGTCCCCAGTACCTGGAACACTCTTTCTCCCTAACTCTGCCTCTTAAACTTCCTAGCACCATTCAAGGGTCAGCTTGAGTGCCAACCTCCATATGACTTTTACTGATCTTTGTCCTCCAACAACTTATTTTTGCTTCCCATGCCCCAGATTATTTTTTCCACATTTACTTTTGATATATTTTGTATTGACTTTTCCAGGTATATTGCTTCACTCTAATCGAATACAATCTCCTCAAGGGCAGGGACAATTTGGTTTTTGTCTTTGTATAATGGGAGCCTGGACAATAGAGCCCCATCTGCAGAACATATATATAACAAAGCTGCTTTTTGCCAGTCTACATGAAAGAGGTTGGGAAACCGTCTTCTGAAAAGGCACAAGGACAGGTAATAGAAGGGCCCTGCTCTCCGATTCATGCTCAGGTATTGATCTGATTCCAGCTAATCAGTCAATCAAAGTGCTCCTCTTCTTTGCATTGTAAAGGGACTGGAAAGAATCACTACCTTTATATGCTCCAAATTGGGAAGCAGGACGCTTCTATTCCACGTCATTAGCTTTTTCAGAAGCCAGTTCCCTGGCCTCTTTCATGTGAGATGGCAACAGGCAGAACATGCTGGACTTGCTCTGAGAATGGCGCTCCCAGTGGCCAGGCCCGTGTTAACGTATGTATACCCAGCACCTAGCACTCGGTGCCTGGCACATAATAGGTGCCGGTAAATGCTTGTTGAAATGAATTGAAGGCCTGTCAAATTACAGAAGGCAAGTTGTCTGGCCTGAGGCAATTTTGGTTGGACGAACCCATTAACCAAGGTATCTAGAGCTTACTAAGAAGAATGAAGCAGCTGCCATGATAGTATATCTCCTCTTCATGTAGTTGCTTAAGGTCTCATGATACCCCTTACCTAGTCATCCATTGGGGTGACATCAACAGTTGTGGTACAGAATTGTAGTGATATTTCTTTTATCTACCCATGAAACATAGCATGTTGGGGAAAGTGCCTTCCTGGGACTGTAGAAACCTGCATTCTGATTCTGGCTCTATTATTGACTTGTATCTCCTGGGACAAGTTGCTTCCTGCTCTGAACTTCAGTTTCCCCCTTTGTAAAATGAGCAGGATGGACTATACAATTCATAAAGTCCCTTTCAGCTCTGACTTTCTGTGACCTAGGTTTCCCTGGAATTCTGAGAAAAGGAGAGCTTTGGAAATTTGTGATCTTTTTTGATTTATGGGAGCAAACAGTCTCATATAATATGTCTAGAGCTTCTGCGGGGGAAAAATACAGTTCTCCTGCTTTAATTCTGCTTAGCACCAGAGGGATACCAAACAAACCTTTTGAACCAACTTTTTGGTCTGAAACTCCCCTAGTACCTTGCTGGTTTCTACATCAGTAAGCAGATAAGTCAGATGGAAAATTCCCTGTGCTTAGATCCAAAGAATCCCAAATATAGGCAAGTATACCCTACCAAAGTGATCATTCTGAGGATTAGGCATTAATTCCTGTCATTTCATGAGTTTATCTGTTTTCTCTTTGTATACCCAGCTTTTAGTACAGAGTTCAAGTTCAATCTATATTAAGTGCTTAGGAATTGCTAATTTATTCCATGGCGATGGGCACGTTTTGATTTGCCTCAATTCAAGAGACATCTAACATTACCATTTCTATCCCATTTGTAGTGCTAACATGATAGAGACAAGGGCATCATTAAGTAGTTCAAAGATACTGATACTATAATGGTTCTGAAAAGATGTCTGAATATAGATAGTTGATTCAGGATGCTGCAATGCAATTCATCAACTAACAAGCATTTATTAAGCACCTACTGGGTGTCAGACCCTGGATTAATTTCTGGGGACAAAAAAAGACAAAAGTGAAATAATTCCTGTCCTCAAGGAGCTTATATTCTACTTGAGGACTAAAACATTTTCACAGGTAAAGAAATGATATATCCACAATAAATCCAAACTGATTTTGGAAGGAGGGGGATTGCTAACAATTGAGGGAAAGAAGAAAGGCCTCTTGGGACACTGGAGCTGAGCCCTGAAGGAAGAGATAGTGAGATGGAGATGAGGAAGGAGAAATTCCAGGAATGGGGAAGATAATTTTCCCTGTTGTCATCACCTTCCCTCTCAACTGGAAAGAACTATCCAAGTGCTAGTATGTCTGGAGTTGCTCCAGAATGTTTTTCCCTCTGTGTATGTGGACAACAGAATATTTATACCTGCAACAAGTATAAACATGCATGAAAATCAGTGCAATGTCTGTAAAGGACTTGGAAACATTGATGTGCTATGCATGGCTGCAAACATGAAAGGGACTGCTCTCACCTCTTGGCTGTACCCCGGGAACATCATTGTTGGGAAACCTTGTCTTCAGTCAGCCTTGGTACTCACACTTCATTACCCTTCCCTTCTGAGTGGCATAGCAGAACCATGAATTCTAAAACCTCTGAAGGAAGGGGGCCCAGGAGAGGCTTCTCATTCCCCACCTGACTCCATGACTTTGGTACTTCTCTGACCTTCACCATGTTCTGTGTTGGGTACTTTCACCTCCCTCCTCTTCTCCCCATTTTCAGCTTCCATTTGTGTGTTGTCTTCCCCCATTAGATTGTAAGCTGCTTGAGGGCAGAGACTGTCTTTTTGTGCCTCCAGCACTTAGCACAATGCCTGGCACACAATAGGTGCTAAATAAGTGTTTATTGAGTATTGATTACAAGTGGACTGCCAATCACTCAAATACCAAGCAGAAAAAAGAAATCAGCACACCTTCCTTATGTCATGATGCTTTTATGTTCCTGAACTTGTATATGCTGGCTTCAAGGATCATGGATATGGGCTTTTATTCTCTTTGGGAATTCAGTTCAAAGCCCCTCCACATGCTAGAAGACCAGTTCATTCCCAAGTGCCCCCTCTTCGAGTGATGCAGTGGTCCATGCTAAAGCAGGATGCTCCCTAAACGGCTCTTGGTCCAATATCCAGCTCAGATTTGCCACCTTTCCACCTTGGCAGGTAGCTTGGTCTGCAGTGGAAGTCTTTGGGAGTCCTCAATTCTCACCACACCCTGCTGCAGCGTTGGAGGACTTCAGTGGAGGGACTGGACACATCCTACTTCAAACCATTCAAAAGGAACAGAATTTCCTGGGGCAAAAAAGTCAGTATGGTAATTTAGAGATTTTCTCATCGGAGAAATTATTATTTTTTATCATTCCTCTTTTTCTTATTTCCTATGTTCTTCTTATTCCCGTTTCTCTAATGGACACTCTCATGCCCAGTGGGGCCAAGCTTCTGGTCCCACAATTGGTAAGGGAGAAGGTGGGATTCCACACCAGAGCTCTCTGGACTCTATGCCCAGCTCTTCTTGTACCACACTGCACTATCAGAAGAATGGCACATTTGCAAAAGCCACCAAGTGCCAACAAATTGTAGGCAAATCAAGTTTCATTTTTAACCTAGTCAACTCTGTCTGAAGGCTAAAGGAAGCTCTATGAGTTTTCCCATCGTTTTGAATCTCCTGAGGTCCTCCTATACAGGCAGGTGCAGAGCAACCCATGACTGGAAGTTATTTTTCATATTGTTTTTTTTTCTGGAAAACTACATTAGTGGAAAGTCTCACTGATGAAATCTATTGCCACTTTAGTGTCTTCAGTAAGTTATATGGAATATGATGTAGCAGGTAAACAATTTGCTAAAATGTTGGCTGAAACAAGAATCCTCACCTTGTTGGAAGTCACCTAGATGCTACTGTAATAACAAAGAGAATCTAGCCATAGATAAATTAACAAGCACATTTGGTCCTTTATCTTTTAGCTCTCTCAGATGACTCCAAGTCGTTTTTGGTGCTGACCTCAGTGCCAGGCCATGTAGCTTCATTTGCATACTGACCACATGATTCAAGAATCCTTTTGACCATCATATATTTTTTAAAGAGGCTTCACGAAAGTGAGCAGAATCAGGAAGACCCTGGATTCAAGTCATGTCTCAGACACATGCTAGCTGAATGACTATGGGAAAATCATTTAACCTTTCAATGCCTCCAGGTAATTCTCTAAGATTATGCATTAGTCCATAAATAAGCATTTTTAAGCACCTACTATGAGTCAGACACTATGCCAAGCCATGGAAATACAGAGAAAGGCAAAAAAAAAAAAAAAAAAACAGTCCCTCCTCTCAAGGAGTGAAGATAACATGTAACCAACTCTGTATTAACAAAGCTATGAAAAGGCTAAATTGGAGACAGTCAACAGAGGGAAGGCACCAGGAGTAACTAAGGAGTTGATCAACATGGTTAGTAAAAGGAGTCTCCATTCCAGGAGCTGCCCACACCAAGGTTTCAAACTTTTTTTTTTTTTAGTTCTCCAGTGTTTATGTACAAACTTTCCGGCTAGCGTTTCTTGCCCTGTCCTCTTTTTTTTCTGACCTTGTTGCTCTTTTAATATGGTGGGCTTTCTATGAGAAAGAAAAGACTGTTAAAAATGTCCTCCTCCCCCCGCCCCCGTACTCCCTAACTCCAGATCTCTCCTTATTGAAATCCATATCTTTCAAAGCCAGTCTCACATGGTACCTCTTTCATGAAGTCATTCTAGATTATCCCAGTCAGAAGCAAGACTCCTTCCTCCGAGCTCCTCTAGTACCCCTCTTGGGGGACTTATCAAACCCTTTCTTGCATTTGATCAGAGGGCATAGGAACATACATGTAGAGGTAGAATAGACCAGAGAAATCATGTTCTTGAACCCTCTCATTTTATAGTTGAGGAAACTAAAGCTCAGAGTGGTCTAATGACTTGTCCAAGATTGCATGGGTAGTAAATGACAGAGATGGGCTTTTTACTCAATTCCTCTGACTCCAAATCCAGTACTCTTCACATCACAACACTTGTACATATGTCTTCTTTCCCCACTGGACCATATATTCCTTGGGGTCATGTCCTTGTTTCATGCTTTTTTAATATAAATCCCCCCTTCTTCCCTTTCTAAGTTAACCATCCTTACCATTTATTAGCAAATGCTCTCTAAATGGGCACTTTTGTTGTCACCTGTAGTCTTACTACAGAAATGAAAGACAACCCACATACATTAAAAACAAAGTTTACGAAAGAGCCTACATGAAAGTACTTGGAGCTTTGGGGAACAAAAGTGTTGTGGTATACTAGTACCAAAAAAAAAAATATATGATTGCATAATGGGAAATGCTGAATCTAATACCAATAATGTGTTTCCCTTTTTTGTACCTTCACTGCCTTTATCTCACTTAACATGATAGCACCAATCGGTGTCATTTATGAAGTGCTTTGTTTATCAAGTGCTTCTCTTCCCACATTTTGAAAAGACAGGTAGGGTAGGCCTTCTTGTCCTCAGATGGCAAATGAAGAACTTGAAGCAATTAGTGGCTGTTCCTCAATGGCTGAGTGAGGTCATCCTGCTCTGCTATTATCTACATTAGTGGCCAATGTGCTTCCCTAACTTGGGGTCAGAGAATCAGGACCAAGGTATTGTTTTAGTTATCTTTGGATTCACCTTCAGAAAGCCAAAATCTCATCCTTTCATTCCATGCCTTTCCCACTGATTTTCCACTCCTCTGTGCTAAGGTATTACCTCATTGTCAACTGTGTGCTCTTTCATTTTATTTAGCAAATCTTTGTTCATCTCCCTCTGGGTATACAGTCTTATTTACCTCCCAAAATAAGTAAATGTACTGAGGCACAGTAATAATTGGGTCTAAAATTAGTTCATGTAAAAGATCCAAGGAGGAAGTTTTGTGAAGAAAGAGTGGCAGGATTGAGGAAGCAGTTGGTTTGCTGGGAAGAAATGGGAAAGATGCTATCTATATTCCAAGCCCTACCATTTCATCTAGATTGCTGAGAAGCAATACTTTTAAGACCTACCAGAGCAGATTTCATAGATTATTTCACTGCTGTGCAATGAAGCCTGGCATCTCCTAGAGCTGTGACAAGTTGGCCTAGGAACTTTCTGAGAGTGACTGATATATTCCTCCACCTGTACAGTTCGTTTAGAGTTGAGATGGGTGTTCTGCAGAGGTTCCATGTAGAGCTGGTGGATATTTAGGGATGTGTGCCAAGATTGTTGAATATCCAGTTCTTTTGCCTAGCTATTGTTTCATTAAGTTTCTTTGTTTTTAATTTATGTTCATCAGATTTGACCTGGCAAAAGAAGCATTCATTGGTGAGGGCTTCTGAGTATGGACTTCAATTGACAATTACCTCAATAGTACCCTGAACCTGAGGGTAGCTGAGAAGGGAGCCACATGTAGGAATCCTGTGAACTGCACTCAAACCCATGGGAGCTTAGAAGAGTATATCCCTCTCAAAGCAGCATGCAGCTCTGGGGGTCACAGACTATGTTTCCCCTAATTAAGATTCTACTTCTAACTCCCCTTCTCATATAGAGTTAACTAGAGGTGCTGATGCTTAAGTTTCTAAACTCAAAATCACTGCAAAATAGGGTCTGCCCTCATAGGAGTGTCAAGGAATCCATCCCCAGTGCCAAAGCTTGAAATAAAATGCTAATGAGGTTTGCAGAACTCTGCAGACTTTAAGTTAATCTCTGATATATACTGGCTTTGTCTAAAACATAGATCTGACCATACTGCGCTCCAGCTCAGTGAGTTCCAGTGGTTCCCTATCACCTTCAAGATTGAAAATAAAGTCCTCTTTGGGACATTTAAACCTTTGGATACCTTTCTTCCATTCCAGGCGTCTTATATATTACTCCTCTCTGCACACTTGATGATCTCTTTCTATTGGCCCCCTGGAAGTTTCTCTATCAGGAGACTCCATCTCCCACCTCTGAGCCTTTGTCCTGGCTGTCCGCCATGTTTCATATTCATCTTTACGTCTTAGTTTCCCTGGCTTCCCTTAATATTCATCTTCTGCAGGAGGGCTTTCTCAGGCTCCCTAGTTAGTGATGCCTCCCCTTTTCATATGGCCTCCTATCTCCTCTGTTTATATCTTTTATGTTTCTAACTATTTACATATCTGCACCGTTGGAATATATGCTCCTTAAGGACAGGTTGTTTTCTGCTTTTCTGTGTGTATTAGTAAGCATTTCATAAATACTAGTTGACTGACTGACTATGTGACTCTGGACAAGGCACTTAATCTCTCAGTACAGGCAGCTCTCTAAGAGTATAAGATGCGGAGAAGTAGACCTTCATTGGTGGAGAGAATTTCCTCCCCCAGGAATTCTCTAGATCAATGAAATAAAAGGTCCAGTCTATAAATATATGGGTATATGGATAAGGTTATATATAATGTATAAATTGGGTAATATAACTGTGTGTGTATGTATATGTGCATGTATATCAAACATTGCAGTCATGGGGTTTTCTTGGTGTAGATGCTAGAGTGATTTGCCATTTTTTTTCTCCAGCTCATTTTACAGATAAGGAAACTGAGGCAAACAGGGTTAAATGACTTGCCCAGGGTCACACAGCTAGTAAGTGTCTGAGGTTGGATTTGAATCCATGAAGATGAGTCTTCCTGATGCCAAGCCAGTATCCACTAAGGTACCGAGTGTGTACATACATGCATATGTATTATATATACATATATATGTATATGTTCAACAAAGTATACATCTTAGTAATAAAACTCTTCTATGTCCCTTTTTCAATTTTGTGGAGATACTTTAAAAATATTTTATTGATTGTTTTTTACTTCTATCTGTTCGTTGTTAAATTTACAATAAAATGAGCAACTTTTTAAAAATGAAAAGTAATTTCAATTGAGGGAGCAACCAAATAGTTTGTTTTATCTGAGATACAGTAAGAGGGCTTCTGAAGCATCATTTTAAAAAAAAAAAATTATTTTCCCCCAGGTACGTGTAAAGACAAATTTTAACATTCATTTTTTTTAATTTTGAGTTCCAGTTTTCTCTCTCCCTCCTTCACATCCCCCTCCCTGAGACAGAAAGCAATTAGTTATAGGTTATACATATTCAGTCATGCAAAACATGATACCATTTTAGTCATGTTGTGAAAGTAGATGCAGACCCAAAGGAAAAAAGAACCATGGAAAAAAATACAGAAAGTGAAAAATGTGTGCTTCAATCTGCATTCAGACACCATCAGTTCTTTCTCTGGAAGTGGATAGCATTTTTCATCATGAATCCTTTGGAATTGTCTTGGATCATTGTATTGCTAAGAATAGCTAAGTCTTTCACAGTTGATTATCTTACAGTATTGCTGTTACTGTGTACAGTGTTCTGGTTCTGCTCACTTCACTGTGCATCAGTTCATATAAGTCTTTCTAGGTATTTCTGAAATCTACCTGCTCATCATTTCTCGTAGCACAGTAATATTCCATTACATTCTTATACCACAACTTGTTCAGCCATTTCCCAAACCATCCTCTAAATTTCCAATTCTTTGCCACCACTAAATAGTTGCTGTAAATATTTTTGTACAAATAGGTCCTTTCCCCATTTTTTTTAATCTCTTTAAGATACAGACCTAGTAGTATTATTGTTGGGTCGAAGATTATGCACAGTTTTATAGCCCTCTGGGCATAGTTCTGAAGCTACTTAAATAAAGGACTGACATGGCCTAAAATGGTAATTTAGGAATGTTATTTTGGCTGGCATAGGAAGGGTGGATTGGGGAGGGGAGAGACCAGATGTGGGGAAATCAATTAGGAAACCATTAAATAATCTAGGTGAGAGGTTATGAGAGCCTAAAATACAGTGGCAGCCATGCCACACTGGGGAGAGTAGACAAATGATAGATGGTATGGAAGTTGAATCAACAAAATCTGGCAACTGAGGCATGAAAGAGGGCTAAGGGAGATGAAGAGTTGATGATGACTCCAAGGCTGTGAACATAGATGACTAGAAAAGAAATAGATGATTCTCAAAAGAAATAGAAAAGTTAGGATGATCATTACCTGGAGAGCAGAGAATTTATGGGAGAAGTGGATCAACTGTTAAATATTGCAGAGAGGTCATGAAGAATAAGAATCGAGAAAAGGCCAATAGTTTTGGTAGTTAAGAAGTCACTGATAACCTTGGAAAGAATAGTTTCAGTATAATGATGAGCTCAGAAATCAGATGGCAAAAGGTTTGGAAGAGACTGAGAAGAGAGAAAGTAGAGGAGCTGAAGCCAGTTGACCTTGTTGAAGAGTTTTGGCTGGGAAAGGGAGAAGAGAGAAGGGGATGATAGGTATCGGGAATGGTAAAATCTAGCAAGAGGTTTTGAAAATGGAGCCCATTCCTTGGAGCCCAAGAAACTTATACGGAGATGGTCCTGCTCCCTTTTCTATAGAGGTGGGTTAGCGTAGTAGACTAGTAGTAGGTTAAGGAGTAACCTTAGGTGTTTTTAAGGGTGCTTAGTTAACTGAGCAATAAGAACCCTCAAAATGCAAATTCATTTGTTCGTGGCATTAACTGCTACCTTAGGTAGTGGGTTCAACCTCATTGGAAGTCCTTAAACAGAGTCTGGATGACCACCACCACCACCACCATCATTATCATCTTCATCAGGATTTTATATCACTCTAAGGCTTAAAAAAGTACAGTTCAAATCTAGGTGCTCTAACTTCAAATTCATAGAAATTGTATTTCTGATCTCTTGTAATATTCATAGACTTCAGATTGTACTTTATGATAGATGATGAACCACTCTTTGATTTATAATTCTGTGGGTTGTTGCAGACCTCAGTGTGAGGGTTACTTGGATGGTCTAATGCAGATTTGTTGGGGCCAGTTGATATTGGTAGCCAACTATAGTGCTATGGTTCCCAAGAGCGGTAAGAGGCTCTCCAGGTTGTGCATCCTAATCTTGCTTTATTGATTAAATTTAAATAGAACTTAGCTATGGAGGGAGACTAATTAGCAATTTGACACAGTATTTACTCTTTTGAGGAAAATGTTAATTTTGTTGGTGAAGCATGACTTATGAATATCCACTCTTTTTCCCAATTGATTGAATTTCCTGGTCAAATGTGGAGACAGAGTAGTGTTTTCCTATTAGATTTGTACAGAACTTTATCATTAGAGTGAAAAGGTCTAGGAATAAAGTACTGAAATGTTGAAGGGTTAACTGGAAACATTCTTTATTCTCTGACCTAGTTGTGTTGGGTCTAAGGAGCTGTTAAGTAGGTGGCAACAAAATCTCAAGGATAATTCTGATTTACTGTGATCTAAATGGGAGGTTCTAGATCGAGGTGGAGAACCTTTGACTGAATCTAAAGGGCCGGAGAACCTAGAGGGCCACAAGTGGCCTTGAGGCGGCAGGTTTCCCACCCCTCTTCTAAATAATCAAAAACCACCTCATCAAACCTATTCATTTTACAAGTGATGATTTTGAAGTCCAGAAAAGGAAGTTGGCTGGCCTCAGTGTTAGGTAGAAGCTTGAGGAAGAGGAAAGAGAGTGGCGTTTAGAGGTGACTGATTCCTGGCTTGCCTCTTGCCTCTTCCTACCCATGAGACTTTGAGCAAGTCATTTGAGGACAGAGAGGGAGAGGAGAGAGAGAAAAGGGGAGGGAGAGGGGAGAGAGAGAAGGAGACAGAAAGAGAGAGAGAGAGAGACAGAGAGAATATGAATGAATGAATGAATGAGAATTCAGTCAGTGGTGGCCTAGTGAGTTGAATCCTGCTTTGGAGTCATCAGAATTAAAATTTCTCCTTTAACACTATGTGTCCTTGAGTAAGTCAACCTGTCAGAACCTCAGACAACATCCGAAGATTGATCTATTTAGTTATCAGTGAGTTGTGATAACGTATCGGTGGAAGGAGTTCTCCATGTTGAAAAAAATACTGATCCTGGTAGCCAAGTGCCATCCTTCAATGTTGGTCTATATCACAGAATCTCAGAATTTCATTTGGAAAGGACCTCAGCAGACATCTAGTCCAACCTGTATCCAAAGGAATCCTACACTATAACTTACTACATCTTAAAAGTTGTTGTTTAACCCCTGCTTGAGGAGAAACCCACTAATTCATGAGGCAACTCCTCAACATTTGGAGTGTTCTAATCATTCGACACTGAGCTGAGATTTGCTACATTGTAACCTCTAACTGTTGCTCGTGATTCTGCCCTTTGGGCCAATCATGTGTCATGGCTCTTGTATGTGAAAGCCGTTCGAACATTTGGAAATACAAAATACAAAGGTACCATATGTCAGAGACTGGGACGTGGTGATGGAGTTAATCCAGAGAGCCATTTCTTTCAAGCTAGTTATAAAGGGTTTGGGCCTGTATCTGGAGATGTTATAAAATGAGGACAAGACATTATTAGCCCATGGCTAATGAGAAAATTTCATGGTAAATAATATCATCTTGTACTGCTGTGAAGTATAAAGGTCTGTGACCCTTGAAAGCGTGAACGTTTTCCTTCCTTAGAAGTGGTAGATCTTACAAAATGAGATGTGTCCTAGTGCATGGACTTCATATGGGAAACTCATGTTAGAAGTGTTATCTAAGGCCTCAGACCAAAAGATGTGTAATGTCTTCTTTGGAATCATTTATATTTATTTTGCATTGTTATTTCATTTTGGGCTTACCCTCTGTATTACTAATATCCTAGTATTGCAATTTCTTCCTGCTGTATCATTTTTGATCTTTTGATATAACCCAATATGGCAGTAATGTGAACAAATGGAAAAGATCTATCACCTAATTATGGAAATCAGAGATGAAAAAGACATATTGGTCATCTTGTCCATCCTGCCTGTTTCCTATATACATTTGTTTTAATAAGACTCCTGGGTTTGGCTGTGAAACAGAGGAAATGCATTGATTTAGTTTTATACTGGAGGCTTAAATGACAACTGAGGCCTAGTGGGACAACCCAGAATCCCATTTGAAATTTATGATCTTAGGCTAATTTGATCCATTATTAGATTCCATAGCCTTAGCAGTCATTTGTCCGTTCACTCATCCTCTTTCATAGAAAAACACAGCATATCAGTTGCCAGGTGCTTCAGAATCACCTGAGGGCTGTCAGAAGAGGACTTCTAACAGAGGTAGTAGGGATTCAGTTAATTTGGGCAGATTTCTTTGCCTCTTAGCAAATTGGTACTTCTCTGTACATTAGCCATACCATATAGAGTTTCACGCCTTTTTTTAGCCATAGAAAAATTAAATTGTTTTTTCTCCTAAATATTTTGACATTAAAGAGTCAGTTATGATACATATTTATGGAAATAAAGAGGAGACACCAAATAGATAGCTGGATGGATGGATAGATAGGGCATTTTTAAGGCATTTGCAATGTTCCAGCTACTGTGTCAAATGCTGGCGATATAAATATAAATTAATGAGAGAGTCTCTACCCTAAGGGAGCTTACATTCTGAAGGGGAGTCTAAAAATGGAGATCGAGAAAGAAGGATAAGGTATCCAGTAAAGAAGAAGAGAAGTCGAGAGAGTGAGTCAGGGTATGAGTAATGTGGAACATGGCTAGTTTGTCATCGGGGCAAAGGAGTTGCCAGTAAGGAAAGCAGAATGTCAGGGAGGAGGTCTCTCCAGGTTGAAAAGACAGTTGGGGAAAAGAAGACTGGATAGTGAGTTGAGGCATGAGTGAACTAGTAATGTCTAAGATGGATAAAGTATAAAAAGTAGAATTCATATACACATGATTGCAAAACCAGATGAATGTTTCTCAAACATAGTAGCAAGATTTGATCTAAGGAAAGGACTAATGGAATCAGAGAATCTAAGCCAAGAAAAAACTCAACTGTTGCCCATTCTGACCTGTAGATGACCCAGGATCACCTCCAGGACATCCTCAGCAATGGAGTGTCTGGCCTCTCCACAATGAGAAGTCCACTAAGATCACAGCATTGTAGACTTAGAACTGAAGGGACCTCTAGACTAACCCCCTCATCTAACAGATGAGGAAATTGAGCCCCAAGGAAGTGAAGAGTTTTGTCCAAAGTCACGCAGAGAGTCACTGAGTCAGCATTTGAACCCAAAGCCTCTGATTTCTAATCTAATATTGTTTTCACCAACTATACTGTGCCCCCCAAATTCTTATTAATGGTCATACTCAATGTGATGTGTATGTATATCAGTCAACCGATCTGGCCTCTGAGGTAGCCTGTTCTGCTTTTGGATAACTCTAATTTGTAAGAAGTTTTTCCCTCCCTTAATTTAGCCTCCATTTACCTTGACATAGTTTCTCCCGCTTTTTCTAGGGATGTTCTCTGGGGCCAAATAGAATAAGTCCATTCCTTCTTCAACGTGACAGTCCTTCTAGTACTTGAAGACAGCTATCATTTCCCTCTCCCCTTCCCCTGAATCTTTTCTGTTCCCAGCTAAATATCCCCAAGTTCTTCACTTGCTTCTCCAGTTTTCTCACCATGATGCTCACTTCTTCCAGGTAGATGCTGTAATGTTTGTCTGCTGTGTCTTCAGTGTGATGTCCAGACCCGAACGCAGTACCCAAAGTTTGGCCTGGTCGGGGCAGAGAGTTGTGGGCCTGTTATGTCCCTTGTTCAGAACACCATACCAGACTAGAATAGCATTAGCATTTTTGGCTTCCCTGTCACACTGCTAACTCCTGCTGAAATTGAGGTCCACCGAAAGAAGTGCATATCTGAGCCCTGGGAGCTGTTGTCCATCAGCCTTTCCACTAACCCCTATATGTGGAAGTGGTTCTTGGAACCCACAAGTTGAACTCACTCTAGCTTTGGAGAGCTTTCTGAATCTAGATTTTCATTTTGGTAATCTAGTCCATCAACAAGCATTAACCAAGGACTGGTTATGAACCAGGGTCTGTGCTGGGCTCTGGGAATGCTAAAACGTAAATGGAATGGTTCCTGACTTCAGGGAACTCATGTTCTCTTGAGAAAGGTAGCATAGATGACATATGTGTCTATAAGTATATGAAGAATGAAATACATGAATGCAAGATGTTTTGGATAGATGAAGGTGCTAGCAGCTGGATTTGGAGTTTGGGGAATCAGGAAAGGCCTCAGGAGGTGGTGCTTAAGCTGAACTTTGAAGGAAACTAGGGATTCTAAGAAGTGGCATTGAAGAAAGATGGCATTCTAGGCATGGGGCACAGTCCATTCAAAGGCACAGAGTTGGAAAATGGAGGATAATGTGTAAGAAACAGAGGAGGCCAGTGTTGCTGGACCACAGAATTCAAGAAGAGGCTAGAACAATAATATGTAACAGAATAATATACGATATATATATATAGAGAATATAATAAGGCTGGAAGGTGGGTTGGAGTCATGTTATCCTAACGGTGTCAGCTTCAAACAGAGGAGTTTGTATTTGACCTTTGAGGTAATATGGAGGCACTGGAGTTTATAAAGTCAGAGGAGTGACATGGTCAGATTTGCACCGAAGGAAAATGATTTTGGTGGTTGCATAAAGGATGAATTGGAGAGGGGAAAGACATTACAAAAAGAACCCAATTAGGAAGACGTTGAAATTGTTTAGGTTAGAGGTGGTGTGAGTGGAGAGAAGGCATGAGAAAGCGAGGTCTCGTCAGTGTAGACCATTCAGATTTTGTAAGGCGTCCGTTACACCCGGTCCTGGTAAAAACACAATCATAGCATGCCATCTACAGGATACTGCAACATTGTTTTGTCTTCCGTATTTGCTTGGAACCAATTTCCCCACCCCTGGTTGTCTTTTCGGAGCCTCTCTTGGCTAATCCTCATGGCTGAGTGCCATTTCTAAAATTTCCGCATGATAATACATATACTAATGGGCCAATACAATGAGATCTAACTCCCTGCTTTGCCTTGGCTTCGCAGGTTCTTCCTTCTACTTCCTCAGATGCTTGGAAGTGTGGACCCTCCCTCCTCCCCTTTCGCCCCCCACAAGACCCACGCACACAAGGCAAAATCCAATCATCTAATGAAATCTATGCAGCTCATTTCACTTTTCAATTGTTCACCAGAAACTTCTTTTAATTCCCTAGGACACTGGGTTCTCTTTTGGGGAATAATTTCTTGTATGTAGTTACAGCCAACAACAATACTAATAATTATCATCATCATCATCATTGCTCACATTTCTGTACCACTTGATACCACTTAAAGTGGTATCTTAAGCACCACTTAAAAAGTACTTTTCTCACAACAGTCCTGGGTGGTAGGTATTGGTATGTTATTCAACATTAACTCATTAAACATTCACTGTATATATTATCACGCCATTTACCCAAACGAACACATGAAAACTAAAAGGAAGGTGAAGTGATGTGGCCAAGATCATTGGCTCATAATTGGCAGAGTTTTTGACCAGAACCTTTTCTGCTTCTCCAAGTCACAACCAAAAGGGGAAAGAGTTGAACAAGTGCAAATCACATTCACGTCCTAAACTTAGCCCTGGAAGTGACCTCAGAGGCAATTTAGTTCAAGCTCAACTTTTTCCAGATAAAGGGAGTGAGGCACACAGAGAGGTATTGACTTGCCTAAGGTCATGCAAGTGGGACGTGGCAGAAATCCTAATTTGAACTCAGATCCTCTGACTCTGGGTCACCGCTTCCACCTCAGCCCCAAGCAACTGAACAAGTAGTGGAGAGGAAGCAATAGTGACTACTAACAAATGAGAGAGGTGGCAGACACGGTCTGGTTGCTTTCCCATTTTTCAATGACCTATGATCCTAGATAATCCTGCTCATGCTTTTGGAACATAAATTGTTTGAATGCAGGAATTTTGATTCTTCACACGTGACAGAGACATGAAAGGAGTGGAAATAGGTTAGGAATTGGCCTCTTAAATAATAAATAAATTGCTTATTTCTTTGTTTGCTAAGCCATGATGGGTGTGCATGCTGGGTACTGAAGAACAGTGCAAATGTTTTCTTAGATGGGGAAATTTCCAATGTTTCTTTTAAAAAAAAATGGCAATGTTATGAGTCCAAAACATGATAAAACATCACAGCCGATTTCTAAATGCTTTGCATTTTAATATGGTTGAAGTGAAGGCAGTAAGTAATTTCAGAGATTTTCCCTTGAGCTCTGGAGTTCTTTTCATATGTAATTATTCTCTGAGTGCATTAGATAATGCTATGGTTCCCACAGCTGTATACACATCTATAAATCATTAATGAGGCAGTTAACTGAAACAAAACTATAAAAGATTTGCATTACCCAGCAGAACTGGGCCTTAATTGACTTCTAGTTATTTACAATTAATTTTGCCATTTGGAATAATGATCGTAAGTAATTTAGGATTTTTTTATTGCTCAGGAATAATACATTGTCTGTTCATCAAAAGTTTTTATAGAGACTGTCAGTGACAATTAGTAGTCCAGAGGTAATATAATTTTAGCAGACCAAACAAAAATAAGTAAATGGCCGGGGCGGGGGGGTGGGGAGACATTGGAGAGGGAAAGTGTCCCATACGGAAATAAAAATAGATGATGAAACAGGTAAAATAAGGAGGATATAATAATGCAGTTTATCAGAATTTTACGTCATGTGATTTAAACAAGGTCTTCCCTACACAAAACAAAAAACAGCAAGAGACAGAGCAAACTTTCACTTGTGTACACACATGAATGTTCAAATGAATCTGGTGACTATATGAAAGAGGGAGAACTCAATGAGTATATGATTGACTTTGCAGGAGTTACATCATCAAATACAAGGTAAATGCTTTGAAACTGATCACACTGTACATTAGGCATTTGTGCCAGAAACTGATGTAATCCAGGATGGAGATGATGGTGGGTATAAAGGAGAGGTGAGAAGGTGTTGACTCAAGTTATGAAATTCATATAGAAATGGAGAGAGGGTAGAGAAAGTTTAACGTGTTCAAAATATCGAATTGATAGCTTAATTAGCTCAAGGTTTTGTTTTTTTTTTCCCTTTTCTCAACTCCAGTTTACATTCATTCAGGACAATATTAGGAGTACTGATTTGTTTTCCACCAAGACATGCATGCTGTCTTTGAGTATATTGGAGTGCCTTAAACCACTGTACATCTTACATTGTTCATTGAACAAATAGTTCTAAGATAATTTTTCTTTTGTGGAATTTGCTTTTAGCGTCCATCTCCATGAAGACTGACTCCCATAATTCTATGGCATTTACAAGAAAATTTGAATACATGATTTCCATCTTGTGCCTTGAAATGATGAGCTTTTGCATGAATAAAACAACTGTAGCAAAAATTAGAAGGAAAATTGGAAATTGGGGGGGATTTACAGTGTTTCTTTGATAAAGAACTCATTTCTCATTATATAGGGAACTTAGCCAAATTTATAAAAATAAGAGCCATTCCCCAGTTGATAAATAGTCAAAGTATATGAATGAGCAACTTTCAGAAGAAGAAATCAAAGTTATCAATAGTCGCAAGACAAAATGCTCTAAATCACTACTGATTAGAGAAATGCAAATTAAAACAACTGAGATAGCACCTCACTCCTATCAGATGGGCTAACATCAGCCAGTCTTGGCTGCCTTTAATTGTGTCGAAAAGTTGTCTTTTGCAAATAGAGGACTTTATTGAATGCCCTTTCATTGGAAGGGATTAAGCTCAAGTATGAAAATATGCATGGATTAACTGGAGGCTGGCAGGAATGCAAAAAATTCTGAGGAAGAAAATGAAAATCACAGAATTTCAGAGTTGGAAAACGCCTCAGATGTCATCTAATTCAACACGTACCTCAATCAGTCAGTCAACATTTATTAATGTCTGCCATGTGTCTGGCACTGTCCCAAGCCAGAATAACAATTATCTCTCCATTATACCCAACGAATGATTTTCTAGTCTTTCTTGCAAGACCTCCATTAAGGAGGAATCCTCTGCCTTCCAAAGGAGCTTGCTCCACTTTTGGACAGTTCCCGTTGTTAGGATAAATTTTCCTAACATAGTTGATTATGTGAAGCCTAAATTCACCTCTTTATAACTTCCACCCTTTTCTCCTAGTTCTGCCGTTTGGGGCCAAGGAGAATGAGTCTGCTCCCTTGAACAAGTGATAGCTCTTCAAACAATTAGAAAAAGCTATAATTCTCCCCCTAACC
Organism: Vombatus ursinus; assembly: GCF_900497805.2. NCBI lineage: Eukaryota > Metazoa > Chordata > Mammalia > Diprotodontia > Vombatidae > Vombatus > Vombatus ursinus. Next base: position 7,311,832 of record NW_020944469.1, on the reverse strand, counting down.
CTCATCTAAGACTTCGTTCTCCAGGTTCAAAATCCCCATTTCCTTCAACCAAGCCCTGTGTACGTAGCTGGGTCAAAGGATAGGAACAGTTTTATAACCCTTTGGATGTAGTTCCAAATTGTTCTCCAGAACAGTTGGATAAGTTTGCAACCTCACCAATGGTGTATTAGTGTCCCAGTTTTTCCACATACTCTCCAGCGTTTGTCATTTTCCTTTTCTGTCATGTTAGCCCATATTACTACTTTGGCTGCATTCCACAAATTTTGGAATGTTATCTTATTGTCGTTCTCTTTAATGAAATTATTCATTGTTTCTATGATTTCTTCTTTGACCCACTTATTTTTTAGGATAAGATTGCTTGGTTTCCAATTAATTTTTAACCTATGCTTCCATGGTCCTTTGTTGAATGTAGTTTATTGCATTATGGACTGAAAAAGGTGCATTTAATATTTATGTTTTTCTCCATATGGTTATAAGATTTTATGCCCTAATACATGGTAAATTTTTGTGAAGGTACCATGCACAGCTGAGAAGAAGGCATACTCCTTTCTATTCCCATTCAGTTTTCTCCAGCTGTCTATCATATCAAACTTTTCTAGGATTTTATTCGTCTCCTTAACTTTTTTTTTATTTATTTTATGGTTAGATATATTGAGTTCTGAGAAGAGAAAGTTGAGGTCACCCACTAGTGTAGTTTTGCTGTCCATTTCCTTCTGCAATTCATTTAACTTTTCCTTGAAGAATCTGGATTCTACACCATTCGGTGCATGTATGTTTAATATTGATAATAATATATTTAATATTGATATTATTTCATTGTCTGTGGTACATTTTAGCAAGATAAAGATCCCCTTCTTTTTAATTAGATTTATTTTTGCTTGTATTTTATCTGAGATAATGATTGCTACCCCTGCTTTTCTTACTTCAGCTGAAGCAGAATAGATTCTGTCCCAGCCCCTTTTTTTTAACTCTGTGTGTGTATCTTTGTTTCAAGTGTTTTTCTTGTAAATGCTATATTGTTCCATTTTGGTTATTAATCCATTCTGCTATCTGCTTCTATTTTATGGGTGAGTTCACCCCAGTTATGTTCACAGTTACGATTGCTAACTGTATATTTCCCTTCATCTTATTTTCTTCTGTTTATCCTTTCTCTCTCTTTTCATCCTGTCTCTCCTCTAATGTGTGTTTTGCTTCTGATCACTGCCTTCTTTTATATGCCCTCTTTTTATCACCTCCCTTTCTCTTATCCATTTTCTCTCCTGCTTCTCAGTTAGGGAAGATAGATTTCTATTACCAATTCAGTGCATATATACATTGTTCCCTCTTTGAATCAATTTAGATGTGAGTGAGGTTCAGAAGTCCCCACCACTGTAAAAGCTCTTCCTTGTATATCTCTTATGTGAGATAATTTTTTCCATTCTTCCTCTCCCTTCCTCCTTCTCCCAGGTCATCCCTCTTTCTCACCTGTCCATTTTTTTATATCATTTCAATATAATCGACTCACTCCTAGACTCTCTATGTAAAATCATTTTAACTCCCCTAATAATGATAAAGTTATTTGGAGTTACATGTATCATCTTTCCATATAGAAAGGTAACAGCTCAACCTTATTAAGTCCCTTGTGATTTCTCTTTCATTTTTACCTTTTTATGTTTCTCTTGAGTCTTGTTTTTGAAAGTCAAATTTTCTATTAAACTCTGGTCTTTCATCAGGAATGCTTGAAATTCTCTATTGTACTAAATGTCCATTTTTCCCCTGAAGGATAATACTCCGTTTTTCTGGGCAGGTTATTCTTGGTTGTAACCCTAACTTTTTTGCCTTCTGGAATATCATAATACTAGCTCTGCTCCTTTAACATGGTACCTGCTAAGTTTTGTGTGGTCCTGACTGTTGTTCCCTGGTATTTGAGTGGTTTCTTTCAGACTGCTTGAAGTATCTTCTGGGAGTTCTTGAATTTGGCTATAAAATCCCTGGGAGTTTTCATTTTGGAATCTCTTTAAGGTTGTGATCAGTGGATTCTTTCCATTTCTATTTGACTCTCTAAGTCTAGGATATCAACGAAGTTTTCCTTGATAATTTCTTGAAATGTGATGTCTGGGCTTTCTTTGATCATGGCTTTCAGGCAATCTAGTAATTCTTACATTATCTCTCTCCATTCTGTTTTCCAGAATAGCTATTTTTCTGATGAGATATTTCACATTTTCTCCTATTTTTTTCATTCTCTTGTCTGTGTTTTACAGTTTCTTGAAGCTTCATAGAGTCATCAACTTTCACTTGTCCAATTATAATTTTAAGGAATTCTTTTCTTCAGTGAGGTTTGTGCCTCTTCTTCCCTTTGGCCAATTCTATTTGAAGGTGTTATTTTCTTCAGTATTTTTTGTGGCTCTTTTATCAATCTGTTAAATGTCTTCTCATATTTTTCTTCCTTTGCTCTCATTTCTTTACATAATTTTTCCTCTATCACTCGTATTTGATTTTGAAAATAACTTTTTAGCTCTTCCAGGAATTCTTGTTGAGTTCAATTCAAAATTTTTTTTTTCATTGACGCTTTGCTTGTAACTTTTCACTTTGTTATCTTCTCCATTTGTCTCTTGATTTTCCTTGTCACCATAGTGTATTTTTATGGTCAGGTTCTTTTTTTGTTGTTTGCTCATTTTTGTACCTTATTTCTTGTATTTGAACTTTATGTTAAAATCAGGTTCTTTTCCCAGTGTGGGAGATGGAGGAACACTGTCTCAGCTTTGGGCTTTTTCTGCACTGCTGTTTTCAGTGCTTCCAAGGTTGTATGATCTGGGGAGAGGTGTGGTCGCTGCTCTCCTGGTCTACATGTACTCTAGTTCTTACCCAGGAATGGACTCTGATTCCTTGAGATTGCAACTGATATGGTTCTTCAGAGCCCATGCTCCCTTGAGACTGGACCAATACTGTTCCTCAGGGTCCCTGATCCCTTAGGACTGGAAGTGATACTATTCCTCAGGGTTTCTGATCCATTGTGACCAAAAGCACTTTTGATCAAAAGTGCTCCTCTCCACCCTTGAACTATGAACCAGAAGTGAGTATAGGCAATGGATTTGCCAAACAGTGCTAGCACAGGGGTCCTATGTAATCTCTTTCTTACTAGTTGTCTCTGGATTGAGAGCACCTGAAGAGGCTGCTGCTTCTGTTACCACCACCTAGTCCCACCACTGGTGTTTCATCCTGGTTGGCTCCAGGCCAACCTTCACCTCCCACATCACAGATATCTCTTGCTGACCTTGTCTTGGGCTGGAAAAATGTCTTTCTCTGACCATTTGTTGGCTCTGCCAGTCCAGAATTCTATTTTTAAAGTTGTTTGGAGGGTAATGTTGGGAGAACTCAGCTGCATGCTTTCCCTACTCCATCATCTTGGCTCCATCCCCAGAAGTCCTCTGTCTTGCTCTTGTTGAAGCCATGGTGAGATTTTATAATCATTTCTTCATTTTATCGATGTTCACAAACTATCCTTTTTAAGAAAACCTTTGAAAATTCTACTTGGAGTTGAAGTCAAGCTCACTAGCGTAGAGTTTGTAGCGTGATGCTTCCCTTTGTGAAAATCAAAGGCAAATGTCTTTCCTGTTTTTCCATAATTTTTCAAAGATGATGTTGTCTTAGCAATCTAATCTAACAGCTCTTTTGTTACTCTATGATATAACTCATTAGCCTGGTGACTTGAACTCATCAAGGACAACTAGATATTTTCTTAATATCTCTTTACTTTTCTTGAGCATGAACTCCCATAATATGCCCCTTGCTACCTTTTAAGTCTTCCTACAATTTACTTCTACACACACACACACACACACACACACACACACACACACACACACTGCAATCTATTAACACTGGCCCCTTTGCTATTTCTCACACAAGACATTGCATCACCCACCTCCCAAGAATTTTCACTGGTTGTCCTCAGTGCCCAGAATTCTCTCCTTCCTTATCTCTACCTCTTGGCTTTCCTGGCTCCTGTCAAGTTCCAGCTAAAATTTCATTTTCTACAGGAAACTTTTCCCCATCCCCTTATTACTAATGCCTTCCCTCTGCTGACTATCTCCAGTTCATCCTTTATATAACTTGTTTGTATATTGTTGTTTCCATCTTGTCTCCTCTGTTAGAAAGTCCAGGACATTTGTAAGAAAAGAAAAGAAGTATCACTCTGCGCCTCAGAGGTCTATATAAATATTAATGATAATGATAATAATGAATATAGTAGTTTGAGGATTGTAAAACACCTCATTTGATCCTCAAAACAGGGGTGGATGGAGAGTGTGGGAGTGGAAGAGAAGGGGTGCATGGTGCTATTCCTGAGGCTCTGGCACTTGCATGCCCATTGCTGGCCATTAGTTAGTGGTTGGTACTTTTGGTGGAGTTGGCAGGCCCCTTATCCATAAGAGTTATTCCCTTTGATGGCTATGGAGATAAGATGGTTGGAGTTTGGGAGTATTGTTATTCCTGGAGCTCTTGGATGATAATAATAATTAATAATAAGTAACATTTATATCGTGCCTACTGTGTGCCAGGCAATTGTCTATGCAAAGTGCTTTACAAAAATTATCTCATTTGAACCTCACCACAATCCTGGGAAGTAGATGCTATTATTATTATCCCCATTTTACAGATGATGAAACTGAGGCAAATGGAGTTTAAGTGACTTGCCCAAAGTCAAACTGTTAGTAAGTGTCTGAGGCCATATTTGAACTCAGATCTTCTTGACTCCAAGCCTGGTGTTCTATCCATTGTACCACCTAGCAACTCCCTCTGGGTCTACCAGTAGAAGGAAATCTCATTCCTGCCTTCTGCTGCTAAGGGCAAGCTTGCCTTCCTACCCGATAATGCCACCATGTCACTGCTGTTTCAGTGAAGGAAAGGCCCAAAATACACAGGAAGTGGCTAGTGGCTCTTTCGTCTTGTCCCCTAGGATTGATCACTATAGCCTCCAACCCATGACCGGTGATGGATAAGCTGGAATGGAGAGGTTATGGAAGAAGAAGGAGCAAGTTACAGATCAAGGATAGGTGGGAACTGGAATATTTCGCATGAACAACTTGTTCTCTTTCATAGAACCAGCCCCAGGTCAAATGAGGAAGTAGGCAGAACTCTTTGATATTTGACTTCTCTCTGAAGGCTGTGAATCCCTGTCCCCTGTAACCCAATACTTCTTCTCCCTGGCTATCTGTTCCCCCTCGCCATATAATATAGGACTCCATCCAGGCCTGTCATCACCTAACTACCTGTTCTGAAATTTTCAGGCTTTGTGACGGGGAAGTTGGGCAGGCTGTGCTGAGTTATTGCAAGGAGTCCTCACAACCCAGTGCGAACCTTTAAATAAGCAAACGTATTGGTATAAGGTATGAGAAACAGCATGGCAGAATGGATAGACTAATAACTTTGAAGTCAGGAAAGCCTGAATTCAAGTCCTACAGCAGATGTTATACCAGCTATATAACCCTGGGCAAGTCCCTTATTAAACTGCCAGTACCCCCTGGCAGCTTGCTGTGGCTTTAAGTTACAGACGTACCTTGTTTTATTCTACATAGGTTGCTGTGGTAGGCGATCCTCATAATGATCGAATCACAGGCTAGGGAAGCACATCTACTTTAATGTGGGCATCTGACAACTTCTTTGACACTAATACGAGTTCCTCCTATTTGATAAGACTGGGAAACACTGGTCTAGTCCTTTGGAGAAAATCTGATGTGTGGAATTTTCGTTAAGGCAGGAGTGGAGGGCAGCATCTTGTCCAGTCTAGATGGGAAAGGTCACCTTCCCAATCCACCTTATAAATGAATCTCTGTCAGTAGGACTGGCTCCACCCCAGGTAGAGAATGATCTTTCTCTGAAACCTCATACAGCACCAGACTGAGCCTTGACACTTTGCAATTGTTTTTGTCTCATGCTAAATCCCATTGACTCATAACAATTTGTACTGTGCAATATTGTGACAGGGCTTTGTCTTGGTCATTCAGTCATCCAGGATTTTAAATCCTAGCAAATGAACCCTCTCTCTTAATCAGTCCACGGAATTCACAAATAGTGCCTTAATTTATGATCCTTTGCCTCAGTGTATTGTTAGCAGAATAAAGAACTGGATGGCCTGATATCAAAGTGACTTTCCTGATACTCAGTAGAGGAAACCAGGTAAAGATAGAATAGTGTTGTATTGTGGGATTTTACATAACTTCTAGAAAGTTGTTTTTTGTTTCAAGTTAGTTCTGTATCTAAATATGGACTTGAGCAAAAAGAACTTTTCTCAGAGTATTTATTGACTTACTGATGAGATGTGAGCTTAAATCCTAATTCTTATTTTTACTGGAAGGAGTGTGGTGCAGTGATAAATGAGCTAGAGTAGGAGACCATGGGCCCTGCCACCTTATTGCCTATACGAACTTGGACATCACACTCTTATGCTTTTAGAGCCTCGGTTTCCTCTCCTGTAAAAATAAGAGTGTCAGACTGGATAGTCTTTAAAATCCCTTCCATCTCTAAATCTATGAGCCTATGGTCCTAAGACTGTTAAAGTCTCTTCTAGCTTTAAATGCATTATTCTAGCTGTGTGATCATGAGCAACTCTCCACAATGGAGATAATAGCCCCACTACCCGCCTCATTGAGGTGTTGTGAGGAAAGCTCCTGTTCATATGATTCTTTAAGATTTTCAAAGTACTTGTTGGAACCACCATATTCTTATGGAAGGTACACAAGAATTCTTGAGAAGGTAACCCTGAGCCAAGGCCTATGCAGGGAAATGAAGGGGAAGGTCAGGAGACACTGCTCTACTTTTGGGCACAGCACTCCCTAGTCTCAGGGTCAGAGCAAAGTAAAAATTATGTGTGGCTCTTTCTCAAGGAAAGCTGCTTCTCAGCCTTCTGGTTGTGCTACCGGAGTCATTACTGAGCTTCTTTAGAAGAGAAATGCTCAAACAAACCTTTTCCATACAACGAGATGAAAACGTGTGCAGTTTGAGAACCATCATGATGCCAGACAGGTTTTTTAGCCTTTCTGGGCCTTCATTTCCTCATCAGGAAAACAAGGGAATTGGACCATCACAGACAAAAATCACAGAATCTCAATAGATAGAAGGGAGCTCAGAGTCCATCTAGCTCAATCGTTTTCTGACTAAAAATTGCCATAAGACCATGCTTCCAGTGAGAGGAGCTCACTGCTTCCTAAAGCAGCCCCTTCCATTTTGGGATTGCTGGAAATGTAAGACCTCCCTTACACCAAGCCAAAATCTGCCTCCTCGCAACTTTCCTTCATTCCTTCTTGTTCTCTCTTTTGGGGCCAAGCAGAACAAGGCTGATCCCTCTTCCACATGACAGCCCTTCATATATTCAAAGACATTTATCATAGCTTTCCTAAATAATTTCTGGAGCTCAAATGTATGATCTTGGGCTGGAGATATAACTTGGTGAAATTTCTCCTTTACTTTTCTGATTACTACTTGGTCTAACATTGTTCTTTGATCACTGTTAGAATTATTGTGGGAGGAGCTAGACAATACTCCTCCCTCCTACTCTGCCATCTTGGCTGGGTGTCATTGATAAAACTGTTAAGTATAAGCTCAAGCATAAATCCTTGGGGTACTACAGGTGAGATTTCTTCCCAAGCTTATAGTAGCCATTAATGACTATTCTTTGGGTCCAGTTATCCAACCAGTTCTGAATTTACCTAATTTTAGCATTACTTAGCCAGAATCTCCATCTCAGCCACAAGAATAACATGAGATTTTGTCAAATATTATGCTAAAATCTAAGTAAACTACATGTATGGAACTCCTCTATTGATCTGTGAGACACTGAGAGAAGGGTAATCTGGCACGATTGGTTCTTGAGGAAGTCATTTTGGTTAAGATCATGGCCTCTTTTTTTGTAGGTGTTCACTATCCATCCCTTTAATAAAGTGTTTCAGAATCTTGCCAAAAACTGAAGTTAAGTTCGTTGTACTATTATGTGTAGATTACATGTTTTTTTTTTTTCCCTTTTTGGAAAAGTGGGACATTTGCCCTTCTCCAAATCTGTGGCACCTGTCCCATTTCCCACAGTCTTTCAAATCTCAGTGACCAGTAACTCGGGTAACAAAATGCCAGTTCTTTCATTACCTAGGCTTGTGGTCCACTTAGGCCTGGGAGCTTGGACTCATCTCTTATTATCTCCCAACTTTGGGTAGCAGCTGCCTCTTAGTCCTTTTTGTTCTGTCCTTTCTTGTCTGAAGTTCTCTAAGCTCTAGGAAACCTCTTAGCTCGTTTCCAGCTGCAAATGCTACGATTGTCTCTCCCTTTAGAAAAATCTAAATCTTTCGATGAGATTTTGCACATATGTGAAAAAGTATTAAGATGGGCGTTTAAATGTAGCTGCTCCAGAGTCTCCTGCGGTGCCCAGATGACTAATGCAATGCAGATCACCCTTCAAGTTAAGGCCTTGTTCAGTTAGGCTTAATCTAAAGTTGCCAAATATCTTTATGTGTCCAATAAAGCAAGTGCTGCTTCAAATTACGTGGCAGGCTCTTTTGGGGGGAAGGGCGGAGTGGGAAAGCTGCTTTGTTTTGACAAAGATACAAGGAATACGTTTGTTTGAATTTCTACCATTAGAGCCAACAGCCTTAGGTAATTCCAAGGGGTGCTTTATTGAGCTCTTACTTTAAAAGCACATTAACAAATAGAACTCTAGGACATGATGCCATTCTGTTGAGCCTAACAGTGGCAGCCATCTTTTAGGGTCTACATTCTTGGGTTTGGGAGGTAGTCATTTAGCAACTCAGTCTTTGTCTCCAGTGTCTTCGGTCTTCAACTTTCTTCTCACTCCTTCTAGCCTTTGTAGGATGACAATGGATTTAATCATGACAGAGGACCAGGAAAATAGCACCTCCTTATTCCTCATCCAGTTTTATGTTCTTTCAAGACTGATTTCCCGTCTTCCCATCTCTTCACATGTCCTACTTTTCAATCAAACTGGGCTACTTAGTAGTCCTCCCTCCATGATGGTCTGTCTTCTGCCTTTCCTCTATTTTTGTACATACTGTCCCCATGCCTGCAATGGTCTACCTCCTCACCTTTACCTCTTGGAATCCCTAGCTCCCTTTAGGGCTTGTCTCAAAAACCACTACCACAAAGCCTTTCATGATGCTCCCAGTCTACCCCACCACAGGTACATTGTATTTCCTTTGTATATTTGGGGGAAGATAGGGGACAGAAAAGGAGCCCAAGGTTAAAATACTTTGTAGATCTGCATCCAGTCAAAAGCATACCTCACAAGCCCATAGCATTGTGTTTATTTTTACTAATCAGACAGAGGACACAATTAGTTCAAAGCAAAGGCACTCAGTGAAATAGTGTTTTGTTTTTTTTTAAAAAAAAAAAAAAGGAAAAAAAATACAAGAGAAAATCATCCCATAAATCTAGGGCACATTGTCCCACAAATATACAGACCATTAGGGAGAAATGTGGTTACAGAAAGCAATCGCATACATAAGGAACCATGTGTGGTAGCACAAACACAGAGGAGAAACAAGTCATACCTTTGGTGGGAAAAGGACTTGATGATATCATTATGTTGTTCTCCCCGAGTCTGCTCTCTACTAGGCGCTGCTCCCCATTGGGTCTTGTATCTCACTTGCCCTTTTGGGTGCTCTCTTGCTCTCCTGTGCATCTCTGTTCTCTGCTAGGTGCATTACTTCCCAGGTTTTGTGGTCCCTGTTGAATACTGTTCCCTGCTACCAGCTTCTGGGTTTCATCTTTTCAGCGCTACTTGCATCTCTAGCTTGCAGAGGTATGACTAGAAAACCTCTCCCTCATTAGGACAAGCTGAGAGCTTATTACTGAGATCCAGAAGCTATGAGCCACTATATGCAATGCAAATATCAATAAATATTAAACACTCAGATCCAGGCCACAGACTGCCTGCCCTCTGTATTTGACCTAGTGCTTTCCCAAGGAACTCTACTTCAGTTCCAGATCCAGGCAGCCTGCCTCTGGACCCTTCATTCCAGGACTTTCCCATGAAGCCTCCTGCCATCTGCTGCCTTTGTTCTTACTGAATGAAACTGTAGAAAATCATGAAGCTGTTATGAGTAGGCCTACTGCAAATATATGTTACATAATCTTAACTTTAACTCACTGAAGCAAGGGAATTCTTTGGTACCGCCCTAAATGATTCGTTATCCCATTCAGAACAGGAGCTTTTTCAAACTACTTCATCTCTCCTCAAGCTTCCTGTGGCACCCCTCCCCCACCTTCTCTGCTGAGAAACTTTGGGAAAAAATGAAGAGCTCCCTTCCTCCTCATTTCACACTACTCCTAGATCTTCTCCCACTATCTCCTGTCACCCGTGCCTTACGTAAGGACACGGCCCTTCTCTTTGCCACCGCCACCCCCTCAGCATGCACCTTTGATTCCATTCCATCCCACCTTCTCCATTCATTCTGTCACTGATCTTCCATCTCATCCTGTCTAGTAGCTGCTTCCCATCTGCCTACAAACATACCCATGTCTCTTGCATCCTTAAAAACCCTCACTTGATCTCACTATCCCTGATCTATTCTCCTCTCCTTCTCAGCTGAACTTGAGGAAACCATCTAAAATATATGCCTCTACTTCCCTTCCTCTCACTCTTTCCTAAACGCTCTTCATTATGGCTTCTAACCTTATCGTCAAATCGTTCTATCCAAAGTTACCTAATGGCTTCTTCTCAATTCTCGTGCTTCTGGACCTCTCTGCAGCCTTTGACTCTCTTGATCACATTCTAGATACTTTCTTCTCTCTAGGTGTTCCTCTGACCATTCCTTCTCAGTCTCCTTTTCTTCATCTTTATCCAGATTCTCCCAACCACAGATCTGAAATGTGCCTTCTTCCTTTCTCCTTGCATTTTTCTGTGGTGATTTATTATTAAATGTATGTTTATTCAGAGCTAATTGTGATATATGGTATAAGTTAGTGATCTAAACCCATTTTCTACCAAAGGTCTGTCTAGTTTTTTCATCAGTTTTTAATGAATAAGGGAATCCTTCCACTAGTAGCTTGTCTTTTTGGGTTTATCAAACACTGGGCTACTGTGCTTGATTAATTTGGAGTCTTGCTTATACAGACTCTTCCTACCTGACCTAGTTTTCTATTTTTTAACCAGTACCACATACTTTTGATGATTACTGATTTGTAATATAGCTTGAGGTCTGATAATGCTATGCTCCGTCGTTCCATTTTTTTTTAAAATAATTTCCTTTGTGATTGCAGTCCTTTTGTTCTTTCAAATGAATTTTATTATTTTTTTCTAATTCTATAAATTATCCTCTTGGAAATTTAGTCTAACACTAAGTACAAAAATTAATTTAGGTAATACGATAATCTTGGTGATATTGGCATAACTCAATCACTAATGATGAATGATTCTCCCATTATTTGAACCTCTCTTAATTTCTGTAAAGCATATGTAAGAAAGTTGTCCAAGACCCTCTCAAACCCAATTAACATAAGCTCTATGCCTTGATACCTTTATCAGATGAGAACATCTCTTTGGGTTACAGAATCAGTCAATCAGTAAAATGTTTAAACTAAGCATGAACAAGGTCTATAACGCTTCTATCAATCAACCCATCAAAGGCATCAACTAGTTTTGAATAAGTTCTTAATCACTTTGAGAGGTCTGACATACCAAATATTTTTATTGCACTTGCTTAGTAAATACACCAACCACAGGCTAATCAACTCTGATGGGAGAATTGATAATCAATGGCAAGTACATAGGATTGGAGCTTATAAACAATAGTACTAGAGAAACCGAAACCCTTAGAGTTACCCCTAGAATCCTAAAGGGAGCAGTAGTCAATCAGTCTCTGGGGACTTGATCTGCTACTGCCAGTAGGAATTCAGAAGTAGTCTTGGAGGGGATATTGGTTACAAGTGTTTCTTATTTGTATTTAAATAAGTCTTGAGTATATTTTGATAGATTAACAGTCAAATATTTTATACTCTTTGTGTGTATTTTAAATGGAATTTTGTAGTACAGGATTGGTAGTTCAAAGTGTAACCTCTGGACTCTGTGAACCTAGGCAAGCCATGGAACCTCTCGATCATCTAGACAACTTTTGAAGAATATAAATTGCAGAGAGAAGTTATTGATCTGCATCGGTAGAGGGTCTTTACTCACCTGGAAGTTCCCTAGAAATGAAATCACAGGTCCATTCCCTATCCCTATAGAAATGCTGAGGATTTATTTTGAATTCAACTTTTTTTTTTACTGGTCCTATTAATTATTTTTATTATTTTTTCACTGATTTTCTCTCATCATCTAAGTAAATCCAGGGATAAGTTTATCTCTTGTTTTCCAGTGTTTAGATCTTTAATTTCTTTCTTTTATTACTATAGCGAGCATTTCTAGAACTAAGTCCAATAGCTTTGGGTTAGAGGAGACATCCTTCCTTTACCCATTGGGAAAGCTTCTAGGATTTCTCCATTGTAAATAATCCTCAATCTTAGCTTTGAATATTTACCTCTGATCATATCAAAGAAGGCACTTTCCCTGTCAGTGTTTTTTATGGCTGTAACATACATGGATCCTGTATTTTGTCAAAGGCTTGATTCCATCTAGTGATAGAATCATGTGGGTTTGAAAATTATTTATTTATGTCACATGTTAATTTTTCTACTGTTGATGCAGTTTGATCACAATGAATAATGATGGATTTTGAATGAATAATACTGCATTTTGGCTATATTGTAGGCTTTTTACTAAAATTTTATTTGTAAAATTTCCGTAAAAGGAGTTAGTAGTAATTAATTATTTCATAATTATTCAGAATAATTTGGAGAGTATAGGTGTTAATTGCTCTTCAAACACATGATAGAATTTGTCTAAGCCTTTAGTTTTTCTCTGTTTATTAGAGATTTTTTTGGTGTTATGTAAACCTTCCTCCCAATCAGCTTGATATTTTCGGACCCTCTTTCATTAAGTTGGCTCATTTTTATGGTGAGGGCCTGTTGCCTGTTTCTCCAAATGAGAGACACCATCCCGCCCTCTGAGTCTTCTCTTCTTCAGGCCAAACATCATCAATTGATTCAACTGTTCCTCAGATGCCATAATTTCCACTCCCTTCCCCTCTCCCAGATGTGCCCCAGCTGCATAGCCTTACTAAAATGTAGCACCCAGAACTGCACATGCAACTTTCCAGTTTGTCGGAACTTGGCTCAAGTGCTGGTGTTAGCAGTGGCAAAAGAGAAGAAAGGGCATCAGTGAACCATTGAAAGAATATGCTCCCAAGAGTCAAAGGAGCTTTAGTGGGCAGCACAGACAAGTTAGATGGTTTTGGAGCTGAAGAAAACAAACTGTATATAAGATTCATAGTTTACATACCATTGTCTTTTTTGATTCTTTGTGATTTTAGTGTCCATCAAAGTCAGAATAACAAAAAAATTACAAGTTAGAAAATTAGATTTAATAGGGATAAGTGTAAAGTCCTACACTTGGAGTCAAAGTCAGGATCAGAAGTTCTGGCTAGACAACAGTTTGCAAGAAATAACGAGTGATCCTGGCCGCCATTTAGGGACTGAAACTTCCTCATGCCCACCCGTCTTTACAAGCGTCACAAATCTTTCGATTCCTTAAGGCTGATCTTTAATAAACCTTGTCTGTGGCTGGGGAAAAAAAAGAAATAATGACTGAGTTGAAGCAATCAATTAACAGGCATTTATTGCTGTCTTCCAGGCATTGTGCTCAATATTAAGGATACAAAGGGGGGTGTATCTGCGAGAGGGTTACCAGAATGGGAAAGGAATTGGAGATAATGCTATCTCAGGAATAGTTCCCTCGCCCTCTAATTCTCCTATCTCTCCCAAAAACCCTTTGCTCCTAGCAAGTTAGCATGGTGAAATAAGAAAAATCCCAATTTTGGCCACTTAGGTAAATGTGTGTGTGTGTGTGTGTGTGTGTGTGTATGTGTGTATATACGTATGTATGTGTCATTCTTCACCTGTAGTTTATTGCCTCTTTTTCAAGATATAGACAGCATGCTTCATTTTTCTCACTGTTCTTAAGTAGTTTAAAATGATTTTTCTTTACTATGTTACAGTCATTGATACATTGTTCTCCTAGTGCTACCCATTTCACTATATGCATCAATTCATACCAGAATCTCCAGGTTTCTCTAAATCCTTTCCTTTATTAAAGGGACCATAATTTATTTAGTCATTTCCCACTTGATTTATAACCTCTTAGTTTCCAGTTCTTTGCTACAACAAAGTGTTGCTATGAATATTTTGAATATATGAGTTCTTTTCCTCTTTCTTTTATCCCTTTGGGGAGTATATGCCTAGGATTGCTTTCACTGGGTCAAAAAATATGCACAATTTAGTGATTTGTGGGGGAATAGTCCCATATTGATTTCCAAAATCATTGGACAAATTCATAGTTTCACTAACAGTACAGTAGTGTGCCTGTCTTCCCACATTCTCTCCAACAATTGTTATTTTCCTTTGTATAGTCTTTGCCCATATAATTTGTAGTGAAACTTCAAAGTTGTCTTATTTTTCATTTCTCATATTATTAATCATGATGGAACATTTTTTTCCTCATGCTTGTTCTTAGTTTGTTTTTCTTCTTTTAAGAGCTACCTGTCAGGGCAGCTAGGTGGTGCAGTGGATAGAGCTCCAGTCTTGGAGTCAGGAGGACCTGAGTTCAAATCCAGCCTCAGACACTTGACATTAGCTGTTGGCCCCCGGGCAAGTCACTTAACCCCGATTGCCTCACCAAAAAGTCAAAAAAAAGAAGAGAGAGAGAGCTATCTGTTCATGTTGTTTTACCATTTAAATATTGGGGGATGGCTATTGTTCTTATATTCTAAATAAATTCCATGTATACATATGTATATATGTATTTATATATATATATATACACACACACACACACACAAACACACATATATACCATCAGGCCTTTATCAGAGAAACTTACTCCCTTGTTTGCTTTTCCCCTTCTATTTTAGCTAGATTGGTTTTGTTTATTCAATAGCTTTTCAATTTTGTGTAATCAAAATCATTCATTTTATCCCTTGTGATTCCCCCCCAATCCATAGTTGTGAAAGGAAACTCCTTCCCTGTTATTCTTCTCATTCATTTAGTATGTGACCTTTTATGTCTAGGTCATGTATCCACTGAAGCTTACTGCTGTATAAGGTATGAGAGACTGGTCTAAATCTAGTGTCTGACAGACCACTCCAGCTTTCCCAGTAGTTTTTGTTAAATAGTGAGTCCTTACCCAAGTACCTGAGTTATTTGGCTTTAGCAAACATTATGCTCTGCATTTGCTTTAAAAGTTGTGTTTCAAATATTTTAGTGATGAACTGTCCTAATTATGGCCAGATAGTTTTGACAATTTATGCTTTATTGTCTGGTTATGGATTTGATACTACTGTCTTCCTCTTTTTTGTTTTCATTTTTTTTTCTTGAAATTTTTAATCATTCACAAAGACTAGAAGTCTTTGCTATAAAATGTGGAGTGAATGAATAGTATCCATTGTCACCGGTGCTATTTGCTGTTAGTGCTAGAGATGCTACTTGTAGCAGTAAGATGACAAAATAAAATTGGGGGAATAAGCAGAGCCAAAGTGTAAACACAATTACAAGTAGATCACGACGTCATCTGAGTTAGAATCTGGGGTTTTCTAAGTATATCTTGTCATCCGATATTCATTCTGAAGTTTTTAATCTCTGAAGTAATTGTTAAATCTTAAAACTACACTGATTTTGGGGACACCCTTTTTGGCTTTATTCTCTTTGCTAATGTTTCGTTACATTTTCACGTTCATATTCTTTAGAAATACTGGTTTAGATGTTTTATCTCCTCTTAGTTGGATATCAAGACTATTTGTATTATGGTAGAATTTGGTAGAATCTAAATTACAATTTACTTCATACTGCAGTGTACTGTTTATTGAATGTTTGATAGAATTCAGCGGTAAACATATCAGACTTTAGGGTTTTTTATCTTTGGGAGTTCATTTATGGTTTGTTACATTTCTTTTTCCAAGTTTGAGTTATTTAAATTATCTATTTCTTGTGCTATTAATCAGATTGCTTTATTTTTTTGTGAATATTTTTCCATTTCACTTAAGGTACCAGTTTTGTGAGCTTATAAATTTAGGTAAAAAGAATTTCCAATAATCTTTAAATGTCTTCTTTGTTGTGAATTATCGATTTCTGTGTTGGTAATTTGATTCTCCTCTCTTTTTTTCTGAAATCAGATTATCTAAGACAGAGGCGGGGAACCTGTGGCCTCCAGGCCTCATGTGGCCCTGTAGGTCCTCAAGTGCGGCTCTCGGGAACTTTGGATTGTCAAAGGGCCGCACTTGAGGACCTAGAGGGCCACATGTGGACTCAAGGCCACAGGTTCCCCACCCCTCATAAGAGTTTATTTTATTCATTGTTTCCAGTTCAATGGCTTTGTTACTCTTTAATATTCATGATTTCCATTCTTATTTTTAATTTAATGCTTTATTATTTTAGCTGCATTCCTACTTAGTTGATCTTTTTTCTCTTTTGTTGATTAAAATGTTTAGCAGTATAAAATTTCCCCTACAGAGTGTTATTTCCTTTGATGAAATTATTGTTTCTATGATATATTCTTTGACTCACTAGTTCTTTGGGATGAAGTTATTTAATGATGAGGCTGGAAGTGGGGCTGCAGAGACTTAGGAAGAAAGTGAAAGAAAGGACAGAAAGGCACTGATTCCAGACAGCTTTTTCAAGGAATTTAGCCACAAATGGCAGGAGAGATATAGGATGATAGGTAGTAGGGATGGACAGATCCAAGTAAAGGTTTTATTAGGATGGGGAAGAAATGAATGTCTATGTAGGTAGTAGGGAGGCAGACAATAGATAGGGAGAGATTAGTAAGAGAATAGAGGATGACAAAGGGGGCAGTCTGCTGGAGAAGATGAGTGGAATGTAATTGCTTGGAGAAATTTTGGCTTTGGGCTATAACATTTCTGGGTGTTTTCATTTTCCAATTCCTTTTAGGTGGTGATCAATTGATTCTTCCTACTTTTCATTTTGTGCTAATAAATCTGGGTACTTTTTATTTCTGATTTTATTAAATTTTGAATCCAGGATTTTGGGGGTCATGGTATTCAGGATTCTTAAGTTATTTTCTTTTGATTCTTAAATTATTTCTCTTAATTTTCTAAGCCAAATATTTCTATTTTCCAATCTTTTGCTTTTATTCTAGTATTTTTTGTTGTTTCCTGAAATAATTGAATTCTCTGTGGTAGATTCTAATTTTTAGGGAGTTCATTACTTAGGTCACATTTTCCATTTTCTGCTCTAAACTTTTTTCCTCTCCTAATTCTTTCCTCTGTAGCTCTTATTTCCTTGCAATTCTACTTTTTATCGCTTGCTTAATATCTTCCAGGAATGCCTGTAGTCTTTGAGGCCAGGTCATTTTTATCTTTGAGTGCTCTGCTAGCAGTTTTTGTGGAGTTACCCTCTTTTTCAGGGTGTTTACCTCTTGGGTGTCTCTTGGATTCCGTTTTTCTTCATGGTACATGGTGGCTTCTTCAGCTTACTAAAATCTCTGACTTCAGTTGCTGCTTTGGGCTTTTGTGCCAGGGTCAGTCTACTTCTGCAGTCAGATATCCATGCTCTGGCTCCTGCTGTGTGCTGCTTTTCCCCATGAGTCTCCCCAGGTCTAAGCGCTCCTGCTAACTTCCGATCTGTTCACCTGAGCTTGTGATGGTTGTTCTGGCACAATTCCTCTTCTCTGTACAGGCCTCAGCTGGATGAAGAAGAGTACTGATGTTGGTTTTTCTTGGGATTTCTTGATCATTTTCCAATGTGGTACCATCTTGAGATAATTGCTTGAATGTATGTGAGAGAGTTATGATCCTCTGTGACCTTTATGGGGACATCCCAAGTTAAAGTTGCTTATGTTTTCTTTTTATTAAATTTAGTTCATTGTTCTAGCCTGTTGACTTTTTCATCCTGATTCTGTCATCTTGTGTGTTAGTTATCCCTCTTAACTTTATGTCATATACAAATTTGATAAGCATGCCATCTGTTGAGGCCATATGGTATAATAGGAAGATCGCTGTATTTGTAGTCAGAGGACCTGCTTTTGTATTTGCTACCTGTGTGACCTTGGGCAATCTATCTACAAGTATGAAGTGCCTACTATGTGCTGGGCACTGTCCTAGGCGGTGGTGATATGAATACAAAGAAGAAAACAATTCCTTCTCACATTCTAATTGAGGATACAATGAGTAAATATATCACTCTGTGCATCATAAATATAAAGTCAATAAATTCAAATGGATACAAAGTAGTATGGTGAAGTAGTAAAGTAATATTGATCTTCCCCAAGCTCTGGTCTAACCATGTCATCCCCCTACACAATAAATTTCAGTGGTTGCCTTTTACCTCCGGGATCAAATGTCAAATCTTCTGTTTAGTATTTAAAACCTCCCATAACCTGGCTCTTTCTTGTCTTTCCCTCCTTTTGGGGCAGAAGGCATTAGTACTTGAGGGTTCAGGAAAGGCCTCATGCAAAAGATAGTACTTGAGTTGCATCGTAAAAGAAGAGAATAACTCTAGGAGTTTAACATAAGGTGGGGAAGTAGTGCCCAGCGAGTTTGAAAAGATACACTGGGGTCAAGTTTTGTAGGGCTTTAAAAGCTAAACAGGGAATTTAATATTATATTCTGGTGGCAACAGGAAGCTGCCGGAGTTGACCGAGTAGGGGTGTATGAACAGGGAAACTCCAACTTTGAAGTGTGTAGGATGGCCTGGAGTAGTGAGAGGTCCCTTCTAAATTGAAACCAATGATCCAGTGGTCTTTGCCCCCATCCAAGCTATTTATAAAACTATTGAATAGGTTGGTTTCCAGCATAAATCTTTGGGGTGGCCATGATTCATTAATCATTGTTCTTAGAATACGTTCATTCCACCAATTCCTAAATCTTCTGTACTATCATCTTGCCTAAATTTCTCCATTTTATTTCTGAAGATATTACGAGAGGCAGCTTCAAATGCCTTGCTGAATTCCAGTTATAATAGGCATATGGAATTCACCATTTTGACCAGTGTAATGACCTTGGCAGTCAAGTACACAAAGTTAATTTGGCAGGAACTATTCTTGGTAAGGGGCAACTTGGTGGTGCTCCAGTCGATAGAGAGTACCAGGCCTGGAGTCAGGAAAACTCAGCTTCCTGAGTTCAAATCTGGCCTCAGACACTGCCTCGCTGTTTGACTCTGGGCAAGTTACTTACTTCACCCTGTTTGCCTCAGTTTCCTCATCTGTAAAATGAGCTGGAGAAGGAAATGGTAAATCACTCCAGTAATTTTGCTAAGAAAAGCCAGAAGAAGGGGGTCATGAAGAATCAGACATGACTGAAAAATGACTGAACAACAAAACAACATTCTTTGTAAAGCCATCCTGGTGCTTCACACGCTAGATATTTTTAAGAAATAAGCTTCATTTGTTGTTATATGCCCTTTCTGTATATACCTTTCCCTCCTTGATCCCAGCTAGTAACAAAAATAATTCTGCAAAACTAGATGACTCAGCACCTGCGTTTGCCAGTACCTGTGACATCTAACTCGAATTCTGACTCTGACCCTAACCCTCTTGACTGAAGAAAAGAGGTGAATTTCATCATCTCTTTTCTGAAACCTGGTCTGCTCATTATTTGAATCCCAATGCTGGCAGTTTCATGTTTTTGCTTCCTGTGTGAACCTGGGCAAGTTACTTAATCTTGGGCCCAGAGACAGACTATAAGTCTTGATATCTATGAAGTGTTCAAGGTGGGCTAATACTTCAAGTTTCTGAAAGATTGTCCCATCGAACAGGATTAGACTCATTTGACTTGGCTCCAGGAGACAGAAGGATGAAAAACAGGTTGCAGAAAGGTAAATTTCATCTGGATGTAAGGAAGAATTTCTACAACAATTAGAGTTATTCTGAAGTGGAATGGATAGTCTCAGGAGGTGGGCTATCCCTCTCTAGGAGTCTTCGTATGAAGGGGAGAGGAGGAAAGGTGAGAGAACAGGCATTTATTAAGCACCTGTTTTATACCAGGCACTGTGCTAAGTGCTTTACAAATATCTCATTTGATAGCATGAACAAAGGCCAGATGAATACTTGTTGAATGTGTTGCTGAGGAAATTCTTGCCTCTGGTTCCCCTTCCAATAAGGGAATGTTATGGTCCACTTGGAATAAAAGGCGGTGTTTTTCTTTCTTTTGTTTTTAGTACTTTTAAATAGTATTTTATTTTTTCCCAATTACTTGTGAAGACATTTTTTAGCATTCATTTTTACAAGATTTTGAGTTCCAAATTTTTCTCCCTCCCTCTCTCCCCTCCCCTGTTCTTAA
Organism: Vombatus ursinus; assembly: GCF_900497805.2. Taxonomy (NCBI): domain Eukaryota; kingdom Metazoa; phylum Chordata; class Mammalia; order Diprotodontia; family Vombatidae; genus Vombatus; species Vombatus ursinus. The sequence goes on along the minus strand of NW_020944469.1, from coordinate 7,291,469 downwards.
AATAGAAGGCAATTTGATATAGGTTATATATGTCTATCATGTAACACATATTTCCATGTTAGTCACAGTTGTGAAAGAAGAAACAGATCAAAAGGAAAAAAAAACACAAAAAAGAATAAAGTAAGTGAAAAAGTATGCTTTGATTTGCATTTGGAGTTCATCAATTCTTTGTCTGGATGTAGATAGTATTTTCCTTCATGAATCCTTTGTACGCATCTTGGATCATTGCGTTGCTGAGAAAAGCTGAGTCATTCATAGTTGATCATCACACAGTGTTGCTGATACCATGTACAGTGTTTTCCTGATTCTGCTCAATTTCACTTTGCATCAGTTTATGCAAGTCTTTCCAGGTTTTTTTCTGAAATCTGCTTGTTCACCATTTGTTATTGCACAGTAGGATTCCATTGCATTCATATACCACAGCTTGTTCATCCATTCCCCAATTAAGGGGCATCCCCACAATTTCCAATATTTTGTCATCATGAAAAAGGCTGCTATAAATATTTTTGCACATGTAGGTCCCTTTTCCCTTTTTATGATCTCTTTGGGATACAGACCTAGTAGTGTTATTGCTGGATCAAAGGGTATGCACCGTTTGGTTGCCCTTTGGGCATAGTTCCAAATTGCTCTCCAGACTGGTTGGATCAGTTCACAACTCCGCCAAGAGTGCATTAGTGTCCCAATTTTCCCACATCCTCTCCAACATTTATCATTTTCCGTTTTTGTCATATTATCCAATCTGATAGGTGTGAAATGATACCTCAGAGATGTTTTAATTTGCATTTCTCTAATCAAAAGTGATTTAGAGCAATTCTTCATATACCTATAGGTAGCTTTGATTTCTTCATCTGCAAACTTCCTGTTCGTATCCTTTGACCATTTATTAATTGGGGAATGGCTCGTATTCTTATAGATTTGATTCAGTTCTCTATATATTTGAGAAATGGGCCTTTATCAGAGATATTTCCTGTAAGGACTGTTACCCAGCTTTCTGCTTTCCTTCTAATCTTGGTTGCATTGGTTTTCTTTGTGCCCAAACTTTTTAATTTAATACGATCAAAATTATCTGTCTTACATTTTGTAATGCTCTCTATCTCTTGTTTTGTCATGAACCTGTAACTCACTTAATTTCTCATTTAAGAATTTGGATGCTATACCACTTAGTGCATATGTGTTTAGTATTGATATTACTATATGGTCTATGGTACCTTTTTAGCAAGATGTAGTTTACCTCCTTTTAATGATCTCTTTTAATTAGGTCTCCTTTTGCTTTTGCTTTGTGTGAGATCAGGATTGCTACCCCTGCTTTTTTTACTTCAACTGAAGCATGATAGATTCTGCTCCAGCCCCTTACCTTTACTCTGTATGTGTCTCTGCTTCATGTGTTTCTTGTAAACAACTTATCATAGGATTCTGATTTTTTGATCCACTCTGTTATCTGCTTATATTTAGTGGGAGAGTTAATCCCGTTCACATTCACAGTTATGAATACTAACTGTATATTTCCCTCCATTCTATTTTTCCTCCTGTTTTTCCTCTCTCTCTTTTCACCTCTTCCCTCCTAAACAGTGTTTTCCTTCTACCACCTCCTCTGATTTGCCCTCTCTTCTGTCAGTCTTCCCCTTTACTTAATCTCCTCCCCTCCTACTTTCCTGTTGGGTAAGATAGATTTCTATATTCAACTGATTGTGTTTTATTCCCTCTTTAAGCCAATACTAAAGAGAATAAGGTTCAAGCAATATCCATCACCCACCTTCCCATCTTCCCCTCCACGGTAATAAGTTTTTCATGCCTCTCCATGTGAAATAATTTACCTCATTCTACCTCTCCCTTCCTTCTGCACCCAGTGTACTCCTCTTTCTCATCCTTTAATTATTTTTTATATCATTCCTTCAAATTCACCTTATACCTATACCCTCTGTCTACATATATATTCCTTCTAGTTTTACTGTTAGTGGTACAAATTTTTAGAATTATAAGTATCATCTTCCCATGTAGGGAAGTAAGCAGTTCTCTTATGTTTTACTTTATGTTTTCTTTTCCCTTTTTACCTTTTTAGACTTCTCTTGTGTCTTGATATTGGAGATCAGATTTTTTGTTCCGTTCTGGTCTTCTCCTTATGAAAGCTTAAAATCCTTCTATTTCATTGAAGGACCATTTTTTCCCTCGGAGTATTATGCTAAATTTTGCCAGATGGGTGATTCTTGGTTGTAGTCCAAGCTCCTTTGCCTACCAGACTGTCACGTTCCATGACCTCTGATACTTTAATGTTACAGCTGCTAAGTTCTGTATAATCCTGATTGTGGCTCCCCAGTATTTGAATTGTTTCTTTCTGGTCACTGGTAGTATTTTTCCTTAACCTAATAGTTCTGAAGTTTGACTATAATGTCCTTTGGAGTTTTTATTTTGGGATCTCTGTCCTGACGTGATTGGTGGATTCTTCCAATGCTATTTTGCCCTCTGGTTCCAGGATATCAGGGCAGTTTTCCTTGATAATTTCTTGAAAGATGCTGTCCAGGTCCTCCTTTTGATTATGGCTCTCAGGTAGTCCAATGAGTCTGACATTGTCTCTCCTGGATCTCTTTTCCAGGGCAGTTGTTTTTCCAATGAGGTATTTTGCATTTTCTTCTATTTTTTCATTATTTTGAATTTGTTTGGTTGATTCTTGATGTCTCATAGAGTCATGAGCTTCCACTTGCACAATTCTAACTTTTAAGGAGTTGTTTTCCTCAGCTTTTGCACTACCTTTTCCTTTTGGCCAATTTTACGTTTTAAGAAGTTGCTATGATCGGTGGATTTTTGTGTCTCCTTTTCCATTTGGCCAATTCTACTTTTTAAGCGGTTTTTTTTTTCTTTTTCCAAGCTGTTGATGCTTTTTTCATAATTCTCTTGCATCACTCTCATTTCTTTCCCCAATTTTTCTTCTACCTGTCTTATATGATTTTTATGTTCCTTTTTGAGCTCTTCCGTGAGTTCTTTTTGGGCTTGAGACCACTTCCTGTTTTTCTTTGGGGTTCTGCCCATAGGTGTTTTGACATTGTTGTCCTCTTGAGTTTGTATCTTATTCTTTACTGTCGCTATAATAACTTTGTGTGGTCAGATTGTTTATTGTTTTTCTCATCTTTTTTGGCCTTTTTCCTTTTTTAAAATTTGTGCTCTGCTCCTGTGGTGGAAGAGGCACTGTTTTAGGCTTCTTGTGCCAAGGGCTGCAGGCCCTGGCTGTTTACCTGGTGCTGCACTGATGTTGTCCTGAGGCCCACGGGGGGGCCCTCACTTCTGGTGCTTTGCTGGGTAGGGGTTGGGGGGAGGGTTGGCTGGTGCTGCTGGATGCCATAGGGGTCTGGAAGCTTACTTGGTCCTGAGCTGGGGTCCTAATGCTGGTGTCTAGCGTGTGCTGAGGCTGGTGGAGTGTTGTTTTTTTGTTTTGTTTTTTTTTGGTGTGTTTGTTTGTTTGTTTCCCTGGGGCTACACGGAAGCTAGTGGCAGTCTGGCAGATGGAGGATATCCGTTTGCCCTGGACTCCACTGAACCACTTAGTGGATTTTAGAGTTGGAGTCTGCCTGTTCCCCTGGCTATGCTGAGGCACATGTGAGATCCTCATGTTGCCTTTTGCCTGCTCTACCACGGTAGGATCTCCCGCTGGTTTGCTGAGGTGGGGCTTGCTGGGATATTTCCTTTCCTGGACTGGGCTCCCTTTTTAGTCAAGTAAGACAGACCTTTGTGGCGATCTTCCAAGTTTCTTGGGCTAAAAGATTGTTTCATCATGTCTTTTTGCTGGTTCTGCTGTTCCAGGATTTGTTTTGGGACACTATTTTATGGTTGTTCGGAGGCGAATATGGGAGAGTTACAGTGATTTACTGCTTACTCCGCCATCTTGACTCCCAGAACGGTGTTTGTCTGTTATCTCTTGACTCTACAATATTTTCTTTGTTTATAGAAGGACTTTTCCTCATTCAATATCATTTACACATGGGGTCTACAATTTTAAGTGTGTGCTACCTACCTTGTATAAATCTAGCTATTGATGATTTCTAAGAGCAATTGATATTTTCTATCATACTTATCAACTTGAATTTTACTAAATTTCTTTCCATGGAAGAATTGGGACACTAATGCACTGTTGGTGGAGTTGCAAACTGATCCAGCCATTCTGGAGAACAATTTAGAACTGTGCCCAAAGAGGCTATAAAACTGTACAGACCATTTCACACAACAATACCACTACTAGGGCTGTGTCCCAAAGAGATTGGAGAAAAGGGAAAAGATTTATATGTACCAAAATATTTGTAGCAGCTCTTTTTGTGATGGCAAAGAATTGGAAATTGAGGGGATGTCCATCAGTTGGGGATGGCTGAACAGCTTGTGGTATATGATTGTGATGGAATACTATTGTGCTATAAGAAATGATGAAGGGGGTGGTTTAAGAAAAAAAAAAGCAACATGGCAAGACCTATATGAACTGATGCAAAGCAAACTGAGCAGAACCAGGAGAAGACTTACACAGTAACAGTAATATTGTAAGGATGATCAGCTATGAAACACTTAGCTACTCTGAGCTAGACACCGATCCAAGACAATTCCAAAGGGCCCAGGATGAAAAATGCTATCTACCTCAAGAGAGAGAACTGATGAACTCTGAATGAAGATTGACACACACTTTTTTTTTAAAAAGAAAACTTTCTTTATTTTTCATGGGGTTTTTGTGTGTGTTTTCTTTTAAACATGGCTAATATGGAAATATGTTTTGCATGACTTCACATGTGTAATTTAGTTCATATTGCTTGCCTTCTCAAGGGATGGCAGAGGGGTAGGAGGGAAAGAGAGAATTTGGAACTCAGTTTTTTAAAAAAAGAATGTTAAAAATTTTTACTTGTAATTGGGAAATATTTAACAAAATAAATAAAAATATACTTAACCTTATTCTAGGTTGTGGGGCTCTGATGCAGCAACTGTGTGCAGTCTGGGAAATGAAGAATTTAGGTGGTAAACCTTATTCATCACTCACTTGCAGAGACTCAGTTTCCTCGCCTGTAAAATGAAAGCATTGGACTAGATGATTTTTAAGACACCTTTCAGTACAGGTTACATTGGCCAGAGTCAGGCAGGCAAAGCCTTTCTTGCACAGTTTTATTACAGGTCTGTGGGGGTGCTGGTGGTGTTATTTTTAATGCAGAATATTAGGTTTCCCCGCACATTGTTGTAGAATATTGATTCATGCCAAATTTCCTCTGAATGCTCGGTTTATATGAATGAGCCTCTGTGTGTGTGCACATGCACGTGCACCCATGGTTGATTTGCCAGAATTAACTTGTCTGTTGTCATGGCTATGTCTGTTTCCCAGCACTTTTTTGAGATCTCACGCAGGTGAATGGAACTTAAGGAATGCCACTGACCCAGGGGAATGGCGTCAGGAGCATGAAAGCTAAGAACAAACTGAGTTTGGCAGGAGAGCCGAGGACTGTTTGTTGGTTTTGTCTTTCGCCACGTTGGGATTATGGTGAGTACAACTGCCTAGGGTGGATGAAGGGCAACTGTTGCCCAAATTTTCAAGACAAGGAAGGAGATGGAGTCTGCAATGGGCCTTATGCCAACTTATAAAATTATAGAAAATATTATGAAACAGATGATTGATTGGCATCTGAAAAGGAAAGCAGTGATCCCAAAGAACCGGCATGACTTCATCAAGAACAAGTCATGCCAAATTAACCTCATTTCCTTATTTGATAGAGTTGTGAGACTGAATCAGTATAATGGCATTGATACACTTTACCTAGATTTTGGCAAACCATTTTACAAAATTACCTATGATATTTTTGTGGGAAAGACACCTTAGAGATTTGGTTGAATGTCGGTACTGAAAGAGTCATAAATGGTTGGTGTCAACTTGGAATTAAGTCTCTAATGAAGTGCCCTAGGGATCTGTGCTTGGCTCTGTAACTTTTAGTCCATTCATCAATAACTTGTGTAAAGGCAAAGACATCATATTTGTCAAATTAGCAGAATCATCAAGCAGGCATTGATTAGGCACCTATGTATTTTTTGTTCCTGATGAAAAGAGATACAAATACAGAGAATGACATGATCCCTCCCTTTAAGGCATTTACATGCAAATAAGAAAGATAGTAAGTATGTATATATACAGCATGAAGTCCTTACATCTAAGATAGTTTGGGAGGAGAGAGGGTGCTAGAAGTTTTTGAGGGGATCAGGGAAGGCTTTCCAGAGGAGGTGGTATTTGGGCTTCTCCTTGAAGGAAGAGAGGATTCTCTGAGGTAGTACTTTCTAGGTATGGTGGACTGCTGGGGCAGTAGGCCCAGAGATGGGATATGGAGTTTCACTTGTAAGGAACAGGAAGACAGGCAGTTGAGCTATGTCTTTAAGACTTGGAGAGAGAGTAGCTTCCCAACAAGCTGGAAAGGTAGCTTGGGTCCAGACTGCGACGATCTTTAAAAGCCAAACAGAGCTGCTGATGACTTATCTTAGAGGCAATAGGGCGCCTGTGTAGTGTGAGTGTGGCAGTGACGTGGTCAGATGTGTACTGAGAGATAAACATTTTGTCAGGTCTGAGGAGTATGGACTGGGTTTGGGACCTAAGGCTGATCGATCACTAAAATATTAATTCAACACTTAGAATGAGTAAAACTTTGTGTTTTGTGCTAGGGATACTAATAGAAAAGCAAAACAGTCCCTGCTCTCAAGTTGCTCATGCTTGAGGTGGGGAGACAACACATTTGGAAGGTTTCAGCTGCCAGTCAGATGCACAGGTCCCATGGTCCTTAGGATGTAGCATCAAAGCAGATGGTAATGCCTCTTCTGGAATGTCATTTTTCACTGATCAAATATCATTTTCTGATGATGACCACGTGACCACGCCAAGGACTTCGGCAGCAGGAACTATCCTAATCTGGGCCTTCAGTAGCTGTGGCCGCAGCACCTGCATGAGCAGTTGCCAGACTCTCTCCATGGTTATTTCCCAGGATGATGGCTGAGGGCAGTGGGCTGGAAGCATTGACATTCCCAAGGCCCTTGGGTTCAGAGTCCTAGGCTGTCTCATCAGGGTTTGAGGGGACATGGTCATGAAGGTGGTGGTGATGGTTTGACTTGCCCGGCACCTGCTGCCTCCCATCTCGCTCTCTGGGTGCCTTGCTGACTCATCTAGGCCAGCCTGCTTCCCTAATTAGGAGGCTTTTGCAATAATTTAAGCAAGAATCGATGGTGATTTAACCAAAAGAGGTGGCTGTATGAGCAGAAAAAAACAGGTCAAATGTGAAGGATGTTATATAAGTAGAAACAACAAGATTTGGCAGTTTATTGGATATGTGGAGTGAGGGAGAGCAAGGAGTCAAGGATGACATCAAGCTTGGGGTTCTGGCTGACTTAGAGGGTGATAGTGCCTTTGACAAAAGTTTAGAAGACTGGTGGATTTGGATGGGAAATGATGAGTTCAGCCTTGGGTCATGGTGAGTTTGAGATGTTTCTAGGACATTGTTTGAAATGTCTAATAGGTGCCAATATAGAACTGAAGCACAGGGGAGACTCAGAGGCTGGATATAAACATCTGTGAGTCATCTGCATGGAGATGATAATTAAATCCATGAGAACTGATGAAGTCATTAAGAAAGAGAGGGATAGCTAACACAATGGATGACAGAGTGAGGAACAAGGCTAGAATGCTGGACTGAATGTAAAAAAATGTAATTGTTTAGGGGTGAATGGGACATCTGATTGGGGTGTGCATCCAAGATGGAGGAGGCATGGCTAGACAGTAATTTCTAATAGTTTCTCTCACAGAGATTGGAGGGGCTTTCAATGTACTTACAAGTTCAGTGAGTTAATAATTAGGCAGTAGTCAAGAGAGCTGATATAGCCTTGAGCTAAACTGAGAAGGAAGAAAGAAAATAAACATTACCATATGCCTGGCACCATACTAAGTGCTTTACAAATATTATCTCATTAGGTCCTCACAACAACCCTGTGAGGTGCTATTGTCCATGGTTTACAGATGAGGAAACTGAGGTAGAGAGATTAAGTGACTTGTCCAGGGTTACACAGCTGGTGTCACACATCTGGTATATAAGGCCAAATATTGATTTCAGGACTTCCTGACTCAAAGCCCAGTGCTCTATCCACCGTACCACCTAACTGCCTCCGAGATGAAGAGAGCCATAGCATCTCGAACTAGGATTATTCACAGTCCCATTCTCTTCTTCCCTGTACAGATCACATCTAGATATGCATATAATTCTAAATCCCATCTTTTTAGAAAGACATTAATAAGCTGGAGAACGACTATGGAAGAGTGGCCAAGACAGTGAAAGGAAAAGGCCCAGACTTCCCAGGTACTCTTCCAGTTTGCTGTCTGGCCCTATGCTGACCCAGGGTGCTATTGTTAGGGAGATCTCTCTCTGGGAACCCCACCAAAATGGTTGACAGGAAATCTACCTGTGGGGCAGCTCAGATGAAGGCCTATGTGAGAAGTTTGAGGTGAGATTTCCAGGTCTTCTCTGCACTTTTGGTGAGATTTCCCTCTGCTGGTCTCCCCATCCTTTCCCTTCCCCTCCCTACCACCACTACTACCACCTACTACCTCCCTAATAGTGATATCCGAGTGTCTCTGGCCATGGAGCTGTCTTGGGATCACCATCTCATCGATTTTCTTTTCTCTTTTGAGAGCTCTTGATGTGAAATTAGGGCACCATTATTTTACATGTTATCATAACCCTTAGCAGCCAGGATCCAACAAGGCATTGGAAGATGTTGCACTGCCATCCGTCTTCCAATCTTTTCATTAGCCAAGGTTCTCTTGAGTTACAGACTTAACAGAGTCTTTAATACCAGTGACCTTAAACAGACTCAGAGTTGGAAAGAATTCCATTAGCTATCTAGTTCAACAGAAACCTGACCCAAAAATGCTCATCTAGTAACTCCTTGAAGAACTCCAGTCAGAAGGAACCCCACTACCTCCTGAGATAACCCTATAGTACTTTTCAACAACTCTGGTTAGAAAGGTTTTCCTTATTTCCAGCTGATATCCAAATCCCTGCAATGTCCATCCGGTGCTTTTCATTTTTCCCTCAGGGACCAGGCTGAACAAGTTGAATCTCTCTTCCACATGATGTCCCTTGAAGACATTTATCATCACATCCTCCCAACATCTTATCTCCTCCAAGTTCAATATCTCCAGTTCCTTCAATTGATTCTCATATGGCATGATTCGAAGGCCTCATGCCATGCTGTGTACATTCTCAAGCTTATCAGTCTTGCCCAGAACTGAACACAATGGTCCAGATGTGTTCTGATTAGAGCAACATACAGCAAGGCTATTAAGTCAGCTAGCATCTATTCTGCATGCCTTGTGTGCTAGGCACTTGCTAAGTAATGGGGATACAAAGAAAGTAAAAAAAAAAAAAAACAAAACAGTTCCTGGTCTCAATCTAATGGGGGAGACAACATATAAACTACCATTAAAAGAGGATTTAGGCAGGATAAATTTGCAGTAACCTTAGAGGGGAGGCACCGACATTAAGGGAGTTCAGGTCCTGGGCAACGTACATTTCTTTTTGTTTGTTTTTGTTTTTGTTTTTGTTTTTCGGAAGAATGAGGCAATTGGGGTTGAGTGACTTGCCTAGGGTCACACAGCTAGTAAGCATAAAGTGTGTGGTCTGAGAACGAATCTGAACTCGGGTCCTCCTCACTCCAGGACCGGTGTTCTGTCCACTATGCCACCTAGCTGCCCTGGCAATGTACATTTCTCAATGCGGTCTAAAATTAGTTAGCTTTTTTTGGTTGCCAAATTAGACTGTTGCTTTATATTGAGCCTGAAGTCCACTAAAACCTGAGAAGACTTTCTTGTGTGACTGTGGGCAAATCACTTAACCTCCTTGAACCTCGGTTTTCTCATCTGTAAAATGAGGGAGTTGGACTGAGTGGCTTCTAGTGCTGTGACCCTCTTAGATAACTTTCTGTTTCATAGGGAACCAGCCACTCAGGTAGATCTGCCCGGTTAGACGTCAGTGGGATGAAGCCACTGCTTATGAAATTAGAGCAGTTTTAAAAATGTGTTTTCTTCATGGCTTTGGCCTTCTGTTGCAGTCATTTTCCACCCCACACCATTCATCCAAGAGGAGCCTTGTCAGACATGGTCACGCGATACTGTGTCTGTGCTCCGCCGTCTCTCCACCTCGTTCCTTCTCCAGATCCTTCGTTGTTTTGTTTTCGTTGCTTGGACTTCAGCCTCCTCTTTGTCATCTTTTCATTTACGTTGTGGTCTTGGGTTTACCCGTTCTGCTCTACATAAGTTCATACAAAAATCTTCATGGTTCTCAGACTACCTTGTATTCATCATTTCTTTGTGCACAATAATTCTGAATTACATTCGTGTGCCATAGTTTTTTTTAAGACATTCTCCCAGTATGTGGAAACTTTCTTCCCAGTTCTTTGCTTCCTCAAAGAGTGTTGTTATGGATGTGTAAGTATGCATTGGACCTTTGTTTCAGTATTTGACTTATTTGGATTATATGCCCAATAGTGGGATTTCTGAGTCAAAGAGTGTGGTTTTGTCATTTTTCTTGTGTAATTCCAAATGGATTTTAGAACAGCTGAACTACTTCACATTTCCACTCTATATTAGCGTGCCTGTCTTCCTGAAGCCTCTCCGGTGTTAACTTTCAAGAATGGGTGGACCGATTCATAGCTCTGCCAACAGGGTATTGGTGTACCTGCCCTCTCACAATCCCTCCAGACACTAATCACTTTTTTTTTCCTTTTTGTCATTGTTGCCAATCTTATGGGTGTAAGGTAGAATCTCAGAGTTGTCTTCATTTGCATTGTTTTCGTTATTAGTGAGTCAGAACAGTTTTTTTGATTTGTTGATGACTCAGATTTTTCATTTGAACAACTTTCTGTTCGTAGCCTTTGACCATGTATCTATTGAGGAATGGTTTTGTTTCTTTGGGATTGGGATGAGTACTAGACTTGTGATTTGTTTGGTGGAGGGAGCTCCCATGAGAGCAAACTGCCTCTCCCAGTGCAATTCATCACTTTCCTCCCTCAGAACATTTTCTGGAACACAGAGCTTAAGGGACTCACTCAGAATCCCAGAAGCTGTATGGGTCGCAAGTAGCACCTGAATCCAGGTTTTCCTGGCTTTGAATTCAACTCTCTAGCCGCTGCATCCACCAAGCTGCCTCTTGGATTATGTTCTTATGTATTCTTGTCAATTCCCTACATATCTTGAATATCAACCCTGAATCAGAGAAGTTTGTGGCAAAGATTTTTTTTCTCTTTCACTTTTCCCTTCTCATTCTAAACTATAATAATTTGGCTTATATAAATTTTTTTTCACTTTTATATAATCTACATTGTCTCTATCCTCTGATCAAGAGCTCCCTTCAAACTGTAATTGTGAAATATATCTCCTTCTCTTCTCCTCTAATTTATTTATTTGAGTTACTTCCATCCAAGATAGAGGCCTGAATGGAGGCAGATAATTTGTATCAGACCAAAAATGATCAAGAAATCCATTGAGGAACTATCCTGATAATGTGACTTCTTCCATTCCAGATCTGCATAAGAGGTCAGCCAGACACCTGAGTGCAATAGAGAAGGGAGCTGTCCAGCCCTCCCAGAGATGGGCAAGGGATACGTGTAGCTTGTAAGACTCTGTAATCCAAGGCAGCAAGAGCAGAAGCCTCTCCCCAGAAAGCTCCAGGGTTATCAGAAAGCCTTGGAGGTGGGGCCTTTGAAAGACCTGGGAAGTAACATTGGGCAGTGGCCAGAGTGGTGCCACAGCACTGAGACTGCGCTACCCCAGGCCCAGGGTTTCTGAGGTTCCCGACACTCAGTCCTGAGACACCAGATAGGACCCTTAAAATCCAGTGCTCTGAACCTTAAAGGGCCACATGGGCCTAACTCTAGGACGCAGAGGTCATTACAAGAAACCAGGCAGGTCAAGGCTAAACAGGGCCAACTACTCCACCCTCAAATCTAGCAAGTGGCAGAGACTTACCCTGGCACAAGGTCCCAATTTAAGAACTAAGGCTGGAAAGATGATTCCAGCCAGTATCCTGGATTACTGCAGATCTAGAAATCTGCCAGAAGAAGAGAGCAGCTCTATAACAACTGTGAGAAGAAATTCAAAGGGAGGAAATGGATTTTCCACAAGGACTGCTTGAATGCCTAGAAGAAATAAAACAAAAAGTTAGAAATAAAATAAAACTCTGGAGGAAAGAATTGAAAGGAGGATGAGTCACTTAAAGGAAAAAGTGATAAACCTTACCCAAGAAATGTATTCCCTACAAACTAGAAAAGACCAAATAGAAATCAGTGATTCTGTGACACTGAGAAATAGTCAAACAAAATCAGTAGAGTTAAAAAAAATAGAAGAAAGTGAAAAATAGGCGATATGAAAAACATCTGACCTGAACAACAGGTCAAGGGGAGAGAATTTAACAATCACTGGACTCCCATTCTCCAAATGATAAATGGTTACTAGGATATGAGCAGACAGTTTACTAAGGAAGATATTCAAGCTATATTCAATAGCTGTATAAAAAATGTTCCAAATCGCTGACAATTAGAGGAAAAATCAAGTAATGTAACTAATGGTTCTATCTCACACCTATCACATGGGTAAAGACTGTGGAAAGGAAAGATGACAAACATTTGGGTTTTGTGTCCCCAGTGAGTTCTTCCTCTGATTAGTTAATAATAGAATCGGCCTGGAGGCCTCCTAGTAACAGTTGAAGATGGGGCAGCTAGGTGGTGCAGTGGATAGAGCACCAGCCCTGAAGTCAGGAGGACCTGAGTTCAAATCCGGCCTCAGACCAAACAGTTGACACGTACTAGCTGTGTGACTCTGGGCAAGTCACTTAACCCCAACTGCCTAAGCAAAAAAAAAAAACAAAAAAAAACAAAAAACAGTTGAAGAAAGATGAATGGCAGAGGTGGGCCTGGACTGACATTCCAGGTAGGTTGTAAAGTTGCCTCAAGAGTTATATTTAAAGGACATCAGCTGTTATCTCATGAGTATTTTATTTAAAGGAGCAGTATCAACCAGGACATTACAATTATGTTGGAAACTTGAAATTCGTAAGGAGGTAATTTATGTGTCTGCTGAAAATTTGAAATAGAATTCTAGAAGTTCACTTGTGGGAGGTATGTGTGAAGGTTATGTCCTGTGACTTCATCAGTATGAAGTACTCTCAATGGGGCCCCTCCTTCCATTAATGTGGAAAGAATATGGAATGACTGTTGTCAAGTACATTCTTTGACAGTTGCCTAAGGCTCTAGTCAATCAATGGACAAACATTTATTAAGTGCTTACTGTGTTCCAGGCTCTGTACTGGGCACTGCTGATGTGAGGAAAGGCAACCCTGCCCTCAGGAAGCTTCTATGCTAATGGCAGAGGCAACATGTGAATAAATAGTGATGTCCAAGTCTGATTTGAAGTAGATGGAAGGTCATCTCCAAGGGGAAAGCTCAAGTGATGGGAGGACCAGGGAAGACCTTCTGCAAAAAGCTGCAGATTAAGCTGAGTTTTGCAAGAAGTCTGGGATGTCAGGGGGCCCAGGGAAAGAGGGACAGCATTCCAAGCACATGGGCCACCCAGTGCAAGAGCATGTGATGGAAAATGGAATGCCGCAGGCAAGGAGCACCACATAGGTCAGTATTGCTGAACCATAGAATGCCTGGAGGAGAGGAAAGCTTGGGAAAATGGAAGAGGTAGGAGGGGGCTAGACTGTAAAGAGCCTTAAATGCCAAACGGAGAACTTTGTACTTGGTCATATACTTGGTCATACAGGTAATAGGGAGCTCCTGGAGTTCATTGATGGAGGAGTGAGAGGGCCAAATCTAAGCTTTAGGAAAATATCTTTGGTGGCTGAGTATAGAATGGAGTGGAGTGAGGAGAGAAGAGGCTGGGAGACAATCTAGAAGACTTTTGTAATAATGAAGCCTGGAGGCGATAACACTGTGAACTAGGCTGATGGCATGTGAGTGGGGAGAAGGAGATGTATACGAGAGACATTGTGAAGAAAGAAGGTACAAGATTAGCAAATGATTAGATGTGTGGGGTGAATGAAAACGTTTGAGGAGGACACTGAGGTTGTGAACCTGTAAGGTTGTATAACTTGCACAAGGTCATGATGCAACCAGCAGAGTTGTCATTCAAACCCAGGTCTTCCTAACTGTAAGAACAGTCTTCTCTCCTTTCTGTCACACTGCCATTCCAGGAATGAATTATGTCAAGCAAAAAAAAAAAAAAAAGTTTAGGCAGCTACATCTCCATCAGCAAAGCGTCTAGGAATATGGTAATATAGCGTAGCAGGGCTACCTCTAAGAGGGCAACATGATATAGTGGCTAGAGTTACTGGCCTTGGGATTAGGGAGGACATGGGACAAGTCCCCACTTTGACACATAGTGTCTGCATGACTCGGGGCAAGGCACTTGGCCACTTAGGGCTTCTCTACGACTCCAGTTGCTAATCTTCAGTGGTAGAGGGAGAATTCCACACCGGAAGATTGTTATACTGAAAATCATGAGAAGGGAGAAGAAGCAAGGGGGGGAAAGGGGAAGAGAAGCAGGGAAAGGCGAAGGAAGGAAAGTCTCATTTGGGGAAAACGATTTGGGATTGGATGGAACTACAGAGATCAAAGCTTTACCTCACTTACTTTCAAATGGGACAATATTTCTTTAAGTACAGTGTTGCCACATTGTATTGATTTGTATCTTTTCTTGTAGCAAAGACTAGATTATGCAATACGTTTTTATTCATAATATATGATCCCTTTTACAGGGCGACTAGCCCTAGCTGAAGGGAGAAAACCACAGAAATTGTGGGAGAAGGGAGGGTCTGGGAAAAAGCACTGAAGCATTTGGGTGAGAGGGTTTCTTCTGTGAGGGGACTGCTTTGTCTCTTCTACCCTCACCTCCTGAAAGACTAGAAAAGATTACAAAAAGGCTTTTGCTCCTAATCCACCCCTGCGGAAGACACACAGGCATGGATGCACACGCCAGTCCTTCATATCCAATGAGCGGCAACGGAAAATGCTCTGTCGGATTACACAGAAGGGAGACGATGCCGACGCAGGACACCCGGAAGTCAGGCATTGCCTGTATTATTAGACGTGGCAGAAGCAGGGCATCTGAACCTTCTTGCCAAAGTAGTTTATTTCAGGCTGCAGTCCCTGGAATGCTTGTGGTCTTACTATTGACGTTTGGAAGAGCTGAAGTCCCAACGTGTAAACCTTGGCCGGCACATTTTTAACAGCATTTAGTGACCTACAACTTCCCACAAATGGTGAGCTGGCTTTATTAGGGGCTCTGAAAACTGATAGACTGTGTGTTGTCCTAAATTATTTTCAGTTTCTTTTAACTTTTTTATAATCTTATAATATCAGAGCAGATTAAACATATTGATGATGTCTTTGGTTTGAGTGCCTCCTATGTTTATAGTGATCATGACCCCTCTGTGCCTTAGTATTCAATCAACAAACATTTATTAAACACTCACTATGTGCCAGGCACTGTGCTAAGTTCTGGAGATACCAATAAAAGCAAAAGTAGTCCCTGTCCCCAAGGGGCTCACAGTCTAATGGAGGAGACAGTATGCCAACAATTACGTACATACAAGATGAATACAGTGTGAATAAGAAGCAGTAGTGGAGGGAAGGCAGTAGCGGGGAGGGGGTGTGCATATGGAGAGGACCAGCAACGGCTTCCTGCAGAAGATGGGATTTTAGCTGAGACATATAGGAAAGCCAGGAAGCATAGATGGTGGGAGAGAGAACATTTCCATCCAGAGAGACAGTTAGTGAAAAGGAATTGAGTTGGAAGATGGAGTTTCATGCGTAAGGGACACCAAGGAGGCCAGTGGAGCTAGATCTTGGAGTGTGCGCAGGGGAGTTGAGGGTTGGAAAACTGGATCCTGTACTTAGCCCTGCTCTCCCTCCTATGGTCCCCTCTCCAAATTAAAAAAAAACCCTTTGTAACAAATATGCACAATCAAACAAAACCAATTTCCACATTGGCCATGTCCCAAAATGTATGTTTCATTCTGTGTCTTGATTCCTTTCTCTCTTTGTCAGGAGCTGGACAGTGTGTTTTATCATCAGTGCTCTGCAATCATCGTTGGTCACTGCATTGATACGAGTTCTCTACTCTTTCATAGTTGCTTGCCTTTACAGTGTTGTGGTTCTATAAATTGTTTATCTGGTTCTACTCACTTTCCTCTGCATCAGTTCATATAAGGCTTCCCAACTTTCTCTGAAGCTACCCATTTCATCATTTCTTATAATATAAGAATATTCTTTTGCATTCATATACCACATTTTAAGCCATTTCTCTATTAATAGGCATACCTTTAATTTCTAGTGCTTTGCCACAACAAAAAAAGTTGTCATAAATATTTTTGTACATATGGATCTTTTCCTTTTTCTTTGACCTCTTTGGGGTTCAGACTTCCTGGTGGGTATTCCTGGGTTAAAGGGTAAGCGTATTTTAGTAACTTTGGGGTCACAGCTTCAAACTGCTTTCCAGAATGACTAAAACACTCGGGGGCTCTACCAACAGTGAATTAATTTACCTATTTCTCTATATCCCCTCCAGTATTTATCCTTTTACTTTTACCATCAACTTTGTCAATCTAATGACTGTTTTAATTTGAATTTTCCCAATTACTAGTGATTTGGAACATTTTTTATGCCTAATGATAGCTTGGATTTCTTCTTTTGAAAACTACTCATTCATAAAATTTGGCAGTTTATCAGTTGGGAAATGGCTCTTATTCTTGAATCAGTTCCACATATATCTTGGAAATGAGACCTTTATCAAGGTGGCTTGTTCCAAATATTTTCCCCAGTTAACTGTTCCTCTTCTCATTTTAACTGCATGGTTTTATTTGTGCAGAAGCTTTTTAAAAAAATTTTGATAATCAACATTTAATATTTTACCTTCTGTGATCTTTTTTATTCCTTGTATGATCATAAACTCTTTTCTCTTCTAGGTCCTAAAGGCAATGCCTTCCTTGCTCCTCAAATTTATTTTATTATGTGACCTTTTATATCTAAATCATGTATCTATTTGGAGTTTATCTTGGTAGATGACAGCAGCTGTTAGTCTCAACCTAATTTCCATCAGACTGCTTTCCAGTTTTCCAAGTAGTTTTTGTCAAAGACTGGATTCTTACTAGCTTGTCATTGTTGTTAATATATAAATTATTCCCCTGATTCTGCTCACTTCACTTTAGTTCATACAAGTCTTACTAAGTTTTTTTATCTGAAACTATCCCCTTCATAATTTCCTATAGCACATTAGTATTTCATCACATACCTATACCATAACTTGTTCTTCCACTCCCTGATGGGTGTTACTGTTGTTCAGTTATGTCCAACTCTTGATGACCCCATTTGGGATTATTTTGGCAAAGATTCTGGAGTGGTTTGCCATTTCTTTCTCTAGTGCATTTTACAGATGAGGAAACTGAAACAGGGTGAAGTGACTTTTCCAGGGTCCCACAGCTAGTAAGTATGTGAGGCCAGATTTGAACTCAGGTCTTCCTGACTCCAGGCCCAGTGCTCTATCCACTGTGCCACCTAGCTGCCTGATTGGTACCCCCCAGTTTCCACAAAAAGAGCCACTATAGATATTTTTGTAAAAATGAGTATTTTTCCTCTTTCTCTCTTCTCTTTTAGGTATAGGCCTAGTCATGGTGTTGCGGGGTCAAAGGGTATGCACAGTTTACTATTTTCATAGGCATAGTTGCAAATTGCTTTCAAAAATGGCCAGTTGACAGCTTTACTGACAGGACATTAATGTACCTGTTTCCCCACAGCCCCTCTAGCATCTGTCATTTTCCTTATTAACGTCATCAATCTAATATATGTGAAGGGGGACCTCAGAGTTGTTTTAATTTGCATTTCTCTAATTTTTAGTAATTTAAAACATTTTTGCATATCGCTACTGTTAGCTTGAATTTCCTCTGAAAACTGCCTCTTCATATCCTTTGGCCAGCTACTAACTGGGGAATGGTTCTTCTAATCAATTTGACTTGGTTTCCTATACATCTTAGAAATGAGATCTTTATCAGAGAAACTTGCAGCAAAAAAAATCTCCCCCCCCATTTCCTGCTTCTATTCTAATTTTAGCTGCATTGATTTTTTGTGCAAAACCTTTTTAACTTCAATCAAAATTGTCCATTTTGTATTCTGTGTACCTTGCTGTCTCTTGCTTACTCATGAACTCTTCCCCCATCCATAGACCTGACAGGTAAATTCTTCCATGCTCCTTTAATTTGTTTATGTTACCTTTTAGGTTTAAATCATACACACGTTTGGACCTTGCCTTGGTATCTAATGTGAGATAAAAGTCTATATGTAGTTTCTGCCAGACTATTTTACACTTTTCCCAACAGTTTTTGTCAACTAAGAAGTTTGTCCCACTAGCTGGGATCTTTGAGTTTATCAAACACTAGGTTACTGTGTTCATTGGCTTCTCTTTATCAGTACCTAATTGTGTGACGTTGATCAACCTCTCTTTTTTTCTTTTTGTTGTTGTTGTTGTCAACTCAATCGTGTCTGACTCTTTGTGACCCTTGCGGGGGGGGGGGGGTTAGTTCTTGGCAAAGATACTGGCGTGATTTGCCATGTCCTTCTCCAGCTTATTTTTACAGATGAGGAACTGAGGCAGACAGGGTTAAGTAACTTGCCTAGCTAAGGTCACCCAGCTAGTAGGTGTCTGAGGTGAGATTTGAATTCAGGAAGAGAAGTCTTCTGAATTCCAAGCCCAGTGCTCTCTCCACAGTGGCACTACCTAGCTGCGCCTCTCTTTTTTTTTCTTACCCAGTAGTAAATTGTTTCGCTGATTACAGCTTTATAATGTAGTTTGAGATCAGTACTGCCAGGCCCCCTTCCTTCTCACTTTTTCCCCCGTTAATTCCCTTGACATTCTTGGCCTTTTGTTCCTCCAGATAAATTTTGTTATTATTTTTTCTAGCTCTACAAAGTAATCTTTTGGTAGTTTGATTCTTATGGTACTGAATAAGTTAATTTAGATAGTATTGTCATTTTTATTATATTGGCTAAGCATTGAATATTTCTCCAATTATTAAACTCTGTCTTTATTTGTGTAGAGTGTTTTGTACTTGTACTTTTGTTCCTATGATTCCTATATATGTCTTGGCATGGAGATTCCCCAAGTATTTTATACCATCTGCAGTTATTTTAAATAGAGTTTTTCTTTCTATCTCTCCTTGCTGAATTTTTTTTTGGTAATATACAGAAATAAAGATGATTTGTGTGGGTTTATGTTATATCTTACAGCTCTGCTGAAGTTATTATTTGTTAGCTTTTTAGTTGAAACTGAAGGGTTCTCTAAGTATATCATATGCACAAAAAACAATAGTTTCGTTTCCTCATTGTATATGCTTCTTCTGTCTCTTGTCTTACTGCTCCAGCTAGCATTTCTAGCCATGTATCGAATAGTAATAGTGATCATGGACATCCGTGCTTCCTCCTGATCTCATTAGAAAGGCCGCGGGCTTATCTCCACTAGAGATGACACTAACTTGGTTTTAGAAAGTTCCATTTATTCCAGTGCTGCTAGTGTTTCTAACAGGAATGGGTGTTATATCCTGTCAAAAGCTTTTTCTACATCTAGTGATAAAGTCATATGATTTTTGTTGTTCTTTGGTATTAGTATGGCCAATAATGTTTATAGTTATTTCTCATATTGAACCGGCCTTGACCTCTCTACAGCCTTTGATGCTATTAACAACCATCTTCCCCTGGATACTCTCTTCTCTCTCCTGGTTCTCCTCTTATTATCTGATCACTACTTTTCCTTTGCCCTGTCTTTTTCCAGGTTGTGCTTGCTAAGACTCTGCCCTGGCTCCTCTTCTCCTTCTATACTGTTTTACTTGGTGATCCATCACCTCCATGCAGATTATTCTCATATCTATTTATCCAGCCCTAACTCATTTCCTAATTTCCATTCTTGTGTCTCCAAAATTGAGACTATTACATAGTCTCAAACTAAACTAAAACTGAACTCATTATCTTTCCCCCCAAACTCTTCCTCTTCCTGTCAATGGAATCACTTCCAGTCATGCAGGTTTACAAGCTATGCCTCATCCTTGCCTTCCCACCCCCATGGCCAGTTGCTAGGTCCCGTCTCATATACACCCCTTTCTTTTCTCTGACACTGCTGCTGCCGCCGAGGTGCAGGTTCTTCATCACCTCGTATTTGGATGAGCCTTCTGATTGGTCTGTCTTCCTGAAGTCTCTCCCCACTCCATTCCGTCCTCCACTCAACTACCAATGTAGTCTTCTGAAGTCTTAGGTCTGACCACATGGCACCCCTACGTATTAAAGTCCAGTGGCTTGCTGTTACCTCCTGGATCAAATTTAAAATCCTCTGTTTGGCTTGGAAAACCCATTGTAACATGGGCCCTTCCAACCTTACTAGTCATCTTAGACTTGACTCCCCTCCCTCCACCCACATTTCTACAATACAGTAAAACAGGCCTCATTGCTGTTCCTCACCCAAGACCTTATACCTTCTGATTCCAGGCACTTTAACTGTCCCCCATGCCTGGAATGCTCTCCCTCCTTGTCTTTGCCTCCTGACTTCCCTGGCCTCCTTCAGGTCTCGGCTGAAACGACAGTTTTCTGTGAGATGCTTTTCCCAGTCCTCCTTAATGTTAGTGCCTTCCCTCTGAGATTACCTCTAAATTACCCTGTGCAAATCTTGTTTGTTCATAATTATTTGCATGTTGTCTCCCCCAATAGACTTTGCCCCTTGAGGACAGGCAATCATTTTGCCTTTCTGTATCATCTCAGTGTATCATGCCTGGCATGTAGTAGGGACTTAGTAAATGCTTGTTGACTTACAAAACCATGTGTGAAGGCACTCTCAATTCCAAGTGGTCATGAAATTGATGGGGGCAAAAACTTCTATTATTCAACTTTCATTTCCTACACCACGCCCAACGTGGAGCCATGCATCCATGATGGAACTTCTTTCTCACTGTTCCTTACATGAGCTATGCCTATTCTCACCTTTGTCTTTTCTCATATTATTTCTACTGCCTGAGATGCTTTTACATTCCTTCCATGCCCTTTCCTCAAATTGTACTTTTTCTTTAAAGCTCAGCAAAAATCTTTTTCTATGAAACTTTCTCTAGCTCGCTCTTTAGCTCTTATTTAAGCGCTCTGTCTCCCTATGAAAATTACAGTTGCAGCCATCACTGTTGCCTCTTGAATATACAATGTGTTTTATTATGCTTTGATTTTTTAAATGTGTGTCATGTCCTCTCAAGTAAATTGTAAGCTCTCTGAGAGCAAAGGTTATTCATAGTGGGCACTCATTAAACACTTGTGTTTTATTGATAGCAGCATAATTTTTTTTAATGCTTTTCTCTAGCTCGGTGGAAAAGTTTTCCTTTTATTCACGTGGCCACATAACGTAGAGGATCAAGGCCATACTATTCCTCACAAAAATGGGAAAAGCAAGACTTTTATGCTTTGTAGGCTATGCAACTTATATTTTTACCAGAAAATTTATGGATGTGTCATACCTTTAATTATTAAAACAAACTATGTAGATGTACATCGACTGAAAAGTCACAGACTTATAACTGAGGTGGGGCAACTGGGGCTTTCCTCCAGGGCACGAGAAGTTAGACAATACTGTCAGTGTTTAAACTCCTTCAACAGCTTAGACATGAATGAGCTTATTACCTTGTTAGCAACAGTAAAGGCAGGAAACTGACAAATGGTGTATTTTGTTCTCCTGCCTCCTGCAGTGGATGCACTCCAAGTGAGTTTTCTTTAGCCTGCCCTGCCCTTCTTGTTCCTACCCAGAATCACTCTCCGTGCCCTGGGGTTTCCACCAGTGGGGGTGCATGTCCCAAGGTCCCTGACAGAACTGCCCGAAAAAGTAAATTCTGGGCAACACTGGGTGTTCTCATGTGCTTGGAGGTTAGAAACAGCTAGGTTTTTTAGCAATAGAAATGACACTGAAAAGATAGGAATTGAATCTATATGTATCTTTTTTTAACCACAAAGGAACTCATCTTCAAATAGATTGAAAAATGCTGTTTAGCTCCCGAGTCCAGAGAACCACTGGACCTCCTCATCATCTGACTTACAGCTAAAACCTTCTATATGTGTCATCTTCCCCATAAGGATACGAGTTCCTCGAGGGGAGGGACCAGCTTGTGTCCTTCCTTCTGTGCCCAGTGCTCTTTTCATTCATGCATTCAAGGGGCAGCTAGGTGGTGCAGTGGATAGAGCACCGGCCCTGGATTCATGAGGACCTGAGTTCAAATCCGGCCTCAGACACATAACACTTACTAGCTGTGTGACCCTGGGCAAGTCACTTGACCCCATTGCCAAAACAAACGAAAAAAAAAACATTCATGCATTCACTCTTTCATTCATTCATTCATTCATTCATTCGTTTGAAGGAAGGAATCACTTAGAATGAAAGCTTTGAAACACCAAGTGTCCCCAAAGTCTTAGTGTGGTTTTATACTATTAAACCTTAAAACTGTGCTAAGATTTCTGGGTCATCCCGTATAGTAATGTGTTTAGCATGCATCTCCAGTAAACATTTTAAGATCGCAACATTCTATCATTTCCCTTCTTGTTGACATTAGTTATTAGAGGGGAGATTCACATTGAACTATGAAAGGATTGGAGGCGTTAGGTTGGGGTATTTTCCCTCTAGCAAGTGGAAGACAGAGTGGGGTTATTCTGTAGCACTCCAATGAGGGGGTCCTCTGTTGAGTTGATATTGATCATCTTTGCGGAAGGCTGTTCATTTGAGCTTCAGGAAGATGGAATGGTTTGCCTTGTTGTGGAATCACCAGGAAGTATTCATGCAGCAGAGGTGGGGTGACCACCAGGCAGCAATTATAACTCTAATTCTGCTCCATAGAGCACTGACCCAAGTTGGCTTAGACCCTTGACAAGCAGGGTAAGAATCACTTTCCCTTTTTAGTTTTCCTTGCACTATACACATTGGCATAGTGAGGCAGCTGGGTGGGTGGTATAATAGTTAGAGTGAGAAGACCCCTATTAAAATCTCTCCTTTGACAGTCACCAGCCAGGTGAGCCTAGGTAAATAAATCACTTTACCTCTAGTAGATCTCTAAGACATAGCTACTAAGTTTAAGGCAGATTGTGATCTATGCAGGGCACTGACACGTGGACACATGTGGGGGTGTTGGAGCCAGCTCAAACTGACTCATAAGAGCTGATTGATTGTTAAATTTTCTTTGTGAACCTTTACACCTTGGAAATTGGCAAAGGGTACAAATCAAGGTTCGATTTATTGTATTGTTGATTGTTTGTTAGACTTAAAATGATGGATAAAAGGTTAACAATATAGCTTAACCTTCAAAGTATGTTGTATACGCATTTGTTTTATTTTGGGTTTTTTAGAGAGCTGGCTGTTAAATATTTACCAGCACATCCCGGCATGTATATATCTGTGTTCATGGTGTCTCCCATGTTAGATTAGAATGTAAGCCCTTTGAGGGCAATGACTGCTTTGTTTGGGTCTTTGTGCCCCAGGGGCCGGTGTCGAACAAATGGAGTAAGTGACACTCAGATTCTAAAGTCAATGAAAGATTTTTTTAATACTGCATTTTAAGCGAGAACATCTTAACAAAGAAGGGGTACTTTAACTTAATATGGTACAACAGAGAAACCATACGTAAAAGTTTCTAGGATCTAACACTCTACTGCATATTCATGTTTTCACTGGAAAAGACCAAAAGCCAAGCTGAACTGAGCATATAAAGCATCAATTAATTATAACCATAGGACTTCAGCTGGTTAGGGTTAAGCTCACACATTATTCGCATCATTCATCAAATTGAAAGGGCATTTTTATGCCTTTTTTTTAAAACGTACACACATTTCTCTGCAAAATGTAGTATATATGGAATATCTGCTTCAGTAAACAAAGCTTAATTTATAAACACAATTGAAACAGCTCAAGGATGAATAGTTTTGGTGCTAAACTGGAGTTAGGATTTGCACATAGGTAAAGCCAGCGGGGACCATTAGGGCCGATTAATAGGGTTGTGCCACTGCTAGACAGTAAGAGCTACCTCCTTAAGGGGGGCAAATAAAAGGTTAGTTCTCTTGGAAGGAATAAATCACATATGTACTTAAAAAGACTAAAACTTCTGGGGGGGGGGTCTACAAATGATCAATTGCAACAGGCTTGGTTTGGCGTGAGCGGCTTACAAAAGCTTTTGATGTTGCGGTATTCAATGCAGCCAACGTCTTCAAGTTTCATGCTACAATTTCTGTTCTTCACATAGCACTGAAGGCATCAAAGGTAACAACTCAATGAACTAGATAGCTTCAGATAATGGATGGCATGGGTATGGATATACTTTTTAATAGAAATTTCCTTCAGTACATGACGGGAGGCTTGATGTACACCTGGCTCTCTGAAAGAGGAAAAACAACATGGAAAAAAGAAAGGAGTTAGGCAATTTGAAAAAGAAGTCACCATATCTTAGAGGGAATGTTCCATAACAGGGCCCAGTGAGAGCTTACCACCTTTTTTTTTTTTTTCATTTATGTAATCCAGTGTTCACTGAAAATGAACTCTGAGGCTATGTCAATATGCATGGAAGAAGAAGCACTTGAAATACTGATCACATATCCACTGGTTAACCTGGGCACAGGCAGAGGCACCTTCAGCGAGGTGGCACAGTGGAGAGAGCACTGGGCCTGGAGTCTGGAAGATCTGAGTTCAGATCCAACCTCAGATACTTGCTAGCTGTGGGACCCTGGGCAAGTCATTTGCCTTTATTTCAGTTTTTCAACTGTATAATAATAGCACTTATTTTGCAAAGTTGGTGTGAAGGTCAAATGAGGTACTATTTGCAAGGTACTTAGCAGAGTGCTCAGCAGATAAATAGGTGCTGAATAAAATAAATTTTTGTTACTTTTCCCCTTTCACCCTATGCATTATGTATGGGCTCGTCTCCTAAAAGTTATGAGAGTAAGCCAGATGGTTCTCCAAATTTCCTCCAGCTCCCTGGCTGCCATCTGATGTCCTTTTAAAAACACTACATTTTTATTTTAAGAGAGAGATTCTTATTCATCCATTTCTTTGATTAACACTTTTCTTAAGGAAATGGGACGAGAGTCTCATTGGTTAGTGTTTAGGCATGGAAATGGTGACTCGAACCTGTCCTTCCTTCCTCTGAAGTCTACAGCCCTAATCCCTGGCAAAAGGGAAGAACTGGTGTTTCATGTGGATCCCTTTTGTAGAAGAAGCTTCACGATGATTTGACGACTTACGATTTTAGTCTATTAAGCCCTTATTCCTAAAGGAAATTACATGGATTCAACAAAAAGAGATTTTATATTGCAAGGCCACTGGGGACAAGGTCTAGAGCTCATACATTAGTGGTGACCCTCCCCACCCTTATGCTGTTATTGTCACTGACCAGTTACTGTCTCGTGTACTGAACAACAGGCACTTGGACTTCAGCTGGGGCCTTAAGACACGTGATTTTTGGTGGCCTTAAATTTTGGGGTTCACTCTGTTAGAATGTGTCCTTGATGGGGTGAAGTGCATGCACTAGTTAGTTTTTCTCTGTTCCAATGACATGTTCTGCATGTGCGTGCTAGCCAGTTGTCTAACAAAGGACCTTTGGTTTCAAGGGGCACCAAGTAACCAGATGTGGCTAAATCTATAGAAATCCATCATCACCTTTAGAAAAAGTACCCAAGGGGAATGTCTGACAGAGGTGGGTCAGCGATGTGCTCTACATGGGCCAAAGCCTAATGTATACCTATGTGTCAATTTTGCAAATGTTATTACCTTTGATCAGAGCTTACCCTGGGGAAGAGGGGAAAGGATACCCTTCCCTTTGTGTAAACAATCCTATAATGATGACTTTGGGTCTTCACAGGGCAAACTATTACTATTCAGATTATAGATTTAGAGCTAGAAGAGGCACTGGAGGTCAGGTCAGCAAACTCCCCTCCCCTTTTATACGTGTTGAAACTTGGACAAAGGTGAAGCCCCCCCTGCCCTGAGGCCCAGTGGCACATGAACAGGGATCTGAACTGAGATCCTCTGGCTGCAAGGCCAGTATCCCTCCCATTGTCCTACCTTGTTTCCTGGGTCCTTTCCTAAAGCCAGAGAATCCTGGATACTCCAAAAACAAACAAAAATCTTTGTACCAAGATTAGAGAAAAGAGGGTGTTCCGAGTGAACCATATTAGCCAGGGCATTGAGCTGAATATTATACAATGAAATTAATGTGGATAAATAAATGTAAATTCTTATACTTGGGCTGGAAAATCAGTTTTACGAGTACAATGAGGGGGAGACGTAGTGATTATCGCAGTATGCCTGAAACAGATTTGGGGACTTCAGAAGACCGTAAGCTCAGTGTGAATCAGTAGTTTGATACAGTAACGCCCCAAAGCTAATACTGTCTTGGGCTATCTTAAGAGAGCCTCAGCTTTCCAGAATAAGGAGGTGATAGTTCCTCTGTACTCTGCCCGCATCAGATCCTACTGGGACATTCATATTCAGGAAGGACACAAGTAAGCTGAAGAGGAACCAGGGCAATGAGTCTATGTCATGTGAAGATGAGTTGAAGGGACTGGGCACGTCTAGGCTGGTGAAGAGAAGATGAGGGATGGGCTAGGGGGCACTGGGAGCAGAGTATGTATTCAAGTACTTACTGTGAGGACTGCTGTGTATGTGGAGAAAGGGATTAGCCCTAGAGGGCAGAACTAGGAGTCACAGAGAAAAGGTGCAAAGAAAAAAAATGGAGGTTAATTCCCTAACACTTAGAGCTGCCCTGCCCCTGCCTCCATGGAATGGGCTACCTCGATTCCTTTCTATGCATTTATTAGTTAAATTGTAGGGCAGGGGCTCTTTTTTGCATGGGGTTAGACTGGATGGCTACTGAGTTCTCTTCCAATGAAAAATGCTACTGACTGTGGTTGTATGTAAGGCCAAACTAAATTATTAGAAACTTGTCCACCTCCTCTCACTCTATGTCCTCCCTCACTGGGATTTGGGGAAGGGAGAATGACTTGCTTTTTTCCAGGACAAAGGGTGAATGAAACAGGGCCCACGTTTTTGAAACTGGTGCGCCTTGGGAGTTTGCTTGTTTAACTGCTTCATGGATTCATTAGACAATGGCTTGAGCCCCCCCATGGCCTAAGTTTCAAGGGCCCACTCTTCAGGGGCCATTGTGACAGATGGGAATTTTACCAGTTCTGAAATTGGTCCCATGTAGTAAAGGTACACGTATCTAACACACTATACCCATTTACCACAAGTCCCCGAGCGTTTGCAAAACAACTTCCAAAAGGAGAATACCACATTCCATCCTAATGGATACCTGTCTGTATACCCTACTTTGCCCTTCAGGAAGTAGAAAAGGTACCATGCCCATTCTACTGTTCATAGTTGAAGAGACCAATAGTGGACTTGCACTCTTTGGAAAAGGTGCCTATTTAAAAGGCTAATCAGAAATAAATGCAAGCTTCTTGAGGCCTCCCCAGTACTTAGCACAGTGACTGGCACACAGATACTTGATAAATGTGTTGTGGACTGAAACCAAAGGAGAACAACTGTTCAGCAAAGAGGGAGATGGTACAAATGTGCATCCACTCTGCTGGGCCAAGTACAATGGATTGAGAATTCATCATGTTACACACTTTACTCCCAATCTGGGGGATAGCAGCGAGAGGTGATTAGTGTGGAGGATGCTGTCTAATGTTGACAGATCTCCCATTCCTGCTTTACATATGCCAATACTGACTCCTCTGAAGGCCAGAACCCAATATTGACCTGCTGACTGACACTGATCCTTGGAGCAATCTCCAAGTTTGCCACATTTCAATTTCAAAATGCATCTCAGCTCTAATATGAGTGATTTATCATTTAGTAGTAGCTGTCAAAGTAAACTCCTAGATAAAACAAAAACATCTGGAACCATAAACAGAGGAGAGCAGTAGCTGAATTTTAATCCAAAGCCAGCATGCTCACTTCATTAGGAACAGGAAACAGCTAATTAGGAATTGAATGTTTCATGTTTTTCAGAGGGTTTATACTTGAGCTCCAAACAGAGATGATCTAATGTGCATTCTGGATGTAAACAAGAATTAAGATCACGGAGAATAAGGGAGGAGGCCTCTCCAGAGCATGGGATCCTGTGAGCAAGAACTCCCACTTGGGGACTTCTGAAGGACAGATTTTATGACTTTAGGCCTTTTTGATAGCAAATGGGGGGGGGGGTTTACTTGATAAAGGGGGTTATGGTTTGGCTTGTTTTCTTTTCAAAAAAAGAACTTCCCCTGTTCCTCCATGAGCATTGTACTGACCTTTGGCCGCGCTGCTTTTAGTATGGGTAGGCAATCAGTGTGCCCCCTCTGTGTTCCCTTTACAGGATACATACCGAGTAGCCCCACATGACAGGAACCTAAGACTTGCCTTCAGTAGCCCACCAGCACTGGGAAGATAAGGTCAGATGGAGGAATAGGCCAAGATACAGTGGGGAAAGAGGCAAGGTCATAAGAAGGGGCCCAAAGAGCGTATGAATCCTGGGATGAGCCTTCCTCTCAATCACAAGGTCAGAGCTTCAGAGCTGAAAGGGACTTACAAGGCCATCCAGTCCAACCCCATCATTTGAGAAGAGGAAATGGAGGCCCAGACAGGGAAAGAGGCTTGTTCAAGGTCCTCCAGGTGTTTTCATTGCAAATTCTCTCTCCCACCCTGTTCCCTGCACCACATCCTTCTATAGAGAAGGCTTGACAATGCACCATCTCTGGAGAGAGCCTGCTGTCCAAATGCCACCTCTGCCCCAGAGGAGTGCTTTGTTTTTAGAAGCAAATAAGCTCGTTAATGAAGCATGTCTGTCCAAGGTACACAGAGATGGGAGATGGAAATGCATGTGTTAAGAAGGCGAGAATTCATCCTGAGCTAATGCCTAGGACAGAAGCCCTTCAGAGGCCTTGCCTGAGCAGTGGAACCACCTCCTAGCAAAGCTCTGGCTCAAATAGCATGTTTCTGAGGCTCAACTAAGGAAAATTAAATTTTCCAGAAACCTAATATTTTCTCTATTATAGAAGTGGATGACATGTTGAAGTACTCCTTGCTTACATCTTTCTACAGAAAAACAACAGCAGGGACTTGAGAACTGACTTTAAATCCTGTGTCTCTGTCACTTCTAGGCTGGGTGGCCTCTGACAAGTCACTGAACCTCTCTGAGCCTCAGTTTCCCCATCATTAAAATAGGGAACATCATAGCACTTACTTCACAATGATCTTGAGATGAGATCAAAGAATGTACGAAAGTGCTTTGCTAATCTTACAGCATTATGTAATTGTGAGCTACTATTTTCATCATCATTCACTATTTTCATTATACAACATGTAATATTATATAGATACACATATATAAAAGATATATATATATATACATAAACAGATATACATATATCTATGATATTCCTTCATTTACAATTCATGAAGAGGTCATAAAAGGGGACTGATTTTCTTGTGAGACACGAGTTGACGCCTCGTATATTTATTCACTTCCTAAATGGAACCTCATTCTTTCTATTTCCTACCCTTCTCCACCATGCCATCTTTCTAAACTTGCTTGATTTCAGTGATAACACCTAGAGGAGAGATGGTTCCCCACACCCCACACCTCCCTAATTGCTTCTAGCATGTCAACTATTTGTAATCTGGCCTCTTTCTGCCTTTGGTAAACTCCAGAAGCCAAATGCCTCCATGAGATCAGAACTTCAATCCAGTGGTGGAAAGCCCAGGGTGTCATTTTGATTGGAATTAATTAAAAGGGGGATGGTCACTTGGGGAGAGACAATGCGTGGGCTACCACAGAAGCCTAACGATCAGGCCCGAACATGTCCTTTGTATGAGATGGTGGACTCTTCATACATTGGAACCTAATTCTAGGGCCCACAGAAAAGTGGTGTTATGGATTAAACATTGCTGAGAGTCAGGCCCCTTAGTTGGGGAAGTTAGTCTTTGAAAGAGCCAGTTAAAAATCAGTACTGTAATGGTGCAAGACTTCCTGTCTCAGCCTGTGGTCAGCACAAAGCAGAAAGTGAATGGTGCCTCTGAGCCATGAAGTGATCTGATCTTGTCCATCTTCTCCCCCTTGACCTTCCTGTGCCCTGGCCCTGCCCCAATCCTTTCATTAAGTCTGGTCCATCAAATCTCACCAACATCTCATACACAACTGACTTACTCCACTCACATAGTTTCCACCCTGGTTCAAGCCTTCCGTCTTTCTTCTCTCTAATCCATCCTCCATACAGCTGCCAAACTGATATTCCTTAAAGCACAGGTCTCTCAATATCACCCCTTTGTCACACTTAGAAAATTCCGCAACACTCTTTTATATCAGGCTAAAGAGATTGCATTTTACCCCCAAAGCCTTCCATGTCTGTCTCCCACCTTTCCAATTATTTTATATTACATATTTGATGTTATCTCCTTCACATAACTGTTTGAGGCTTTTTTTTGTTGTTTAAGCAAGCTGGCTTGATAACTGTGATGATACATGATCTTCCCATCTTCCATCTCTGGGCCTTTGTGAAAATCACGTTCTTTTCACTTTCCTGCCCTCCTTGAAATTACTTTGTACACATGTCTTTCCTTGCCTGTGTATGTGCTATATCCTTCCTCACCATAGCTAAAGGACAAAGGCTGTTTAATTTTGTTCCTAGTGCCTAGCTTACAGTTTGTTACATTGAACTGATTTTAGTCTGGTAGCTGAGGCCAGCTTAGAGAACAATAAATGAGGCTACTAAGCCTATATCTACTATTTTTTTCCCTATCCCCATCCTTCCCTGCACCTCCCCCCAACCACTGCCATTGCCAAAGCAATGACCTTCTTACAATGGTATTGCTCTCTTGGCAAAGATCTGGAAGTCCTAGCATGAAGGATGAAATGATTTGCTTCAGTGGTAATGGGTCAAAGAAAGACCCAAGTATGGTTCAACCCAGAAGCTTTAAACCTCTTGTCATAACACACGTGCTAAATTGTATTTCATGGCTCTGGTGTGTTAGCGTTTACAAAGTGCTTTGCTTATTTACCACACCCCTGTGAGAAATGTGGTTCAGGTATTATTCTCATTCTACTTAGGAGGTGTTTGAGGCTCTGAGATGATGATAGGATTTAGAATAAACAGGGACCTTAAAGATCACTGAATTCAACCACATTATTTTCTAGATGATGAAACTGAGCCTTCAGGAGTCCAGAGTAGAGGTAGTACTCTTTCCCCCTACAGTACACTGCTCAGCTCTAGAAAGTTATATGCAAAGCGCAGCCTCTCTAAAGTCATTAGAATCGGAGTCTCAAGCAAGGATAACATTTCCTTTTACCTACTGACATGATCTGAGCAAGCAAGATTGCTTTCTGTAGTATGATGACGGAGAGTTCCGTATTTGGTTCCAAATAATTATGTCACTAGACAGGTAGGCCCCTCCTACAGCATCCTGCTCATGCCAGGGAGTAGCCAGCCTTTCAGTATCAGGGCTCTGGCTACACAGAGAACCACCACATTTCCAAACAGCAAACAGAGACTACCTCCTATCTAGTCAGCGCATTTAGCTACGAGCCAGGTCCTCATTTTTAAAGCCTTTTGCTATATTACAGCCTCACTACTTGAATAAATCTGTGTATAACAAATGAATTCTTTGAGTAGGGTTATTCCTTAATCAAATATTCATTTATGTATGTTTCATTCTATTAAAACGGAAATGAGACTAAGGTGAGCAAAACTGTAGACTGACAGTAGTTTCAAGCATAATCTCATTCTCGAGGGGCAATAATGACAATAGAAAAATAGCATAAATGATACGATGCCCTACCACTAAAATATGCTTATGAGCCCCTAGTGCTTGTTCTCCCACTTTACAGCCTCCAGTGAAATCCATGACTAGGCTTAATAAGCAAGCTGCTCCCAAAGCTCCCAAAGGGGGCTTCCCCCATAGTGTACAGTAGAGGGCTTGAGCTTTGCCCAGCATTGGGTCCTTTGTGAATCGCTGTCCCTACCCCTCAGGACAGCACTCCCTTTCCACACAGAGGAGTGACTGCAAGCTAGCTCCTGCTCTTTGTTTGTCAACAAGACAGGCCTTTGAGCTTTCGTGAAGATGTAATTTAATATAAAATCCCGATATTAATTTTTCTACAGCCATACTGGTTTATTCTTCTAGATTTGGCCCTGACAGTTGTGAGGCTTACTAATGGCTTTGTTGCTGGTTCACTGTGGGCTAGGAGTCATTCTTGGAACAGCCCCAGGAGCAAACTAGATAAGGTTTCTTTTGAAGTGTTAAGTGTGTTGTTTATTCTTTGGCATGGTATCCTTTTCCAAAGAGTAAGGGAATAAACATTTATATAGCACCTACTATGTGCCAGGCACTGTGCTAATGAAACACTTTATAAATATTATCTCATTTGACCTTCACAACAACCTTGGGAGGTAGGTGCTATTATGATCCCTATTTTATAGTTGAGGGAACCAAGGCAAACAGAGGTGAAATAATTTGCCCAGGGTCACGCAGCTAGTAAGTGTCTGTGGACAGATTTGAACATGGGTCTTCCTGACTCTATAGGCCCAGTGCTCTATCCACTGTATCACCTAGCTGCAAGAAAGCTTCTGCTTTGGTTAACATGTGCATCAAGAGTTACAGGTGCCCCAACAGTTTGTTTGTACTGTTATCATCACAGTCATCGCTGCAGAGTTCCTTTTTGACTCTTTTTCTCTTTCCCTGGATGTTCCCTTCACCTACTATCCAGGGTGCTGAAGTAGTTATTTTGAGTTCTGTATAGGGCATACCTTGTAAAATATTGATAGCCTCCACGTTTATAGAAGCACTTTCTGTTTACAAAGGGCTTTTGGCAACTACCTAATTTGGTCGTCACAGTGGCCCTAGGAGATAGGGAGTGAAAGTATCTTGAGGAATTCTTTATTAGAGGCAGCAGGACATGGTAGAGAGAGCCCTCATGCAACTGGTCTCTGGGTAAGCCACTTGACTTCTCATCTACTTCTCAAGGTTGTTGTGAAGATGACTTGAAATATTTTGTGAAGCACTTGGAAAATCTTAAATGTCATATATACACATTTGTGTCTATGTGTATACACATATACATGTATAGACATATATGTGTGTGTTGTGTGTATATATATGTGTGTGTGTATATATATACATATATACACACACACATACATACACACACACACACACACACACATATATAT